>NW_022987686.1:847500-1447500 GCF_902827165.1 Trematomus bernacchii | reverse complement strand
ATTGATAAGCAGCAAATCAGGTAATAATTTCCAATTATAACCATGGAATGCTGCAATACGCATTTGCAAACTAATAATTAGCCTTGTTATGTTTGGGTGTTATCATCTACTATGGGCACTGTTATATTCTGTTTGCATTTGGAGTTTGAGGGTCATACAGATAGTACATAATAGAAAATGGATAATAAGAAGGCTAATCTGGTTTTGTCTTACTATTGTCTTGGAAAAAAAAAAACTGAAATGACCAGAGACTAAAATTGCGTTGGCAATAAGCTATGCACTGGAGCATGTCTTGGCCGACATTGTAGTTGCACCTTTGCCTAATTTATTGTTTGCTTGCCTCACTTTTTAATTGGAAATAGAAACCAAATGAAAAACTGATGAGAAAGGCTCCGGACCAAGACATGACCAAAACAATGCAGAACAAGCTTCGTTCTTGGCATCATGCAAACTGGCCCCTCCAAAAACAACAAATGATGATATAATTGGTCATATCTCTTGGCCTAATTAGTTCAGTGGCAGTACAGGCCATTCATTAAAAATGCTGTCTTCATTTGTTTATCAATTATTAACCCTAATGATTTTAAATTAAACCAATAATACTATTAATGTAAATAGGCTAATTCCTGTTCTTGCAGTGAGAAGGATAACAAGGTTGATACCACTCATGTTAACATGGAAATAATATGACTAATAAGAAGCTAGTAGCTGGTTAACTTGGCACAAAACAAGGTGAAACAGCAAGTCTGGCTCTGTTCAAAGGTTGCACATCTAACTAAAGAGGAATATTGTGTTTGTTTAAACTGTACAAAAACTGAATGACGCAACATGTTTATAAGTGAGCTTAAGAAAGGTTTTTTTGTCACGCCTTGGCAGAGCAAGATAAGTTATTTCTAAACTTTTAGTTAAGCTAAGCTATAAGCTAATAAAATGCTGGCGCCAGCTCTATTTTTATGGTGGCATCAATATTCTCATATAACTCTCCGCAGGACAGTGAATAGTGAATATATAATAACGAGTCAAACTAAAACTCACATTAACATTTAACCCAAAAACTATGTTAACCCCTATACAGCGTTCTGAAGAGAGGATGACCACGAGAGGCTTAAAACTCAAAAAAAGTTTGAAATGAACAAGTGCACAAACACAGACTCACTGCCCTGTAACCAACCACTCGAACACAAACATGCTGCCATTTGACCCCCCAGTGGCTGTTTTTTTGTTGACAGCTCCCAAGAAGGGAAAAAAATAAAGAGGCACAATATGTAATTTGTGTTGACAAGTCTTTCCTTCTAGCCGCTCTTGGGTAGGTTTTCCCTCTTTCACCAGAGTGCACTAATGAGTAGGAAAAAAAGCATTTGTTTGTTGACACGGCTGCTCTGTGGCTGTCTGAAGAATGTTGACCGGGGTGTTGTGAAGGAAGCACCAGTGACTCCGGGGGCCACGTCTCCACCAGCGAGCCGGGCATCTTGACACCTCGCAAGCCCTGAGTACACTCCAACCATTATTCACCCCCACTGCCACAATAGCGTGAGTCGAAACCCTGACACGCTCTTGACCCAATTTCAAGTTATAATGCTGTAATGGGTTTCAGTCTAATTTAAGCAAGCGTGTACATATAATTACAAGGAAACAGATTGTTACTTAATTGGAGTTCTTTCTTGAGGCATGGAGGCAGGCAGTGTTTTCTGACTCGTGTGGGAGATGGATGTTACAACACTTGTAGACCTCTAAGTTGAAGATTTAAGGAAGAATGGTGACACACGATGCTTAGTCATTTATGTGTTTAACAACATGATGCATCTGTATGTTTTTACAGCTCCCTGCACGAAACACATAAGCAGAAAAAGACGTGTTTTAGAGCTCAGTGATTTTTCCACTTATGTACACTTACATCCTGGATGTGTTTCTGGGTGGGTCCCATTATCAACAAAGTGTCTTTGCTGATTCCATATTGTTTGGTAAACCTTATTGAAGTACTTGAAAAGCTGCAGTTGGTACATTTATCTACAGATTTGTTTGGGTTATATTTGCAGTTTATGAGACAAGATAAAAGAAAATGAAGAGACTATAAATATAGTGCATCAAATTGTATACGCAAGATTCCACCATACCCGAATGAAAACAGATTAGAGCGAAGGAACCTCTAATGCTGTGTCAATCATTGCTTGGGAACTGTGATCAAATGTTCAAATGATCAGATATTCTTTAAGATTATTACAACATTACACTGCATTATCTTTCATTCACCTCAAATTCTTTAGAGTATTTGTCCTCCTGCTGTCATATCACATTATGACTGAGTGGTGCAACAGGATGAAGTGTTCACATGCTAGCTTGAAAAATAATAAATGCTATAGTTTGTTGAACAAGTCTGTGGCGTAACCTTAAGCAAAGTATTCTAAGAAAGATGAAATGTGAATGCTTGTTTTCCCCAATGGCAGTAAAAACTATTTTACTGTAAACACTGTACGCATCAGCCTCCTCCCTACAGTTATTCCTTGAACCGTACAGTGAATCCCCCACCCCCCCTCCCACCATCGATGCCAACGCCCGGGCTTTGGATCAGAGGCTTCCCGGAGCGATGGCGCCCGATGCTGTCAGAAAGTAGATGTCTGCCGTTTGACCCCGAGATTCTCTCAGACCGTCACAGTGGCACACCAATCTGTCAAAACAGTGTCCTCGTCCCCCGTCGCACAAACATCAGCATCACCCCCTCCCCAGAAATGCACATGGGGGCTGTCAGGACACTGGATTTGTTCTTGGGGAACGAGCTGTAAATAAGACACACTTGGAGCAACATGAGAGTTAACAGGCTCAATACTGCGTCCAAACTTTTATTCATTTAAGTGAACCTTCAAAACGCAGATATATCAGAAATAACGTATATAGAGTCATGCAAGTACTGAAAACCTTTATTTAAATACAAATAATCATACCACAGTTTTACTCAAGCAAAAGTATTGCATCAAAATATATTATTATTTTCTAAATAATAATTATTACTATTATTATGCATAAAGCTCTGTTTCAGAATTAAATATATTATATTATTTTGTTATTTAATATTCATGACTCTTACATTGCAGCTGAACGTACAAGCTAATTTGAATTAGTGTATATATACTATTTATTAGTTTATTATATTGCTGTTATTTTAATAATAACTTAGTGTATTTATAATCTGTAATACTAAAAAAATGTGGTGTAGTAAAAAGTGCAGTATTTCCCTTTAGAAGAGAAACAGGGAATATAAATTGTTACAAGTATAAGTAACACAAAATTGTACACAAGTACAGTACTTGAGCAAATGTACTTTCCAGCACTGGATATATCAGTGAGGTTAGAACAGGGTCAGACTGTATAATCCAAATTGATGTTGTGGGATAAACCAACTTGCTCATTTGCCAATAGACGCATGAATATAAAACGGTGTTAAAAATGTAGTAGCAAAGATCTACGCATATTGCCTTCCCTTTGTTTATGATAAACCATTCTAATGCGAGCGTATATCAGTAAGGAAGCCAACACAATGGAGTAAACACGCACTTATTGGGAATTTATTGCGGCTGTAGGCCCAGACATAGCGGGTGATAAGTTTCACATTGGAGAAACAACTGCTCTGACGATTAGATGAATGCACAGGAGCTCAATATGGAGAAAGAAACAATCTATCCCCTGTGTGAGCAGTTTCCAGTTTGCGAACTATCACAATCTCCTGGCTTGTATCATCATAATCATCAAAATGGAATAACAAACACAACCGCTATAGGGTATTCTCACTTCCGTAAAATAATTGAAAAACAGTGTGGTGCATGTGTCTGTGTTGTTCGGCAGCTGGGCTATAACAAAGCTATTTCTTTTGTTCCATCATTAATGGCCTGTTTTGTCAGCGCTGACTAATTTGAATAACAAGGTGCCTTAGTTAATCTCTCCTGTTTTTCAGAAATAAAATTGTGCCTGAACTTTGATTTGAATGTTTCATGCAGCCAATTAGCGGTGTAGTACTGGGGTCTGTCGTTGCCTCGCCTTTCACGGGGGAACATTAAACACAGGGAATAGTTCTGTGAAACACCACTGAAGTGAGGTAAAATACAGCATGACTTCAGAGTATGTCGCCTATTAGCATGCAAGGAACTTTTCTCGTTTTTGATCTCACCTTAGAAGACTGGGAAACAGCAGACAAAGATAAATAAATAAATAAAAGCCTGTGACTTAATGCTACTTATAACATATATTTTATGTTAGTAATAATTATTTTGAACGCTCGCTTCCATCCTGTTTTGATGCTGGGAATCGTTTTGTTCCATCTGAGAAGCAAAAAGTTGCTACTGTACGTTTAAAATGAGTATGATGTCCTTTTGTTGTTCTGTTGTTTATGTTTTTATGTCTTCATGTGGAACCTACTGCTGCAGGTCTCCCTTGAAAAAGAGATCAATGATCTCAATGGGATTTCACCTGGATAAATAAAGGTAAAAAAAAAAAAAAAAAGTAATTGATCATGAGCCATAAATAAGATATTTGGTGCCTTTGAGCTTTGCAATGATTTAGTATATATACCTATGAATATTTTTTATAAACAGAATAAATGATACAACAATATTTTGTTCAGTGCACATATTGAGTCTCGATAGTGCCTACCGACCCAACAAACTGTGAAAAAAGACAATCAAGTAATTGTTCTTTACGGGCTGCCAAAGTCAGAATACATGGGATTTGAAAAGCTATTCAGATTCAAGTCTTACACTTTGAGTCCATTTATTGTTTACACTAATCAATATCAGGACACTTGGCTTTTTGTGAGGAATCTTAAAGAGACAGGCACCTAAACAGAGTGTTTTCAGACAGAGGGTCAAAACAGGAATGTATATTTAGACATAGTACAAAACAAATGTGTTTTCCAGCATTAAAGCATGTGAACACGTTCTAGTAGAAACCAACAAATACATTTTTGAAGTTGAGAATAAGCAAAATATTCACCCTTTAAAATGACTTTTAAAACCTCCAAGATCATATGGATATAAATTATCGCTTTGGTAGTTTTTAATCTTATCATGCTTAGCAAAAAACAAATCAAATTGTTCGTTATCAATGTTGTTATTTTACAGTTGCATTTTATGTTTTGATTTAAAATATAAACAAACATCCTGAAGTATGCATGTTTGTGTTGTTGTACAGTATGTGTGCGTATGTGCTGCTGAGACGCTGTGCAAACTCTATAAATCCGAGCATATTTACATTATGTCTGACAGAGAGAGGAATAACTAATAGAGTATTGCTGTGTAATGTTGGCAGACCACAAACAAAGAGCTTCGTTTGGGATAAATCTCGATGAGGAATCAATCCATCATAAAATGCCGCACTTCTGAGGCAGTCTGTTGTCCCTGTTTTGGGCGGGAGAATGGGAAGCAGAGTGACTAAGTGGATCAATAGCGATCTCCGCCTCATCATCAAACTGCATGATTGGGATTCTTTGCTCTGGGTGGTGTTCTCCAATCATAGCCTCTTTTATAAGCAGCTTTTAAAATCGCAGTGTGCATCTCGATCAGTCTATTTGTGACTTTAGACAAACAACAAACACAGCTCTGAAGAACATATGCAGACAAGGAGAAACCAATGTCAGTCAGTTTAGAGGGAACACAATCTTAACTATTCTTTATTTAGATTTGTATATCACAGCTAACGATCAAAGGTGGAATAAGTGGCAGATTGTGGGAAGGATAATGTCTGGGAAAATAGTGTTTTGCTGACCCTGCTGGTCCCATTTTTTTCTAATTCTAATATATTTCTTCGCCATCAAGATTGCTTTTCTTCAGAGGATTGGGAACTTTGCCGGGAAAGCTGCCAACTCTCTGGAACAGATCATTCAATCTCCTACAACTCTTCTGCATCTCATAAGCCCCGCTGCCTGTCGGCCCCTCTCTGACGGCGAGGGACCCTTCTCTATTATTTCCCCATCTGATCTCCCCCGATGCACTCCCGGTGCTCATCGCAGCTCAACCCCTCTTCTGTTAATCCTGCCTTTCATCTGGCGCTGGGAGACCTTTCAGCCTATGGTTCACTTATGATATCAATCAGCTGCACAGCTACCAACATAGCCTAACACACACACACACACACAGATACACACACAGGTGTTCCTCTGAGCTTCCCACTGTCCCCTGACAAAGGTACGCAATGCCCTCAGAGAAGAACATCCACCTTGACTTTGAAATGATCGGGATCTGAATGTACTTAAGTACACAGTGACATTACTATAGGTCCTATCTGGTTGGTATATCTCATAGCAGCAAAAGGAAAATATGGGAACTGTTGAGAAGGCCCAAACGACTCTTCAAATTCAGATTTGTTACCAATAAAGCAGCAAGTAGTAGTGCTGGGCGATCACAACATTTTCCATAAATACTCATCAGCTATGTGCATATAATAGTGGGTAAAGGCTTGGGCTGCATGCTTTGGAAAAAATAACTTTATTAAGTCTTTAAGAATACTGTTTGCAGGCCGAGACACACTGCAGCACCACAATACTTATAAAAAAAATAATATGTTAAAATATTGTGCTTTAACCAAGTGTTGTGCTTACTGCAATTTGGATATTGCAGATATCCATATTGAGAAGAAGAATGGTATGAGAATGAATGTTAAGAAGGTCAGAATTTGTTTTTTAAACTTAAGCAATAGTACAATATAAGAACGTCTAACAATATCTTGTCTCAAATCAAAAATGTGTAAAGCATTTAGATTGTGTGCCCAGGCCTGACTGCAAGTTGTGTTTATTGATGGCATCACAGACTGGAGCCTTCTGGGATTTACTTAAGTTACACAGCAGTTCTGTATTACCTATTCTCCAAGGTAATTGGAATACCATGGACTTCTATTATGTGGTTTTATAAGGCATTTGTTGTTCCCTCGCTTGCAGCGTGTCTCTCGATGGTGTTTTTCTTAATATTATTGTTATGCCTACAATACCACTGTCAAATAAACCCTTGCTGTGTGGCCATTTAAAATTCTCTTTCCCTGCAGAGCTACAAAACAGTGCAGTTACTAGCATTTGAAAATGTTAACCCCGACATGGCTATGAAAGCTTGTCCTGTCATGTTTCATCAGTGCATTGTCTAACTGGTAAAGGCTAACAAGGGTGAGTGCTGGGAGCATACAGAGCAATAACCTAACCCTCGCCCCTTAGCATACTTCCTACCACAGCCTTCGCTTGGCATGAATGTCATGCAGACAGTGCCTGGAATTGAAAGGTTTATCCTGTAGACATTGGGAAGACAGGCAGTATAAAATATGAGTCAAGAGTGACTGGTTTGTGGGAAGCACGCAGACATGTCAGTCAAAGAGAGATTATCTCAAGATTCAGAGACATAATAGTGGGTGGATGATCACGTTTATCAGAACATTTACATTTGTGTTGCTCTAGTCAATAGATTTAAGTTAAAGGCGTGAAATTTACAGTCTATAATTTTACCGTTTGGGTTCACTTTGAACTATTCATGTCAAGAAGAAGCTTATTACAGTGATACACATATTGTATTCCAGCCTAGAACCACACAGAAAAAGGACAAAGTTAGCTGCTAGCTTCAGACGAAGCATTTTGATGCTAAAGAGACAGGTATGTGGCTCAGGGGGTGACCAAAACAGAGCAAAAAGTAGATTAAACATTCTGAATAGATTGGTCAGGTGACCCAAAACACAACTCCAAATGATTGTTGCTCAAGGTCTGTTAGCTAATATGTTCACCATGAAGACATAATATGTAAATGTTGTGTTAAAAAATACCCAAAAGCCAGCACGACGAACCTATGATTGCAGGTTTTTAAAAGTGCCAAACACAATCCTAGCCAATGAAACGCACTCTCACTTTAAAATGAGTATATAACTTATATAAAACTCCATACATGACATCAGTGGCTTAGTTTGCTGACTGTGTGATTCTTTGAGCATTCCACTTTATTTAATTATATGTAAGCATATTTTAGCAGCTTTGTGACACTAGTAAGACCTCACAAGACAATATGGGTTGATCCATAACTTTTATTTTGACTAATACGAATTGTGTGCCGCTTTTCTGTTATCGCCCCAAGGGGTACTGTGCTT
Organism: Trematomus bernacchii; assembly: GCF_902827165.1. Lineage (NCBI taxonomy): Eukaryota > Metazoa > Chordata > Actinopteri > Perciformes > Nototheniidae > Trematomus > Trematomus bernacchii. The sequence continues at coordinate 1,439,400 of NW_022987686.1, read as the reverse complement.
AATATCAAAAATATTGCTTTTAAGTGTTGCTAATTACAAAATCAAAACACAAATACCACATTCTTTGAAACCCATCCACTCCAAAGAGCTTCAACCACTGCTTCGGCGCTCACTGTATGAAACCCTAAAGAATTAAAGCACAGAACTATGAACAAAAGGATGCTAAATCATCTGGACTGCATACAGATACAGCATGTCCCCCGTGTGAGCGCCTGGCACTGGCCAAAAGACAACCAGGCTCCAAAAGAGAGGACATTACAGCCGGGCGAAGCTGAGATCTGTTTGCTGCCCGGATTTAAGGGAGGACCTAAACAACTCCACTCTTGGCACAGACTGAAAACACAGCCACAGGCTTGTGATAAAAGATTCATTGAATACAAATGGTGTTTTCCATCAATGGGAGAGCGCGCAGCAGCATGTGGGAGAAGGGAGATTATAAGGTTAGGAGAATGTTACTGAACAAACGCGGCACATTGACCAGGCCCGATAGTTAAGGCCAACTTGGACTCGCCTTCAAAGAGTTGGCTTCCCTCCTAACAACGCTACTAAGCTGGTTTGTGGTGTGCTTTTAGCTCCTTTCTTCTTCCGTTATGTATTTGCCCCCAACAAATCACAACTGACTCACTTCCTCCTAAGCTGTAAAGTCATATGAAATCACAGGAACAAGTCTTTTTTAATGGGCCATAATTAGGAACTTGAGGAAAAATGAAAGAATTCCCTCTCGTTTTTTGGAATGGTACGGTGAGGATTACAACCCCACAGTCAAAAAAAGGTCACTCTTGTGCAAGACTTTGATGTAGGAGACCAGACTAAAATAAAAAAGATGCCTAATAATTGTTTGTCGCAACATCAGGGTATCCACATAATTTATAGAAGCCAGAAATACTCATACACGAATATAATACAACCTAGAACAATCTTTTCAGGATAGGAAATTGTTGATTAGATGATGTAATGCTCAAACTCCAACTAGACACGGGACATATATATCTCAGTTATATCTGCTGTTTTGTATTGCTTCCTGATCCCATTTTATTTTCTTCATAAATGTAACTTTTCCACCACTGATTTAAAGCACAGGGTTAATGAGGATGCTGGGGTACGATTTAGAGGGAGAAAAGGAAGGGGGGTATCCAAAAAGGTCAGCCATTTTATTTTGGTCAGCACGTCCTAATGAAGCCAATCTCCCGCTGGTTAGGAAGGGAGTCAGGAATAGTGAGGACTATAATTATCTAGCACCCTCGGGTATAGTTCATTATACCACAATATCAATTTGCAATGGTCGTAATTGAGAAGAATATAATATGTTTTTGGGACTTTAGATTCAAACTTGTGTTGAAGACAGTGCTATATTACAGATTATAGACATGGTAAGGATAAGATAACAGATACATACAGACTTGTTACATCATTTTCTTGTTCTTACTTCAACTTTGTTAGTAATCTTAGATCTGAAACCATCTTTGAATGAGAAACCAGTTGTCTCTATCACGTCTCAGAGGTTTTTAAACTTTTAAATTGATAACTCAAAACCTTAAAATGACCATTTGTTTATCAATTGCTCACTGCCCCTCACCTTGAATATTTAAAGAACTCCTCTGGACTTGAACAGCCTTCATGAATCTGAGACAGTAACGGCGGAAGAGACTCACATGTTGGCGAGTGTTTGAGAAGTAGTGAGCATGCAACTAGATACTCAGTTGTTAGATTCTCCTTTCACTCTTGAGGCATACCAGAAAAACAACATTTTCTTCAAGAGCTCAAGGAAACACGCAGTGAGGAATTTATATAAAAATAGTTATTTTCTTTTAAAACTCGACTCTCCCATGAATGTCCTCTCCTATATCTGGCTTTCAGTTATTGGCTACAGTTCCAGTGATTTTCCTAACTGCATCAATTTATTCCAGAAACTGATAACATGCCTTTTTTCAGTCAACCTCTCACACACCTGGACTATATCTCATTAACTTACAGACATAGCTCATGATTTCAGCCAAGATAATGCAACTGCTGTTCCATTATGTGTTTTGCTTTCTCTTTTTATGTCCCCGAGTCTATAGCTCCTCAGAGGAAGCGTCACTTTTCTGAATAGGGTTTCTCGCTTTTCTTCAGAGCAGCTGTCACCACGTATTGACGGAGACAATGCAACACATTTCTAATTCCAACACGCTGCTTTGGCAGGTAAGAATGATGCCTGTGAATGTGACTATTTTCAGCCTCGTCTGCATCACAGAAACAGCTGGTATGAACTCGTGCTGATTGATATGCTCCACTCGGATGAAGTTCACTTCATACATGTGTTTTTGTATTGGAGCTTGGGGAAAAACGTGTACCTTGTTACTTCCATTTCACACCAATTGCTTCCAGTGAGTAACAAAAATATGTTTTTTCTTGTGACCAAGTATTCCATCGTGAAGCAATATGGAGATTTAGCAAACTGCCTATGTGGCTAATAAGGGACAAAGAGACTGATCTTGGCTAATGCATCTCATCTGAATACATTCACTGGCATACATGTCACTACATTCAGATGAATTTAATCCTCTGATGTATGTTCTTCATCCTTGTAAATGCAACCAAGCAGAAAAAGGAATAATAATCACAACACGTTTATAATGTAGAGCAATTTGACAGGCCCCCCCCCCCCCTCCGGTGTGCCTCCCAAATGTTCCTGATACGCATCCGACACACGCCATGCTGAGCGTTAATAATGTGCCCACCTCGGCACCTTTGCTCTTAAAAACACACCACTTCAAACTCATTTACATGTGACTACACACACGAGCACACACCACAACCTTTTGATGTGTTAAAACCAAGAGGCAGCCGTTAATTAAAATTTTGAAAGGATAATGTTGGTCTGAATGTATCTCTGTTAGACGTACAAAAGGCAACTAATTAAAATTTGAAATGGATCCTAGTGCCCCTCTTTTCACGTCGCCTCTTCCTGCGGAGAAATGAAGGAGATCGAAATTAAAGCAATAACTCAAGCGGCGGCGTATTTCAAAGCCGAGGACTTGAAGTGGTGAGTTGTATCTGCCTCGCCTGCAGTGCAAGAGTTCATGATCAAGGCGGGGTGGGGGGGGGGCTCACAGGGGCCCCGCCATGTTGTAAGACAGGTGACTCTTCATATTTCTCAAAAAACTTGCACTGCCATTCTCAAAAGACAGGTTGTGTTTGAAATCTTTTTAAATAATTGCCAAATAGTTTCACTGCCTCAAGGAGGTTTTTGAATAGTCAAACAAAAAATATATTTTCAACATTTAGAATGTACTACAGACCACTTTTGCTTGCTCGGGCAACAATCGTTGGGTTTATGACTTTTTGTAACTTTAATTCTACTATTCCATTTGAAGATATCAGAACATTGTGGGATGACACTCTGAACGCTTCTTTTAAAGGTGGGGTAGGTAATTTCGGAGAAACCAGCTTGAGTGCGCTGGAATTTGAAAATACACAACCGGAGAAAATCTGCCACTTCCTTACAGAGCCCCTCCTCCAACACACACGAACGCGCACATGACCAATGAGGGCACGAGATAAGTTTGTGCACAGATGGAAGGCTGACAGGCAGGTAGGCCATCCAGTTATTTTAGCCGGGCCAGCTAAAATGATTTTTCGTGCTTTTTACAGTATTACGGCTTCCACAGATGACATTTTTTTATGGATTTTTTGTCAATGCATTAATTGCTATCGGGATGTTAAGAGCATTCCATGGAATATAACAAAAAGTGTATCTCGAGCCGGTTTCTCAAACTTACCTACCGCACCTTTAATATTGAACTAATTGCCTATTATGTAATATGTCACTTGTGAAAAGAAATGGACGTGTAGTGTAAGTATTCATGTCTTTAAAGTTGAACCCTTTTTGAGTTTTTTATGTACAGTCACGTTCGAATTGAAGTCATTTTCCTTTTTGCTGAAAAAAATCTAGTAATTGTGTCTATATTGTGAAATTCTAATTGGTGCACAGACAGTAATTATGTAACATGGGCATTACTGTTGCAACTTCCTCAACTTTAGTTTAGACCTAAATTGTATACTAGAAAGCTCCCTTTGTATACATATTATTAAACTGGCCCTTAAACCCTATTAATCGTCCATTGGCAGATTTGGAGCACCCATAATGCATTAGGTTTAACTTTGTTTAGCGGTGAAATAGAAAGCAGTGAATAACAAACCCTTATAACAGTTAAATAAAAACAACCTGCAAAAAAACAGCATCCAGCCTTACTATTCGTTCTACTTCCAGCTGCTTCTTTATATGGAAGTAGATGTTTCGCAGGAGTGGAAAGTCAACGCTACTCCTCATATTTATAAATCCGATTCATTGAATCAATATTGAACACTGCGGGTGCTGCTAAAAGGCCCATTTACCGTAAACAACTCATTTCCTCTGTATCTGAGGAGCTGAAATTGGTGTTTTGTGCACCTCAGCTTGTCGCTAGCGTTGCAGTTCAAGCCCATCCAGGCGCCTAATGCCTCGGCTCTGTCAATGGACCTTTCAGGTGTATTTATGTTGCCCTAGCAGGTGGTTTTTCCTCTGAACAGTTTGCGCTTTGAGGATGCTGATATTGTGAGATCACATGACTGGGTCACTGTCTGTGGATGCAGATGATGGAGGTCATGACAGAAAAAACTTGACATTTGTCTTGCAAAATAAAAATAGATCTAAAAGAGACGCACCTTTATACGCAAACACATAAAATATTCTATTGCATCTTCAGAAGACGGGGGAAAAAGATCTGAAAAGTAAAAAAGACCAAAGGTGTCTGGGTGATACTGATATCCCTTAGATCTTTTAAAACGTTTCAAAATAGTCAACCTTACAATCAAAAACTCAAAGTGATCCTCAGATATAAGGGTGTCAGAGAAATGCAGTAAACTGTCAAGAACCCTTTGAACTCGTTGCAATTAGATTTCCAAGAATACACTCTTTTATATAATGTCTCCCACATATCCCATAGTGCACTCTCAAAATCGAGTTACAGTGCCATACAATTATCACTTTATATTAAACCAAAATAATGTTTAAATAATGTGGTCTTCATTTTAAATGTATCCATGCTCCTTAGTCACTATTTGTGTCGTATGTCACATTAGTCATCAGTATTGGTTCAATTCATGCATGACATTTGGTGATTTTTGAGCATTTATAGAAGTCTTGGTGACTTATGACATTTCCTTTGGTAAATCAAAAATAACCAGCAGGAAGTATATTGGAAATATAATCCATTAATACATGCTTGAACCTGAATTAGATATTCTGGTTTAACGTTTCCCATCAGGCTTTTTCACACCTATAAAGAAAATAATATGAACAATCTGCAATGGTTTACACACTGTCTTAAGGAGGGGAGTTTAATTCAGGCTTTTTATCTCCCTCATTTCCTTTGAATCATTCCATCATAGGACCATGACGATATACCATTTCTTAATTCCTTAAAAGTCCACTAGTAGTTTCCCAATTAATACTGTATATGTTGCTATTTAAAAAAAAGAATAGTGCAGTCCATAAAAAAACATTTGTCTGCATTGCTGTCCGATTTCCCTCAAAGACTACCTGCGTTTAATCTCATGCCACCATATCACAAAGACTTATCAACATTCAAATAGGGTTAAATGTTGGCTGCTTCAAGCCTCATGCACTCTACTTTGGCAGGCCACCCATTGAGAAATAACCCTGAAGATCTCTGAGCACCCACTACTGTAGCTCCAGGTCACACTCCCAGTAATTACTGGGAACCCATAACTCAATACTGCAACCATAAAGCGGGGGGGCTGTATATAAACCTCAGATTACAGACATATTGATTGCTCTGAGGACACAGGTCCATCCACATTGGCTGTGAGGGTTTGGTGTTGCCATAGCTACAATACCGTTAGCAAAAGATGTCTTTAATTGATTGATTAGTCTTTTAAGGGCAGTGATGAAGCATTATGAACACATGATTTGCCTGCCAAGAACACCAGTGATATTCAAAGTCAGGCTATATCAGCTCTAATCTGCGACTTGAGGCCGTTGGCAGGCTACCAATTTGCTTGCCATGTATGTTTGTCAGGGGTGTCACTTCATGCATGCATGAATGTTCAGTGAACCCATTTTCTGCAAGAATGTGGGATTATGAGTGAGTGTGTGTGTGTAGTAGGACTTTTTATGTGTGTCAAGGAATGTGTATTGCTGTATCCGAACATAACAAGCTCCCTTTTTTAAATTACAATAGTTTCCACATATGAGACACCAGACTCTTTTATTTCAAGAAAATGACTGTACTGATGTAGTGGTATTAGTCTTTTAACTATTCTACATACTTCTCGTGATTGTATTTGCATCATCATTTACAAATGGATCTGATACAGCTCACTATTGTAGTCAAATTAATGTAGTAAAAGAAAATGTATCATGATTCCCTCTGAAGTTGATTGAAAAGTCTAATTAGATTAAGGTCTATTTCTTGATTTCAGAAAAAAAATAGTAGTCTGATTTTCATGAAACCTGCTGGAATGGGATACGTTACATTGTAAAGCTTATCTGGATCAATATCAAGGTTCAAGGCTTTTATTGGTCATACGAACATAGCTACAGTAAGAAATAAAGTACAACACATCTTATTTCTAGCATCCATGTTGTTTCCACAATACGACAAAAGCACAAATACCCAAAAGTCTAAAGAAGGACTTTGCAACCCTTGAAAAGAGACCATCCAAGAAGCAAGTGAATGCACCGTTCGCCTTGACGTAGGTCTTTACTCTACGTGTGCCATTCTAGTTTACTGATACGTTTAGTGTTTGCCACTGGCTGTTTTCTTTCCCAGCAGCCCAGGCATTTTACACACAGTTGGACATTTCGCTTGTCAAAGACAGAGCTAGAACCCAGTGGCTGCTGACCGTGCATTACAGCAGCAGGATGTGTGGATCATCATTCCATACTCATCGCTTTCAATAAGTGACCTTCTGCTTTGGCTCCGATGAAGCCCAGCCTTCGTAGAGAACAATGACAAGGAGTCGGGGGGGGAATACGGGGGAGCTCCATTCAGCTGAATGAATGCTTCCCTACTGAGCTTTTGGCTATGGAGACGCGGCAAACCTGAAGTGGCTGTAGCCCCTACTGTAAATCATACTGCCTCGCGGTGCTCTCTGCCTCCCTGCATTGTGTCGGCCCTGTTCGCTCTGCTGCCCATGTGTCAGAACGGCTCACATCGGCAACATGCAACATCTCTCCCCTGGCTGCTGCCTCTTCCTGTGAGCTTCACACCGCTGTCTGTTTCGCTTCCTCTAACGCATCGCCCCTCTCCCCTCTCTCACTTTGTCTTTAGACATCAACCTCTTTCCGTCCCTCTCTTTTTCCCCCTCTCCACCTCCACCTCCGAGTGATTTTCTGCCTGCTGAATATGCAGAGTGACACGCTATTGTCGTAATGTCTCATTGCTCACTTCAAAATAGTCTAAAAAGCAAGTGTTTTGTGCGATGATGTCATTCTTTTATTTTCAGTTTTTATATCATCTTGCAAAAAGAAAAAGCAGACACAATCATCTTGTTTTTGTACTATGATAAACTGGAGAAAAGCAAAGAGTCTAACAACATGACAAAAAGATATATAGCTTTCACAGTAGCTTTGTTTCTTTTGTTCTTATCACCCAGGACATTACATTGCCACTTTTATAGTCCCCCAAGTTTCTCTCTCCGCCAGCCTCCATCTCTGCATTCTCCCCGGAGATGACAACATGTTCCACACTGTCCTCTTTTGGATGATTAGAAAACTGCATGCTCTGAGCCCACAGTGTTGAACAGAGGAGAGGGGGGAAAAAGAGTGGTGGACGATGGAGCGATAGAAAGACAAACAGTGAGCGTTTCTTCTTTCCTCCGCGCAGATAAACTGCATTGCAATGTCAGCATGTTTATTTGACTTTGACTATCGACATCAGAAACATTTTGGAGAATGCATTTGCGCACACACACACAGGATATAAAAATAATTGTTTGTGTACAGTCAGCACTAAACAGATGGGTTTTTGTAGGCTGGGTTTCAACACTGCGACTGTGTCTGCTTCTGTAACTAAAACAGACTGCTCCACAATATTGATGCTCTGCTGTCGTCTCAGATGTGTTTGCGCTGAGATCTCTATAATGTTAGATGTTGAATGCATGTGATGATCAGTGTCAGTCGAGATCATAGCAAAGGCTTCCAATCAGGGTGAAGCCTCTACCTTGCGTTGCGTGTACTCTTACTTTGGCAGCATGATAAATGGCCCTGCTACGGATAAAAAGTATTACACAATTTTACCAGGAAAGGGAAAGCACCACAGGTAGATGCACTTGTTGACCCGGCTTGAATTATGTTTGATATGCTCAGGCCAGTGGTCCGAAAGTACATAATTTAGTGCTGAATAAGTGCTTTACTTCAATATAAATTGGATGTCCTTGAGTATTTCCATTTTATTGGTTTCACTTCCTTTCAGTGGAACATTTTTACAGCCTTACATTTATTGGACAGCTATAGTCACTTCAGAAATCAGCATATAACATACATAATTCAGAAGAATATTTAAAATATGATGCATCGTTCACAGTGTTAAACATTCAAGCTTGAACAATGTTCTGAAAGTCTTGTGAAAATATTTTCATTGTGATCGTAATTTCTCACTGTTTCCTGAGGTTTGACTAATGGAACAACACATGAATTGATCAAGAAGACAATCAGCAGAATAATCCATGATAATAACTGTCATTATTCTGCTTATAAATTCATGTATAAATTATAATAATACAATGATATAATTACATTTAGGTGGGCATGTCTCTGTATTGAAGAGTTTTAGTAGAATTTTACAGTTCTGTAATTCTTCTAGTTAAACTAAATATCCTCCACCGCTGTTAAAGGACACTCTTACTTACTGAAAACATAATTCATATCATAATACAATAATTAAAGTAATGACCATCTAAAACATCTGTTGTGGAAAAGGTGTACCTACTGTGAGGGTGAACCAATAAACCAAAATAAACAAACCTGTGTGCATCATTATATTGCCCAGCATGCTCCATGTCCATGTGCCCCTGGCTGGCAATAACCTTTAGCTAATTACTATTTCTCCTGCATCTTAATATCAGTTCATAAAGCAATGCAGCGCTAATTAGGGAAAGAGAGTGAGATGATATCCAATTAGGGGCCCGTCTCTCGTCTCAAAACAAGTGAGCCGACCCAATTCATCTTCACCTTGCGTGCCCCTCCGCTACATGGTCGGAGGGCGAGTTTCTTTGAAAAGAATATCCGCTGTTCCCTGATGGCTTACACTATTATCCGGTGAAAACATGCCAGCCAAAACAAAGTCATGGTAATGAAGAGGACAAAGCCGGGGATCAGCAGGCGTATTTGCTTACGTGGGCAGGGGTCTTTCTTTTGAATGGGGGAAGTCTGACAAAGGCCCTTGACAATATAAGGAAAGAGAAGCTTTTCATACTTCACTGACCAGGGACCCCCCTGTGGCCCCCCTCCAAAAAAAAGGTTACAATATTACAATTTATTGGAACTAAATAAAATGAGACCCGGATGTACAGTGGAGATTAAACTGTTCATTACCTTATATAAAAGCAAATACTGTTTATGTTTTTTAATTAAATTGTCACTGAAGTTACTAAAACAAATACTCTAAATGAACAAACTACTGAAACAAAGGACTGTAACTTAAATGTACTAAAACAAATACCAATTACTGTATTTTATTTTTATTTTACACCAGTACTTTATACTGTCTTTGTCCTTTTAACCCGCGTTTATTGTGCCCTCATGAAATAACTGGCCCCAGCCTGGCCCCCCCAGTAAAATTGGTCTAGAACCGCCACTGCTGATAAGAAAATCATATATCCCAATATCAAAGATAGTAGGAATAAATAAGAATAATCTAAGACAATATCAAGTCTCATTACGATATTGCAGCCCTAACCCCAATACCACAAAAAAAACAGTTAAAGAAGTTGGAGCCAAATATGGATTGCGAAAAAAGGCACATTTTTCCGTCTATAGATTAATTTAAGGTCAGGTTCTTCTGCAATACCTGCAAGTCAAGCCAGAATGGCCTGCCCTGCTGGTCATTTCCTGTTTTAGCACCGACTGGTAGGCGCAAAACAGGCTCTCTCCAGACTTTAATCAGATTAGTGTCATGGGGCCAGCTGCCGTGAATGGGAGTCATGTCTGTGGGTGTCGGCTAGGGGGTCCGCCTGTCACCACCCTGTGTCATTTCAGCCTGATGGCCTCGTCCCCATAGACATCAGAGAGTAGCCGATGTAATCTGCAGTCATTCAGCAGTGACCTGGAGAAATGGAAACCAATGCCGGCGGTGTGACGGACGGCAGAGACAGAAAGAGAATGAGCGATCTGGTCGGCCCGTGTATTTATCTACAGTACCTGACACTTTGAACTCAGCAGAACCTGTAGAAAACTCTGCCATATTCAGACAGAAACCCAATGCAAGCAGCAGCAGTGGGGGTAAAGATGTGAGATTGAAGAGCACTTGGCTAATTGACTGAAATGATACATTAAGACATATGCTTACCTAATTGAAGGAATCGCTTCAGCATTCTCTTAAATCGCAGTGTAAACACTCGAGGCTGGGGTAAATAGTCAAACTGGCTCGGTCTGGTCCTGATCTGACTGATAATGAACTCATTTGAATATATTTCTACCCTCGTAATTACAATCTAATCAGAACTGATGGATCATTTGGGCCCAACCTGCATGAAACATTCATTATTACAAGCCCTAACACATGGTCGGAGCGTTTTCCACATCAAACACCAGCGTTTAGAACGAGGGACGGACTAATGAGGTGGACACAAGATACAAATGCATGAAAGGCGATACTGCTTGTGTACTACTGTATATGCATCTATCTCTGCTTTCCAAATATCCAGCATGGTGTTTGGCATTTCTATACACAAACAAAATCGCCAGCCAAGGACACATAGGGAAAATATATACATACATTTAATATGTAAACTCAAAACAGGTGTTTAAAAAAACACGGCATGCTTCAAAGGCTTGTTAGTCCCTCTGCGCTGCCCTTCCAAACAACATATGGTGGGAAAACATGCCTTATCTATTGACATATTAATGTATTCAACTACGTTTTATTATAAGAACAAATATTAACATAATTCTCCACTTGGCGGCTGTCCAGCCATCTCCAGTATCTGGTCTGATGGCAGCTTGGCTTGGCTTTCTCCACATCCCTGGACTGCATTCGCAATGGACTCCCAAATAAATAAATAAACTGCTTTGGGCCTCTTGGCGGCAGAGGGGATTAGCCATGCAAGCACTTCCTCCATTTTGGAGATTTTGTTATTGAGTTGCACTTTGCCAATGCTAATTGCCCGAGCCCACGCAGGGTCAGAGAGGGCCACCGCCCCGTTGGGATGGATCTCTCCACTTCATCTGGACATTATATTACCTCCGGCCATGATTTGCGTCAGCAGGCTTGAGTTTAATTCCCCTTAATCACATTCAGGAACCCTGGCAGAATCAATAAAGACACAACAGTCAGTGCTATCCTTTGTCCAACATTCCATTAAGGAGATAGAAGCCTCAGCATGCTACGCCGGCAAACTGTGTTGCTTGACTACAAGTATGAATAAAAACCAGGAGTTGTAAAGATCACACCGAGTGATGTGAACACAATAGGGCATTTTTCTGATGTCTTAATAAGTGCTGCAAGCAACACGCTTCTGTATTGCTTTGTATTTATTCAGTCAAGGTGATGTGTCCCATTTGGGTTGCCAAAAAACAGGTTTGATGGCAAAATAAAAAAATTGGAAAAATATGTAAGCAAGACATGTAAAAATGCCCTGTTTGTATTTCCAATATTGCCCTTTGGCAAACCGAAAATGCTTGGATAAAATAAATATGAGTGTGTCAAGTAAAGGCCCCCAAACAGTTACCAAAGAACAGATACCTCAACGCTTCTCAGCAGATCATCACCATGCTGTGCTGAACTGGATCCATCAGTGGATATTAGCAACCGGAGGGGTTAGCGTGTGACAGAGAGACATTTAAAGGTCAAGTCTTGGCAACACATGCTTAAACACATGTACATTGCTGATGGACAATATGTAAACAGATTTGTTTGTAATAGCAATGACTTTAATGCAATGCCACATATGCTTATATTCGCCATCACATGCTCCATTTTGAATGTGATTTATTGTGGTGATAACAAATAAGCAAGACAAACTAAGCTGCTTAAGACAACATGGGAACCATGCTGTATATATCTGATTGTATCTTTAACATAAAAAGTGCTTCTTTGTGTGATTCATCTTTCAGCACATGTTTTTTCTGCAAAAATGAAATGTATCTTACATCTGAAATGTATATACTGTATAGTGCAATGAGTATTACCTAACGGTCATCAGACCAATCAACTTGTATGGTCTGTATTCGTCCCAATAAGGCAGGCCACATGTAACACAAAACAAGACAATAGCTGTAATTGGGCTAATTTAAAGCAGAGCTCTACCAGGAAATGTCACATCCGTAAGTAACAAATCGCTTTGAAAAATAGTGTGATAATTTTGTTTTGTCATTTGCCATTTCGGCATTCTAGCTTTTAGAGTTGAAATGTTTTTGTGATGCAAATTGCCCCATTAATGTGTCTCTGAATAAGAGGGTACTTATTGTTTCAAATCAAATACAAAACAGGGGAATTTGGAGATTCCAAAGTTGTAAAAGGTACTAACGGTAATTAGAGCACCATAACTTATTTGTACTACAAGCAGTGAACACATCAATGCTAATGCGTTTGTCAAATGGCTGCCACTTTACATATTCACCAGACAGACTATGAGCAACATTAACATCCACTTGTTAACGTCAAGTTTCAGTTCAATAAACTCCTTTAAGCTCTTTTTTGTCTCAACCAACTTTGGTTAGTAAAATGAGAAAACGCCCAACTGCCACTCAGAGGCGCCACAACCTTAGTTGTGCATACCTTTAATCGCTACGTGAGATGTACAAAATGTATCACCCGTACCATTTATATGAATGGCGAAGTAGCAATAGAGACCAAAACTGTTTTTGTTCCACGCTGTAAATATGTTTATTTTTGCTGTAAAGTTTGCCATTTTCAATCAGGGGTCTATGAGGATTGCTATATTGTTTTTTATTAGTGCAGAACTGGGGCAAACGTCTTTGTTTTCTTAACATTTTGGTAGGGTCCTTTTTGCTCGAGAGTGGATTTATTGAGTGTGTAGGAATGTGCTCTTTTGTGAGGACGGGTGATGTCTGTCCCAGAGACAGTATATTCTTGTATTGATTCACAGCGGTGTCCCCGCGGTTCACCAGTGTGGCAAACCAAGGACTGGAGCACACAGCATTTTAATCTGTCAAGATGTCACCAGCTCGGGACAAGAGGGAAAAAGGGGGGGTGGGGGCTAACGTTTGGATGGAAAGAGACAGATGACACCCAACAGTCAATGCCATTGTGCCCACACACACACACACATACACACACATGCATGTACCTGCCTAGAAACACACATACAGCCTGCCAGTCAGTCAAGTCAATCAGTCAATGTCCACTTGAGGGAATCGCCTTGTGCCCTTTCTATTCCCAAAGACATCTCAACACAGCTCACTGAGTTGTCTGCTGGCAGTACTCTTCTTCATTCTCATATAGTACAAATATAATCTCATGACATCATTGAGGATAAGGTAAGCTATGTGTGATTTGATACACTTTGGAGATCAAGCAAATTGACATAATGTATGGAACATTGTTCTGCTGAAGGTTACATTTTAACATTACGTTCATGTATTCGTAGTGTGCAATCTGTATTTACTGTTGCTTTAAAATGAAACCTGCCTGTTTCTATTTGTCAGTGTGGATGTTGCCAGCTGGAGGTTTCGTGATAACAGCTGATTCCCAAGACAGCTGCAGTGATGTTGCAGAAAAAGCTCTTGAACAGCTTTTATTGGCAAACATGCTGAAAGGTAAAGTGTTAAATTGCAACATTGCTTTTAGGCGGAGAGAGGAACCTTGTGTCTGCTGTGTGTTTGGGTTTTGTCTGTATACACAACACAACTTTTCTCAGAGGAATAGTCAAGAGGGTATTCCTGGGAGATGGCAGTGTTTCTTAAAAAGCAATGTTAGAGGAAGGTGGCTGTTAACAAAAATGATTTGCTTTTTGCAGAACTGGATGTAGATATTTCTATAAAAGCATTACATTTTTCCCACAGCATTGACTTTGAATGAAAAGGTCAAACTTCAGGAACACTTGTAGTTAAAAGAACAATTTTAGATTTAGACCCAGACATTTTGCAGGTTTTATCATAGTCGTAGTCATTCTAAAACACAGTTAAATGAACATTGAAGTTGTTTAAAAGGCAAAATGTATGTTTACAATAAAATATACTCAAGCTTAAATAGATGAAACCTTTACTAATATCGGGCTTGAGATAGTATACCACAAGATACATCATAAAACACATTCTTAAGGGATTTGGAGATCATTTCAAAATGTATTATTCAACACTATAAAATCACTATTTACTTTGATGGAGCTCTCATTTTCAGTTATACATTCTCTAAAGATGTTCCGTATAATTAGCATGTATTTATAAGTATGAATAACGTTTTATTCCCTAAAGGAATGTCAGCAGAATGTGTGCCTACGGAGTGTCCAAAAAGGGTTAAACATGTCTGAGAAGGAGCTCTCATGTTTTTGACAATTTTGACAGTATGAAGCCCAAAACCCTTGTGGATTTAGTAAGCGTGCCTCAGAGTCTTTTGATTCGATGAGTCTGATGAGCCACTGATCCCACACATAGTAACCACCAGTTTGCAGCACTATGAATACAAAAACTCGGGTGCTGAGTCCTTAGATACACATGTGGGGTATTTAAAACGATTAAATCCATGTATTTTCAGATTGTTAATTGCCATATCAAGATTGTACATATAAGAAAAATCATTTTGAATATAGATAATGTTATGGATTAAACTAACTCCAGCAACCAGTAGAATATCATTTGAGGGATGAAACCCTCTTTAATGGTCACACATGCAGAGAACACAATGAAATGTGGCCTCTGAATATAATCCATCCTAGTACCAGGAGTCTAGTACTAGGAGCAGTGGGCAGCTATTGCACAGCGCCCGGGGAGCAATGGGAGTGAGGGGGGTGGGGGGGGTGTCCGATGCCTTGCTCAAAGGCACCATGACAGGGCCCAGGAGGTGAACTGGGACCTCTCCAAGTAGCAGTCCACACTCCATATTTAGGTCTGGTTGGACCGGCGACTCTACGGCTCACAGTCCAAGCCCCTACTGACTGAGCCACTGCCGTAGTAGTAGTAGTAGTAGTAGTAGTAGTGTAGTAGTAGTAGTAGTGTAGTAGTAGTAGTAGTAGTACTAGTAATAGTAATAGTATAAAGAACTGCTTAAATGGTATTGTTTTGTGAGTTGCCCTCAGTGGCGTACAAAATGGCATTTACCCAAATTCTGTCTCACAATTGTGGCATATTTTTTAAATATCTTTACAAAGTGTAAAATCATTAAAATCATCTCAAAAAGATAACCAGCATTCATGTCCCATGGAAACTGTGAAAGGCGTCTAATGTGTTATTAACGATGTATCACACAATGCATGACTGTAGGATTTGACTATTTATCCTGCGTCGTATACAAAAACTAAAGCTACTGCAAAGCACGCTGCTATCTTGGTACCCATTCATTTGCATGTCTATTGTGAGTTCATGTTCTGCATGTTTCTACGTTGATTTGATCAAACCATGTTCAGAATAATCACCACATAATGTTCCGTATGTCCAAGGAATGGATAAAATCCACTGCATATTTAAGTCCCTGAACAATATATGCAAAAACATGCTAATCCCATAATTCCTATCGTTTTACTCGGCTATGGTCACATGAGACATACCGTATTTGTACGTATTCTAATCACGTAACAATTAAGACAAGCTTGGGTAGGCGTCATTATAAGAAAAAAAAACAATATAACATTTTACACACGAACTTCTGCCTCTGCGTTATTCCAAGTAAAGGATCAACTGTGTGCTACTAATTAGGAGCCAAGCTTTTGTTTCCTCGGGTAGAACTGAAAGAGCCCGAGTTATCTCGCTGCCCTCCTGCACCAGCATAAAGTAAGTGCCGCCTGGAGAGAGAAGCACTTAGATCCAACACTAGCCCCCATGCAGTGATAAATATATTACTTTTGAGTAGCAGGCAGCTTAATGGCTAGCAATGGCATTAAAAATAAAGCAAATATTGACAGTCTGGGAATATTTGCTTTGGGTGTGGTTGGGAAATGGTTTTCTAAAGGAAAGAAGAGGTGTCAGGTATGGGGAGGTGTGTGTGTGTGTGTGTTCATGTGTGTGTGTGTGTGTGTCTACTTTGTTGGCGGCTCATCTATAATGTACAAAGACGATTAAGTTTGAGCAGCGGCTGGGGCAGATAGACAGTCAGTTGAGTGGTGGGTTGCAGATAAGAATGAATGCAAATATACAGCAAGAGTGACAGATTAACCTTGGACAAGGTTGAGCGTTAACGCTGTGAACAGGCAGGGAGCCTGTGGTGTCTGCTGAGGTAAAACACACATGCAAGCATGCAAGCATGCACAAAGACAAAGGCGCTCCTACACATACACAGTTTAAAGACAAGGGTGTGGGCCTGCATACAAGACAAGTACACACTTCCTTATGTTCACACAGATGGGCGTTTTAACTGTTTACACAATTGGAAATGGATTATTCATCAATCACCATGTTCAATGTTTGAGTCGTGAACTACATATTGTTTTAATAGACAATTTAAAGCTGTACTAAGCGAAAATCTAACGCATTTCCTTTTAAAACCTCAAGGAAGATACAATCAATTTTTCAAGCCACATTGATTGCTGGTCCATTGGTTTCCTTGTGGTCTAAATTGAACAATCGTCTAAGTCCTGTTTGTGCTCTCAAAGCGTCTTAGATTTCTTATTTCACTTTGTTGTGAATGTGGCTTTGAATACAACCTTGAAGAGGAAATGTTAGGCAGTCAATTAAAAGGTTATTTCTAATAATGTTTGCCGAATGTTCACTTTAAAGGAAGTTATATTACGATTTTCATGGTTAAGGTCTTTCCTGCAATAGGAATTCATTGGGTTTACAAGTGGTTATAATCGTTTTTCTGATAGATTTGAAGTCACAAAAAGTTGAAAACGTAAACATTTTATTCCCATTAGGAAATTGGGGTGCATTAAAGAGGCATATCAGACAAATTGTAATAGTTTTTCTGGCGTCTCGTTTCTAGGACATGTCTAAGGTGTCATTGGAAGCTAACCATAACTCTGTATTTACATCATGTCAGAGCTTTATTTAGCTACTGCTAATACAAAGCAGCCGTTTAAAGATTTAAACAAAAGCGGCAAAACATGTTGGCTTTGTTTGTGGCGCATCCACAGGAAACAAATCATATTTGTTTAGGGGTTAGCAGTGACATTAGGGTTAGATGAGGGTTAAATCCAGACTAAGTTCATACACTATTGCACACCGTTATCCATGAGCATGTGCAAGCATTGCAAAGTTGAAAGTACTGTAGGGAAAAAAAATAAGGGGAACATTACAGTTATACAACACATGTACACACTGCCATTAAACATTGCACATAGATCATGCTGTACACCACCGTCACCCCCATTAAAAGACCTGAACGCCTAACTGGGAACACGTTATGTAGCTGCATAAAAGCCATGTCCCTTCCCAGCTCTGTGCCATTATGCACTGATTACTTTCTTGGAGGATGACAGCGGGGAGCGAGATAACCCACACTGTAGATGAGTGATAACGGCTCTATCTCTATTTCTTGACGTCACATGCAGGGAGACAGTATCTAGGAGCAGGTAAAAATAGTTCCGCAGAGGTATGAGACATCAGGTTGTGATGTGCTGAGCAGATGTAGGGAGGAAGCCGTGAATACCAATAAAGCAGATAGATGTGGCCTGGGCTCTACTGTACTGTGTTTGTCATGTTGCTCTGTGCTTCTGAGCCGAAAGGAAATAAAAACCTGGGCCGGTATGTAAAAAAGGACGGAGGAGGAGAAGCTGCAGGCTCCTGTTTTCTGTCACTTAATATAGTCAGTGTTCGGGGGTTATCTTTATTAAAGCAGGTGAAAACATGCAATCCGTGACTGCATCGTTGTAACCGCATAAAGTAAAAATAACAAACCCTATCTGTAATGAATCTCTCCATTTATTAAAGGACCTACAATATTTGCTGTTTTCATTGGCGGAAAGTATACTTGACTCAAGAACTGTACTTTGAGTATTTGTACTTTGAGTATTTCCATGTGATGCTATTTCATTTAGAAGTAAACATTGTTCTTTTTACTCTTAGTAAATAGTTACTTTGCAGATTCATTTTAATAATACAAAATGTCAGTCAACTAAATTATTATGACATACTATTATGGATAATGAAACGTGCACATTTAAAAAATGTATGTGCCTCATTTAGCTGCTGCAAAATTACATATATGTACATACTTATTGATCATTATTTACAATCCAGTGATAAAATGTATACATTCTGAAAAACCTGCATTGTGAGTACTTTTAGGTTTGGAACTTTAAGTATACTTTGATGCTACTGCTTTACTACTTTAAGTCCAATTTGAAATGTGACACTTGTAACAGAGTAGTTCTACATCAAGGTAATACTAATTTAGTAAACTAAGTACTACTTATTCCACTTCTGGTCGTTTAAGTTACGTGTATAAATGGACTTGCATTTTGAAGTGCCTTCCTAGTTTTCCGACCACCAAGATATCACTAAATGCCAACAATTACTCATTCACACACATATTCATATTGCCTGCCATGCAATGTGCCAATATGTTAATATTCCAATCTAATGTTCATGGAGACTTCAATTGGAGGACCTAGGGATCGAACCGCCAAACTCCCGAAAAGTAGATGACCCAACTTCCGCTGTTGAATGAACTAATATGTTGAGTTTGTATTTTTCGGTGTCAGTACATCTTGCACGATAACATTAATAAATTACTCGTATTGGCTCTTCAAAAACGAGTCGGTGTTTCACCATCTGCGCTTGTTTTATTAAAGTGAGGAAACACAGTTCATCCACGGGGCCTTCCGACCCCTCGAGCCAATTAGAGAACATTTTTTCTCTGAACATTGCTCAGATCACTCTAGTCCAATTTGGCTTGAAAAGGCACCACCCTAATAGGCGGTAATGAAGGAAAACAGTGTTTTCCACTGATTCACCGTCGAGCTTCAAGATGTTCCTTAGTGCTGATAAGGAGGCCCACTGTATGTGAAGTTAATAATAAAAACCAGCAGAGCGAAATGAGAACAAGGGGGGAAATACTCCCAAAACAAGGACCTCTGAACAGAAAGTCACAATTCATGTTTACTTGGTTGCATCGTGAGCACCAATCATGTCCTACATGCAGCGCACAAACAAACACCACAGAGTAAGAACATCATAATTGGGATGACGGAGAGAGAGCTCCGCTGACATGCAATCTATGTAGTTTAATGGATGAAAACTGTGATAAGAAGCTTTTAGAACGCAGCTGCTAATGAGTAAACAAGATGGGATGATTAATGTATTAATACTTAATAAAACCAAAATGTGTTGTGACTGATGAAGAGAATAACATCAAATGGAAAGGGCTTTTAGTTTGTCATGCGGCTTACATCATGAAAGCCTGAGGTAATGGCAACATGATTGCATTTAGGACTTGATATAAGGCCATGTTTGACAAAAAATGGGGTCCTGGTATTGAAAACATGAGTGTTCTTTCGTGCAGGGTTGATTGAATTTAGGAAAATACATAATGTAATCTATTTTGGATGCCTTTGTGTGCACATATATTGATATCTTGACCTTTTACGAGGCCTGTGAACCACCTTGGCTCTATTCCTCGTGATGCTTGCCAAAGACAGGCGCATTAGCTTTTGTCATCCAAGTTTTCATCTCTGTAAATGTTAAATAAAAAAACATTCAAGTCAAGGACGTTTACTTCACCAAGGGCTGAGTTGAACCCAAGTGCAAAGAAACACAATGGAAGGGGAAGCTTCTCAGTGTTTTAATAAGCACAACAGCAGGAGTTCAGCTAAAGAATAAATACTACTGCCAGACTAACTGGGGAAGCAGTCACACAAACAGTGGGGGAAATCACACACCAGAGAAACCATACTATACTTACACTAAATAGGGCTTGCAGAATTACCACACTGCCAATGCAAAACAAACAGGGAATACAATTGGTATTATCTGTTGATGCACACTTCCGATACTCAGGCGAGACCGTTGTACAGCTTTATAACGTAGATAGTAGTTGGGTAACAGGTGATTGCTCCAAGAATCTGACGAAATCAAAACCAATGACAACAGCTGGTTGGCTTTTACATTGTTGAGCTTGAACTGCACCATTGAGGTTGTGACAGAAAGTACTCATAGAAAAGACAATTTTATAAAAGTTTATTCTATATGTATATCAATAAAGAGACATTCATGTGCGATATTTGAGTCAGCGGCTATTTTTTAGGTCAAAAGAGGGTAATTGAAAGCAGCACTCCATCAATGTTATGCAGCAAAGTACAGTAGGTATTTGAACAGTTTTAAAGTTTTCACTGTCACTTTATCAATCAATAAATCAATCTTAATCAAATCAATTAGCCTAATGACATCATCAGGGTAATCTCAGACCTTAAGCCTCACATTTCTGAAACAGACGACTTGCATTGAAAACTGGAGTTGATGGAAAATGCATAAATGTCCTTATTTTTTTTTTTAAATATGCCTCTTGTAAGCTTCCCCAACTTTATGGAAGTGCAATTCTGAATAGCTAGATTATCTTTTTAAATGCTTTGAAAATAATGGACATTTCCGTTAAACTAGGCAAACTCAGTCTGCTGATGAAGATAATATGATCCAATCAAATATCTCTTCGACAGCTTCTTAATGGTGAAATAGTCTTGTAAGAATACATTATTTTTGACTTAAATCAACGACGCTTTGTCTCATAATGTCTTTACTTGTCATATGTAACAAGTCAAAACAGCAAAGTCTAACTTCATTTGAATCCTTTTAAACCAATGAATTTTCTCTTTACTTTAAAAACCATCATACTTCTTGAAAAAAGAAAGGTTGTGACAATGTTATTAATCAAACAGGATCATTTCACAAAGGAAATCAGAGCTTCAGGTTCATGGGTAACTTTGCCTCACTTGGATATTGAGGTTTTTTGGACTTTAATCATGTGCTAAAAAGTCTTCAGTTTACGAAAAAGCACGTTTGAATTCTGGTCTATTGTTTATTGCTAATAATGTCGTCCCTTCAACTTAGTTCAATTTTTGAAGGTGGAAGAAATAACTCATAGGGGCCAGTTTGGTCTTTTTATGGAGGCATTTTTATTACCCGGACAATTTGATTTGGAGTGATTTGTTTATGCCGGAGCGGCGGACAGCCTTTTTTAATAATCACAGGATACATCAGCACTTCTCGGGTATACTCCACTTTAAGCTCCAACTCTGAGAGTGTGTGTGTGTGTGTGTGTGTGCGTGTGTTTAGGCAAACTGTGTAGGTGTGTATAATTATATGACTCACAGAAGAGAAGTGCTAGAGATACCGTTGCAGACAATATTATTCTCTCTCCGATGCTCCCGTTCCCCCTCGGCTGCCGGAGCGAGGGAAGGAGAGAGGGAAAGGTTACACCAGCAAGGGTGGGTATTGAAATTCAAGACCACTTCACCTAGCCCAGGAGTGGCTGTCTGAAGATTAATGAGCTATTTGGGGAGAGTTCAGCTATTTCACATGCGCAGGGTCCACATTAGTGATATAATTAATTTTACAACACTGGGGTGTTGTCACCCCTTGGTAGCGTGCCATGCGCCTATGATAAGCATTCCCTAATTAAACAACACTAAAAAAATGTTTGACATTCAGAGTCTTGTGAGGAAAAACAACCTCATGCTACAGTCCAGACACAGCATGATCCTTCCTTTCCTCACGGGGCATCTTTGCATGAGTTTTACATACTTTAGAATCTAGTAATTGGATGGATATTGATTTTGGGGAGCATGTCGAGACTTTGAGAAATTACATGTGCAGGAAATCCGAGGCAAGTATTTGCGCCAGAAATGGCTAATGCATTGTTTCCCATGCTGTGGTTTTTGTGGCTGCTTTGGTCACGTTGTGAGTCCCAGCAGAATGTTAAAAAAGTGTAATCGTGATAAGGTCCTATGCACGTCCACAATAGCAGAAGCTGCCCTCCCTCTCATTTAACGCTGACACAGTTGCCATGTTTACAACTAAAAATTAATACAGTCATGGCAAATGATTTCTGTCTGACCTCCGTTGTTAGCTAAGTGTTGAAATAGTGCTAACAGCAGCTAGGGTAATAGCTTCATCAAGTGAAAGCTAGCCAGCTTGCTAGCTTCAACCTTGTACCTCATGCAGTATTCCATTGTGGACAAATGTGTCTCCCAAAAAAATTATAAGTAAATGAAATTTGGAAATGTAAACGATAATGCTCCTCATGAGGTTTACTTTCTTATTAAAGTTTGTCTCGAAGCACATGTTTATATTATAATCGCTACACAGTTATGTAAGCTAAAGCAATGAGTTCATACTGACAAGCATACGCTGTCTCTGAACAAGAAGAAGCCAACAACAGTTTTCCTTAGGTTAACATCATCCTTGTCACAACAATGCTGGTAGCATACAGGACACTTTAATGAGGGCCCCTATGGGGATCTCTGGTTGTGAACCCACTCCATACAGTCTTGACCTGACATAAGAATTGAGGAAAATTCCAATATCCGTTCAGCTTCAACCAACCAAAACAAATGACAGGCACATTAAGCCGTCAGGTTCTCTTCTCAGGTGCCCACACAGCCTCGCTCACAACTTCACATCCGGCACTTTAGGAGAAATTAGTGGGTTTTATGCTAATCTTCTCCCACATATACAAACCATGCAGCTGGACTGTTATGTACATTATATACATGTGAATCATATGGTCAGAGAGGTTAGACATAATCATCATTTAGAGTCCTACTAGTTAGACACTTTAAAGAGAAATTATTTAATGCCAGGGATTTGCATAAAGCAGTATTTAATGGTTGTTCGCTAGGGTTTTATACATTGTAAACAACAACTGGTCAGCACGTGCCTTCCAATAAAAGGAGCTACAGTTCCACTCTAGTCTCAAAATGCCATGTGCAGCAAGGTGCAAATAGAAAAACAGAATTATTTATATTCTGCAGGGTTTCAGCTTAATGGAATCGTGTAGTGGCTGCCCTGGAGGGGAATAATGTTGTAATGAAGAATTCATTTGTGTGGATAAATGCCGTGGTGATTGTACGACTTATTTTGCTACACATTAGATTCAAAATGGAATAGCCATTTACTTTACAAAGTAGCTGATCCACCCTGGATGATACCAGACTAATAAGTAAATGGCAAAACTCGCTAGCAGGCTTTACAGCTGTTTAATAAACTCAGTCTCATTTGGAGGTTTTAATGCTTCCTGTTTGGGCGTGTGCACCAGGGAACACACAGGATAGAGACTTTTGGGGGTTAAACAATCCCATTTCATGTCACATCCATCCTTTTACAATGTTATAGGAGAGAAAAACAGAGACACATTTATGAAGAATTTCTGAACAAATACACCTTTGGGGAGTTTCTTCCGTAAACCCTGTATCTTTGTATTGTGAAGAAACCAAAGCTTATACCCATACGTGAACACTGGGAATGGTTTATACATATTTCAACTCCATGTTCTGTAGCAGTGATTCAACTGCTGCTTCTTCTACAGTTTTGCATTTTTAATCGTGATGATAAAGCACCATACTGTTTGTATGCTCAATCCCTCTTGGTGGGAAATGTCTGCTGTAGGCTGAACTTTTTGTCTGTGTGTGGTAAAGTGTGTGTACCACGCGTGTGGTAAAGTGTGTGTACTACGCTTGTTGTAGTGTAGTTTGTTCTGGCATTTGCAGGAAAAAAAACATAGCAATCTTCAATAATATCTGCTTATGAATGTAGAATATGTGGTCAATTGGAACAGATTATTGCATCAGGAGCATGCTGGTTTTCGTTTTTCATCTATTTGTAGTCTTTGTATCATTGACCAATCACAATTAACCACGCTTTGATCGTTTGATGTTAAACATCAGTGGAGAGCAAAGTGGGCTAAACTGAAAATGCTATCGGCCACCATTACTCAGACAATAATTTAGCTTTGATTAGCTTTACATTTGCTTGTACACTGGCTAATAGATGAATACCTTTGTAGATGTCATTTTCTACCAAAAATTGCAGGTTTGACTTCAGTAATGTGACAAATGTCCCAAGTAATACATGTACACACAAGCCAACAGTGAATGTGTAACATTAACCTACCAATTCCTACATTTCAGTGATGCCACTATACAGTAAAACAGCTTAGTCTGTGACCTTTAGATTTCTCAAATGTTGTTCTTCAGCAGACTGCCATGAATAAAAAGTCTCACTGTTCTGTGAAATGCAGAGTGTGCTTGTTACAATATATTGTACAGTAGGTGTTAACCAGTCCAGATTTGTGTTAGAAGAGCAATGCACAAGCCTTACAGATATCATCCATCCGCTGGTGACGGGGGGGAGGCGGAGGTATAGACAAATGCTGCAGAGGTTTGTACGAATCCATTTCTCAGGCTTTTTCCACATTTCACTGGAGGAGACATGGGTGGAGTTCATATTGATGTGTTCAGTTTGAGACTGGTTGCTCTCAACTTGTCAAATCTGTTGCAGCGATGGCTTTGGGGAACGTGTGTTTTTATATGGAAGATCATGAATAATTTTGCATTTATATCCATTGTGCTATTTCATGTGCAAAGCACTAAATAGAAAATCTTAGAGCTCAGAGAGTGTATTCCTTTGTGTTGTGGCTGTGTTAACATGGAAGTATTTGCTTATGTTTGTTTGTGTATTTATAAAAACGGGGCCCCTTTACAGTTTGTATTTATAGGTACAAATGCAATCATGTCAAATAAATATGTACATATGTGGAGATTTGGATTGATTATGCAACACAATGTGAACGCATCAATACGGAATTTTAACACAAGCCCTGAGAGCTAAACAAACCTCCCCTGACAGAAAACCCAACATCCCTCCAACTTTCCCTAGCTCGCCTGATAGGTATCAAAATGGGCAGAAGTAATGGGAGACAGCACAGGCGGAGACACTGCCAACAGCCAGAGGGTCCGGGGTGCAGCGAGCGGTGCCCATGCGACAGATGGACGTTGTCTCTGGACAGATTAATGTGCTCGCTGGCCTGGGCTTCAGTGGCTGCAGCAATGAAGGAGTTCACAAAAGAGTTCTGTATATTTGTTCCTTCTCCAAAACAGGTGTTCCACTTGTTTGGGCCCCTCATTTCCCCACAGTTTGTATAACTAGATAATGTAGCCAAGCTAATTTAAAGTGGAAGTCCACCTCATCACATCCTACCAGAAATATATAAATAGCCTAAGGCACTGCAGGTGGAGGTGGAGGAAGTATTCAGCTATTTTACTTAATTAAAAGTAGCAGTACTACAGTGTAAAAATACTCCATTACAAGTAAAAGAATTGCATTCAAAATCTCACTCATGTAAAAGTATAAGCATCACAATATACTTAAAGTGGCAAAAGTAAAAGTACTCATGATGTATTATGGCCCATTTAAGAACACGTTTTTATTTAAATATTGTGTTTAATTATTGAAGCATTGGTTTAGCTATAAAACATTTCAAGTCAAACCTTCTGTATTCATAAATTCACCATGAATTGTAATGGGGTACTGCGACAGAAAAACACAGTTGAAGTCAAGGTCAAACTTATTTATAGAACCTTTCAACAAAATCACTAAAAGCTTTACAAAGCAACAAATGACATAAACAACTGCTTAAATTATGCATGTGGTTTTAACAAATCAAATGTGTCCTCAGTGCTTTGCCCGTGTGGCGCACACCACAACTGTTTTCATGTCCCTACTTATTTTCTTCTGGTTTACATGCCACACTGCTCTCGTATTTGCTCAGCAAGAAGAGCCCGGGGAGGCCCTCTATTAAGGCCCCGTATATAAAACAGGAAAAAACAATATGCATTCTTCTACCAGCGGCGCTCCTCGATCACAGCATGGTGACACGGGGAGAGCGGGAGAGCCAACCAGGACGCCCGGACTAATAGTCGTCAAAGCCAAGTGACAATGAGGCTTATCTGTGGTGAGCAATATTTCCTGTGCATCCCCAAAGATCTGGCTGGACAGTTTGTGTTATCCCTCCCTTCAGATAAACCTCATCTCCCACACACAGAGCCTATACTGTATGTCACATCCAGCTATAAGCGCTGTCCCTTAATAGCAGCCATGACAGCCAACCTCCCGACTGGGAAAACAACAGTAGTTTTTGTTTCATAGCCCACCTAATACTCAGATGACACACATTCCCTGTCGCTGCTCAAACTTGTTCATACGTTTTATCCCGTCTTTAAAGATCCCTTCTTGCCCCTCTGAGATTAGTGGCGGGTAAAGATGAAAAATTGCGTTTTCTGCACAGTGACATCTAATCTGTTTGGCGAGCTTTAATTTCCCTCGACGATGGAAACGCTGGTGGGCCACAAGCTCATGACAAACATACTTTTGTCAAAAGGACATGGTTGACACCATAGGAGAACATTTTCTTATCTCTGATGCTATGTTCTTAGCCTATAGAGTCTGTGAACATTCATTGATTATTTTTAAAATAAATGCTTTTGGATCCCTATTTTCAAACTATGTACAGTTTCCATGATGTAATCATATCAGGTTAGGAAGTGGCTGATTGGGTATGTCTTGCTAAAATGGAGTAAACAGACAGCCTATAACAGATAGTCCCCCATGAAACTGTTGCATAAGTCAGGATGAGGAATATTTATTTTAACTAAAACATTACTTTCCGGTCTTCTCTAAAATATTAGTGCAGCAATTCACTTTAGCTGTGAAGTTGCTATTTGTCTACACAAAATAGAGGCTATTTTTCATCTTGACAGGTGTAATGTGGCCATGTTACTGGCATAATGTGCAAGAACGATGAGTAACACAAGAGTTTTTTATTGGCCTCAACATTTTGTGCGAAAAGGCTGTCATTTAGGTACAAATTAAATTACTGTGTTTGACATTTTGATGTGGAAGTTGAGTCCCTCGTCCCCATTTTCCCCACCAAGAGTCATCTTTCAATTTCATGAAATCAGAATTACGTTGTCAAATCGCCGTCTTGTCTCCAGATCCATCGCTCTCTGCTTCATGTGGCAAGAGCCCACTGCACCTCTGTGGGGAAGATTGAGTAATAGATAGGAGGAAAGAGGGATGGAGGGAGGCATGGAGAGGGGGGGCTAGTGGAGGGGTAGTTGAGTGAATCTGATCTTAATTTTCTACCACTTTGACATGTGTCACGGCTGTGATTACATAACAATGAGGACCTGCAGAGTTCACCACCGGGCAGCTGCGATATGTGCCTGATAAATATACTCGGGGGCTTCGAGGCACGCACGCAACAAGCCGCGTTAAAGGCCAGCGTCACATCAAGTGGTCACAATGCATTATGGGCTCAGCGTGTCACGGCTAATGACAAGACAGGGCAGAGCACAGAATACAGTGCAAATTCCCTTTAAATACACATCCTATCGCTATCAAAGCTCACC
The DNA here is from genome assembly GCF_902827165.1 of Trematomus bernacchii. Taxonomy (NCBI): domain Eukaryota; kingdom Metazoa; phylum Chordata; class Actinopteri; order Perciformes; family Nototheniidae; genus Trematomus; species Trematomus bernacchii. The sequence continues at coordinate 1,411,683 of NW_022987686.1, read as the reverse complement.
CGCCGGAAACATATTATGTCCAGCTGGGAAACAGGCAATTCAATTTAACATGGAAACGTAATAGCTGTGATATATTTTGATGGGCTGATATTTGATTTTAGTGGAACATGAGCGCTGTGAAAAACCACCGCTGACGAACAAAAGTCTTCAAAGAGAATATTCAGTTCCCTATGCATTATTTTCAGGACTACCATGACAAGCTGTCTCAAAAATCACTTTAATATTAAATACCCTCTAAGACTTTTGAATAATAAATTAAGGTTGGCTGTGTGCGTTTCATCATGAAAACATGGTTCTTTTATCATATAAACCATGGGTTTAAAATTAATTGTGTCTTAAAACAATGTGGGTTTTTTTACGTATGATTTCCTCATGTGCCCTTTTATTTTAACTTGTGTCTTTGACCTTCACAGAGGAACATTATGTATGTCTGGAGTTTGACACTAGAAGGCTGTTTTCCCATTCAGCTGCTGGGGGGTACGTTTAAAGTGGACCCTCTAACGCATCTACACAGAGAATAGAGTGTTCAATGAACCACTACGATATACAGTATGTATGAAGAGTATTTGTATATTCTAATAATTTCAATGATGCAGACAGAGTTGAATGACTTTAAGAAGTCCTTACTCTAATTGTACTTTTTTTGTTTAAAAGGGAAGTAGAAAGTGGTTTGATGTAGTGCCTGAACAAATGTATCAAGTAGAAGTATAAAAACACATAGCATCAATTTTCCGAATTGATCAAGACATCCATTAAGCAAAATCTTAAAAAATGTTTTTATGATATATGCTGCTTTTTATATCTTTCAATATTTTTGGCTTTAGACGGTTGGTAAGACCATAGAAAAGGTTGGAAAATGTGAGGTACAGCTCTGGGAAATAATGATGTGCATTTTTCATTATTTTATGTTTTTTGTATGGACTCTTTTGTTGCAGTCCTATACTTTGGTCTCAATCTTGAATCCACAAATAGACTAGAACCCTGAGTGACCACTTCAAAAAGCCTAATAGACTTAAATCTTAAAAAATACATTTGGGTCCGAATAGAACTCGATCATTGACTGTGAATTTCTGAAAGTCCTCAAGAAAAAAAAGTCTTCAAGATGTCAATGAAGGAGAGAGAGTTGTATAATCAGATTTGATAAGACAACTCCTCACTATCTCCGGCCGTCTGTCAGCCGGGTGGAGACTGATGGCAGGTCTCGGATGTGGTGCAGGGCATTAACCATGTCATGCATTTGCACAGAACGCTCCTCCATCACCTCCCCGAGCACTTAGCCTAGGCGGCGGGGGGAGACCCGACTCATCCCACCCCTGACGGCTGACACCATTAGGGTGATGCACGGCGACTCATCCCTCATCCAACAGGGGAAGGGGTGATGGATCCACTCCAGCCCCAGGCTCCAAATGGGCCTCCCTCGGTTGTAGGTAGGGGAATATGCGTGGGCGAAGTTGCGGATGCTTGATGGAGGGTTATGAGGTTGAGTTGGATGTAAAGGGTGCAGAAGTACTTCCCTTCTGACCGCGGGGGTCACGGGTTCAGATCCTGGCTAAAGGATGGATAAGATTTCATATTTATGAGCTGTGGTGCTGAGATATCTTTATTTTTAGGGCAACGTTAGTAATAGATGTTGCAATGAAAGCACTAATCATTGTAGATAAATGCTTCTTTATTAAAGGTCAACTATTATGCAAAATCCACTTTTTCATGTCTTTTATACATAAACATGTGTCCCCTCTGTGGAAAGAGATTCTGAAAGTTTCAGGAAAAAATATTCTCTCTCTTTTCGTCCTGATCCATTTATATAAAAACCTGTCTGAAAATGAGCTGATCAGATTTTGGCCACTTTATGATGTCATAACGATTTTTTGGCTTGTTTAACCATTATCCAATAACCAACCAAGGTAACCCCCCCCGCCCCACCTTATCACCTGAATCTCCTCCTAGAGCACCATTGTGTAAATATAAATATCTCTCAGAGGGGCGTGGGGAGTGGCTCCTTATTTTCATCTAAAGTAATGGCGCATTTCCATTGCAGGGCCTCGCTCGGCTTAGTATGGTATAGTTAGGTATAGTTAGGCCTTGTTAGGCCAGGCTCACTTTATGCTGCGTTTCCATTACAGTTTAGTAGCTGGGGCAGTAACTATAGTAACGCAGTGTAGGCAGAGCCGTGACGTCATCTTCAATGCGAACCACGGAAAAACATCATCAGCCGTTAGCTGTTAGCACTCAGAGCTCACAGCTCCTCATATCTGTTCCGAAACTAGACAAAAGTTAAACAAGTACAAACCACAGACTGTCTGTGTCATGGCGAGTACAGTCGCTGCTTTATTTATGTCTGTATAGGCCGTTGTTGTGAGTGTGGACGGTCGGAGCATATACTGCGTTAGCTTAGCCGATCTCCATTTAGAAAACACGCATTTTAAAAGGTTTTTCCCCTGCCGTCTGTCTGCAGACTTGTCAAAGCATTAATTCATGGTTTTTACTAACCGGTATCAGTATGTTGTTACTTCGGCATCATTTTGAAAAAAAATCACGGTCAAATATGTTCATTTTGTTGTAGTTGTAGCCCCCTTGCCAGCGATTCTCTCTCTCTAGTTTAGTATACTCAGCCTGGTTGTTTGCCCTCTAAGAACCTCGATTTTATGGGGCCATAAAAACTGTGAAATAGTACCCGCTAGCCGGTACTACGCCTAGTGGAAACGCAACCAAAAACGGCACGGCACGCTTAAACCGCGCTGTAGTGGAAATGCGCCATAACAGACAGAGAATCAGCACTTTTGAAACAGGGCTGAAACAGAGGGAATTATGGGATGTTCAATGGGTGATCTGTTTGGTATTTCGAGCCAAACGCTCCAGAGACATGTTTTGTATATATCTGAGACTTATAATATATTGATGAAAAACAGTATAATGGGGGACCTTTAAATGTTATAAGCATGAGGAATTTAGTTGCGCAAGTGGTAGAAAGTCATTTAAAAGCAGACACGACTCGAATAAAAGACATTTGAATTGCCCTAAATGCTTTGGAATCGTCTGCATTGCACTCACTACCTCCATTGGACTTCCCAACTTGTAATACAATGGTGAACACCCTGATTTGTCGACCATTAATCATCGAGATGAGAATGAAAATATAATAAATTACAAACTGTTAAACAACCTTGTTAACAGCAAAATAAGCCCCTTTCAGCACAATTCCCCTCTTGTAATGAAATATAAAATCCTGCTTACTGTACATACATGCCGGCCAACCCATATCCTCATAAATAAGTACACACACACACACACACACTGGAAGCAGTATAATGAATAATCACAAAGTCATAATTACCTCCTAACAACCTTTTTCTCACTACAGTGCATCTTTGTGATTGAAGTCCACCCACATTGAGTTAATTGCGTTTATTCCCTGATGCCACAAATATGCAATTAAAATGCAGGCATTACACAGCCCTGCAAAATCATCAATACAGCAGAGTTAAAAATAGGGTTCGCCTCCCGAGTGCGACCTAAAATGTAGTTCTGAAGAAGTGAGAGCAGTGAAAGACGAGGCGCTATGTTAGCACTTATTTTGTATTGTTATTATGCATTAATGTCACTGTCAATGGAATTCATATGAAATATATTTAATTAGTTTCTTATCATTCTGACTCACAACCTGTTAACAAAACATTACATGTTCATTGTAGTCGATAGAAATAAATTGATGTGTCCACAACATACTAAAGAGTGACTGAGGAATTCAAGCAGAGTTCAAAAGCATGTGGACTGGTGGAATTTCATCAGATTCTTATATTTTATCAACCATCCAATATGTGCTCTCACATTTGTTTTGCCTTTATTTACCAAAAGTGTTGTCTTTAATTTAGGTGGGTTTCAACACATTAAATGTAGGAAGCTGAAGGCCTCATCCATTCTTCAGTCTGTTCAACTGTTTAACAAGAATTTGGGCATTCAGGAGTCCAACTGGAATGCAATTACAGCAGAAAACACACATAGGTAAAGACCTTATTATTATTACTATTAGTATGTGCTGTGTAAATGAAATAAAGCATACTGTAACGGCCCGTCCACACGGCGGCGTGCGTTGAAGCTTCAACGCTTCTGCCCATTCACTTTGAATGGGGTGACGTCATGCTTTGCCGAACTGCATTGTGGTTCCGTCGCTTCGCTTTGCTCGCGTTGCTCGCTTCAAAAGTTGAGTAATGTTCAACTTTTGAAGCTTCAACGGAAGCGTCAGCCAATGAAATCATATGCCAGTACAAGCTCTAGCCAATCAAACCGTGTGCTTGTGTGTCCGGGGCGGGAGATTCATGTGATTGGTTGTTGGTCAAGTTTCAGACACGCTCACCGGCAAGCTTCAACGCACGCCGCCGTGTGGACGCTGCGTAAGTGTCATACCTTTGATTTTGTATGTCTGTTTGTCATTGTGATACAAGTTTTCCTGATATTACATTGTAGTTCCAATTGCTCACAAAAGTAGATACTCCTTATAAAATAAACTCCATACATTTTACCCTTTAAAGTCTCTGGTTTACATATCTTGGGGAGGGTTACCGCATATGTCGAAAAAAGCTGTTTAAGAACTTTTTGCGACTCCAATCAGAACTGATAAGTTGAGAGAAAAGTAGAGAATGCCAAATCACAATTTCCTGAAAACCAAAAATGACTTAATCAGTTTGCCTGTTTTGTCAGGCAAGCAGTCCAAAATGCAAAAATGTTGAATTTATGATCACACCAAACAACTGAGAGGTTGCTAGCAAAAGAAAATAGAAAATATTCTGGTTGATCTTCACTGACTAATCCGTGAAATCCAGCTTGATACAGAAGATACAAGACTGTACTGTATAAGAACAATCATCAAATATTTGAGAAAGATTGGGAAAACACATTATGTGGCATATTTTTTAAATCCTATCCAGGCAGTTCTATCACGACTATTATATTATGTCTGCATCTAAAACATTGCCTTAAGGGAAACCATTATCTATGTAATTTACATAATCGCAAGGATACATTCCTATGGGAGACAGAAAGATTGAGGCCTAAGCACTGTCATGATCACTTCTAATGAAACACACTGAGTATTCCTACTGATCAGGGCATGTGTGTGTGTGTGTGTGTGTGTGTGTGTGTGTGTGTGTGTGTGTGTGTGTGTGTGTTTGCTGGAGGCTGACATTTACAGGATTGTGTGTTCATAGGTACAGTATGTCTCAATGTGCTGTATGTGGGAGACTACAGTAGACGATGGGAGCGCGGAGGCAGAAAGTCTTAATAATGCAGCTCGTCGAGCAGGTTGGCCCCTTCTCCATTTGCTCAGGCAGGTTTGGAGAACTGCTGATGATGCAATGTGCTGACCCAAATACACTACCTGCTCCCAGCAGACTGCACCAGCTGGGGCAATCTCTGTCTCTCTCGCTTTCCCCCTCCGTCTCCTTCATAAACCCCAACCCTTCTTTTCATTTCGTCCACTGATCGCTGAAAGGACTCAATTGCATAAGTTCCTTCTTTCTTGTACTGCTTGTGTCTCTGCTAAACAGCACTTCTCTTTGTGCAACACGAGCCAAAGCCTATTGAGTGAGTGATATGCCATTGGGTTATGCTAGATGGTCATGCGTAGTAGTGCAAAGGGCCAGAGACATCACGGCTGGAAACGTATCACCGACAAAATAAGAGCAGCGTTTTGATCAGCCATACAAGATAACGCCGAACAACACGCTACTCTACCGTGCTTTCACAACGGTTAACTACAGACGTACCAGATGACCAATGTCCCGCTTGTTGCTCTCACTATACAGGCAGATCAAACAAAAACAGACACTACAAAACACTCAGGTCTTTTATGTCACCACCGGGCAGCTAGGGGAACCGCTGTATGGAGTGGAAGCTGTATTCACATGTACACAGACATCACAATAGCTGCAGGGTCACAATACATGGCAGCCATTGGACCAGGGGGTGGGGGTAATTATAACAGAGCACACCAGAATGTCCTTTTTTAAATATGATTTCCAGACTGAAAAGTATAAATGTTCGCACACACACAGCAGTTTTGAAGTCTAGTCCAAGATGTACAAGGCTAGAGAAGTCAAATGTCAAGTAAGTGAAGATGAGTCCAATCTTAGAGTCTATTCAAAGTAAGCCTTATGTCTTTTTAAAGTTGTTGAGGTTAAGTCCATATCAAGTGTCAAGACACTCAACATAAGTTAAGAGACATGCCCAAGTCTTGTTTAGTCCATGTCATTTGACATGGCATTTGTGTCCAATTAAATATGGTAGTAAAAATAAAGTTACATGTGAAATCATTCAGGGAGAAAGAAATCAGTGTATGAATCAGGACATTTCAACTAAATTCCAAGTCTTTCATGATCCGAATGGTGTTCCTTCAAATGCATAAGTCTGATATTTATATTTTCATGGCGTGTGCCGTTGCTGGTCAACATTGTTCTCTATTATTTTGGTATTTTACGACCCTCAAGTCTCAAAACTTTAAACTTTTTTAATAGTTTTTAAGTCAAGGCATGTTGCAAATAATATGTCAGGTCTCTAATAAGTACATTTTCACAACAGTGAAACAGTCTTTCAGAGAGTCATGCCTCAGAACAGTCAACCGTAAATGAAATCCCACATTTAGTGTGTCCAACTGAAATCTTTATCTCAACTTTTGAGTTTTTCCAAAAAGCATGTTCTTTCAAGAAATATAGGCTTGATGCTAATGTATTTAATTCCTGTTTATCCAACTAATTAATGTAAAAAATAAGCTCATGATTTCCACCCTTGTTTGCAGTGAGATGGTGAGACTGTAAAACCAAAGAATGTAGTGTTTCAGACAGAAAGCCCACTCAGGCTGTACAGACTTGATGCCAGATTGGCTCCATCTGAAGATGAGAATGAAGACAATGGTTCATCTACTGCCTGTTCTGACTCATAATGAACTTGGGTTGCATCGCATGCAAGATGGAGTATAATGTATCCCTGTCAGAATATCAAAACTATACAGCAGAGATAATTCTGTGTAACCACAGCGGTTCTGAAACTTGAATCCTTTTTGTGGCTGGATCAGTGTGGTTTTTAGCAAGGGGGCTTATGCGTATAATTACATAGACACTTATTTTCTGCATGACAGCCTTGCCTGCCATAATAGCTTCTGTTTTCAGGGGGAAAAAGAAGAATGAGTATCAGGTAAATTGGAATTCTCTCATCATGTTTTTTCACTAAGCCTGTGTCCGAAATTACTTTGTCTCTTTCTTTTTCCTGGAAAAGATGATTGTATAACCAAAATGGAGAAGGCTAAAAGGGACGCGTTGATAGGGGCTGTATATCTTCCTGTTAGAAGCTGCTCTAAATTCTCTTTCATTTAATGTCACGGACAACCTGATCAATTCACAATACTTGCCTGGCACCATTAAAAAGTGATTTAGATATAAATTATTTCAACATTCTGCTCTTAATACCACCATTTGCATTTTTAATAAGGCTGGGAATCTCTTGGTAGTTCACTCAATTATCGTTTCCATATGTTTTCCTCTTGTATGATAACATCTGTAATCTCTGGTTTGTAAAGTGTTAATGAATGTAAATGAAAAGGTCACTGACCAAAGAACGTCTTCCTTCACTTGGCCCTCATGTTTCCTCTAACTAGAGGGGCAGAGGGCGATATCAACAGATTCATTAAGAGGTCGTAGTTTGCACTTATTATTCCATTATCGACCTTGATCTGAAATTTGCATCATGCTTTATTCTTTATTCAGTGGTAATCGATGTGTGCAAGGCTGTTGAGTTTTAAAACCCGTGATTGACATTGATAAATGGTTGTGCCAGTGCGATACAGAACAAAAAAAACTGAGCAGGCGAGACAAGTTCTGTGGAGGTGCATAGGGACGCATTAGGGGAATAGATCTAAAATCATTAAACTCCAGAAGGAAATGTTGAGATGGTCGACATTTTATTGGAAAAAGTTAAGAAGACAACGGATAATCCAAGTCTGTGGAGAAAGAAGAAAAGCCTGGCGCTCAGGTTGATGTGCAGACACCCGATCAGACAGCCCTTCATCCCTTAACCCCCAGCCAAAAGTAGAGAAGCGAGATGAGAGGAGAAAGGTTGAGGGGAGGAATGAGCTTTAGAAGTGCTGAAGCTGGATTTTTTTTTTCTTTGAGAAAGAGAGAAATAGAAAATAAGGAAAGGGAGGGGTTCTAGAGAGAAAGAAAGAAATCAAAGTGCTAATCTTCTAGAACACGGCAGTTAGATCATTGCAGATGGAAACGGGAGCTAAAACAATGTGTTTTTTTCCTCGTCGCTTTCCAGACTGAAAGACAAAGCTTAAAAGATTCAGGCTTAAGGATTCTCAACACAATACCCTGTGGCAAGCAGCGACTTCATTCCCCTCATTCAGCTGCAAAGAGTGACTTCGATTGAATTCATAGAGGAATATGAAGGTCAGGTGCAGTACTATGTACACTCTCAATCTCCATGCCCATTAGTGCTTACTTATAAAGCCATTAAAGCCCATTATCATAATTACCTTTGCTTACTCGCAGAAACCACTGAGTGAAATCTGCACAAGTCCCCCAGAATTCTCTCTGGCAGAGTGTTTTCTCTTGCCCGGCCGCCATCCGTCCTCTTCCACCTGACTGCCCTCACTTTCTTCCTGTTTTAAAATACAACCCCGGAGCCACCTCGTGCGTACGTTTGCTTGCCACGAAAAGGTGCGCTATTAATATGCAAGTGCATGTCATGAATTAGTAACGCAGCAACCCTTTGCCGGTGCGGTGTATGTCAAGTTCGGTAAGGACGTAGCAGGAGGAGGACGTGTTGTACCCACGTACCAACCTGCCGACCGTTGAACAAGCAGGGCTGTTGTTCCCCTTAAGGGGGCAATAAGTTCCCGTTCCACACGAGCAACTCAGCTCCCGAAGGAACGCAACTACCTGCACGGGAGAACTCACAAATAGAACTGTTTAAAGATCTCACTGTCGTCCGGACAAATGTGGACTGCGTCGGTTGTGCTTTTTTTTTACCCTTATCACACGGTGAAAAATAATCTTCCTCTAAAAATCCAATCCCTCTTGGACATCATTATTGAATGGCTCTCTTGTGACAGTTTTCTTGGCCACAGTGGACATGAAGCGGCACTATTTTTCTTCCCCTAGAGTGAGTATTCCTGTTCCCAGCAGCTAAATTCAACATGCGCCGTGTTACTCGGGGTCAAAGGTCGATAACGGCCAACAATCCAATTTCACAGCGCCTGCCTCTGACAGACACCGTGTGATCTTGCGTGGGACCCCGCCCGATCCCCTTCTCTGCATATCCTCAAGAACACTCTGAACTTAATCAAACTTTAATTAGCCCTCTGCTTTAGTGATAATTGGCAGTCGAGGCAGGGCCAGAACTTTGCTCCCGTACGAAGCGCTCTCTGAACGTATCCACGGCTAATCACGGATGGAGGGATGCAAAGCTATTGGCCCCAAATCTGTTCCAAAACCAAATGGGACCACCGTGTTGAAGGCATTTACAGATTGGCACATGCACATATGTTGGTGTAAAAGTCTGGTCTGACCGGTACGATATTGCAAAAAAAAGGAAAAATCCAGTTTTCTCCATTCCTGTCACCTTGCAATACATTGATTTTATGTGGTGTTGGAGCAGATGATTAATTCATTAGCAGCCATGCCAACTGAAATGGCAAAGACCTAACCCTAATCTTGTCTTGAATGTTAAACCTAACTACCTTCTCTTAGGCGAACACTTTTTAAGAATTTCAGTGTGTTGAAAGCCAATTGGGCAATTCACATGACTTTTCCCTGGGTGTAGGATTCCATAAAAAAGAATGGAAGAAAGCAAATACAAGAAATCCTGCAAAGTTGGTGATTGCCTTGCCTTGTACTTGTAGCCTTTGCAGTAAAAAGCTTGCACATTGAAGCCATGAGGTGGTTATTTCATATAGGATGTCTACCTTGGCTAAACAAAAGCTGTGAAAAAAAGCACATTTCAGAGAGCACCCCCTCTGCACTCTATACATAAAGGTTCATGGCAAATCAAATAAGAGTTTTCTCAATATGAGACAGCAGCAAAGGAATCACATGGAAAAAATTGACCTGTCGGTGATGTGTGCGCGATATCGAGCAGTAGTCAGAAATATGATACATGGGTATGTTTTAGGAGCCAAAAAGTAATAAAAAACAATTATGGTCTAAGCCTCTTTGACCCGATGGAGAAAATCCATGCCAACCCAATCTTGTTGTAGGTGCTATGATCTACCGAATCCAATGCCCTGTGAAATGAAATCAATGGAGTTACTCACTCTAGTGCCACATCTTTCTGCTGAGCTTGTGGGGCGCATGTGGATTTAGAGGCCTACTGCACCCCCTATGAAGACTGGAGGTCAATAGCATTTATTTGAAAAGTTTGACTAAAGCAACAGGTCACATTCCCCCCCTTAGGTTACAACGAGTCAATGTTCAGAGTTTAACATTGGAAGTGGTGGGCGGCAGTAGTTTCCTTTCAGAAAGACTCAAACGTAAATAAGAGAGCAAATGTTGCAGTGGAAAAAAAACACACCAGAAGAGCAATCTATATCTTCATGAGAAATTAAGTTTTGATTGTCTCTGTTTCTGTTTTCATCATCAAATTGCATCTCCACTCATTAAATCCTGGATTTATTTCTACTAGTCAATGTGTTACAACTAGTCACATTGGAGTTTAACATTATTTATGTTGCATACACAGCAGCAAAGGTGTCTGATGTTCTAATTGTCCAGAGACATCAGTGTGGAAATAACACATTGATGTCCATTATGAGAAATTATATTGAATTGATAATGTGACCAATTAAGAAAGTGATTTTATCTAACGTACTGCAGATTACATTTTGAGAAACCTATGAGACGGACTCAATAACGTATTCAATTCTGAGTTAAGTCTTTTTGCATCATCCCAGCTTCCAGTGTTCCGTCTGACTTTTCATACGGGATTATTGTCGTATTTTATCTGAACATGTTCGAGTTCATTTGAGCTCCAACTCTGAGCCTTCACTGTAAAACGTCTTAACATTAATGTAGCGGAATCAAACTCTCTCAGTGTCTTCGGGCTTATCCTCTTTTCTTACATTTATCCATTCTTTAGCAGTCATATCGGGACCGGAAAAGAAAAAAAGAGTCACAAATCCATTTTGTCCGCAGCCAGTGTCATTACATGATAATTCAGCTGTCTTACTTGTTACTTTGCAGAAATGGAAGTATGTTTTAAGCGCTCCAATTGGATTAATTCAACTAAAATGACCCTTCTTTGACCATGAGGCATTGAAGCTTTTGAGTTTCTTCTGTATGTCTACTAATGTGATAATGGAACAAGAAATAAAAAGCTCAGTGGCAAAGAGACAACAGGACAAAGTATAACCTTCAGACATTGTGTCATTCAACAGAATACCTGCTGATCAAGCAAAGCACATGGACAATGCCAGAAAGAAAAAAAATACATAGCTATAGACATCTGTAGCTCTTTGAAAGGCCCTTATTGATTATGAAGCTTCATGTTGACAGACTCTAAGGCTGTCAAGTTATATTATTATATCATATAAGGAGTTCATGTTTGTGTGTGTGCACTTCAAGGTTTGTTCTTGTGTGCATTTTAATATGTTCAACCAACCTGGTTTAATACTCTGGGGATCCCTCCATGCACAGATTTGTGATTGGATTTTGAAGTTCCCTTGTAGATCACTACAAAGTTACCTCCCAAGGACGTAGCATTAGCATTCAAGGATACCAGTTTGACACAGACTGGGCAGACTTGTCTCCCTGCTGGGCTGGTAAAAGGCAAACGGGAGAAAAAAGGGAAACGGCTTTGAAGTACTTGAAGAACTTGTCAATAGCCGGTATTGACCCATCCTGCTTTTATTTAATAAGGTTCCCATTCCTAAAGGCTTGATTTTCTGGATCCTCATTGCTATGCTAGCTGTGCTGCAGCATGCTGTCATACTGCTGATGCCACGTATTTCCGCATTGATTACACCTCTGGGATTAGCTCAAATGCAAATGCGAGTGTGTGCGTGTGTTTATGTGTGCATGCAACTGTGTGTGTACAAAGAGTGCTAGAGAGGAGTGCGTAACGGAATACCTCAGCCTTGGAAAGATTTATGCACTTGTTTTCACATGCTTTAGTATTATCCAGCTATGCTTTTGAACAGGCTGTCATGCTCACAACATATGCATAAAGTAGTCCATTCATGTCTATTAATATAGCTGCAGATCCCTCCCCCACATACTGTATGCACCTAAACATCAAAACAAAAAGGGATGCTTCCAAACCATGCAGGCCAAATGTATAGGAACACTGGCAGCTGTGAGAATCTGGCTTCCTTGAAAAGCCTGGGAAGCATTACAAGGAAAAGAAAAATTGACGGCAAGCAAAGGGAGATTAACATGCAGTCCCCTGTTTTATAATTACGCCGTGGATTAAACTGTGATCAGGCCTGCTGAATTGATCTTCATGAAAGCATCAGCAAGCCGTGGCGTCCTTGTGCATTTACGGAGTGCAGTAACTGTACACTCAAGCATTTTACCTCATTAAACAAATCCAATCTTGATTTCGTGAACGATGCATGTTCACAGATGTGAAGGTCAGTGCAACACGGCAGGCTAATTCAATCTTTCGGCCATGTTTAATCCCGTTTGCCTCTTTTGTGTGCAGGTGATGCTTCTATTGTGTTGTGTGAGAGGATTAGCAATTGTTTGCTGTAAAAGGTACAGTACACTCTCGTGTTAAACCTCAACTGTGCAAGTACCATCAGGTAGGAAGAAATCAAAAGCTAATATTATGACCTTTCCTTCTTGTTCTTAAAAGCTTAGTGAGTCAGTATCATCCGAAGAACGTGTTGAAGTGGGTAAAGTTTGGGACAATTTTAAATATTACTTCCATATCAATGAATTAATAACAAAAAAACATTATTTTATCTAAAATGGAGCATTCGCCGACTTCAATAATATGTTGATGCCTCAAACTCTACTGTTAAAAAGTAGTTCAACAGAGTTAACGCCTTTTACCCCAAAATATCTAAGTAAAGTTCCATGTTTACCAAAGGCACAGCTATAAAAGTCTCACAATGAGTACAGATATATAATTCAGCTTACAACACCTGAAGCGTTGGACTCCAGATCCGAGTGTGATTTTTCACTGAAACATGCTACAAGCAGAAAAGCATTTTTAGAATTCTAGCGTGTGTGTGCCTCTGTCTCTGTGTGAGACCGCTCACATGTGCTGAAAAAGACCATATGTTGTAAGACAAAGCTGCCAAATTATAATAAATACCAAAATTCAACATTAGAATGGAATTATTTTTTAAATAAAGTGGCTCAATGTTTTATTCTTAGTCGTTTATTCCATGCTAAGTAGAAATGCCCAAGTAGAAACAGTGTGTGTCATGACTGCAGGGGCCAAGGTTTGATTCTGAACTCCAGTCCGGTGAACGTTCAAGGTTCAAGGTTCAAGATTCAAGGTTCTTTATTGTCAAACTGACATAGCTACAGAGTAATTATGTTGTTGAAAATCTTATGTCACAGGCTTCTCCAACAATGCAACATAATAACAATACAGATAGCAAGAGCAATACAAAAAGAAAAATAGTTATAAAATAAGTGAGCATGTGGAATAGTGCAGTACGAGTCTATATACAAGTTATTGGAATGATATATATTAGATATTAGATACATATTACTGAGTAGCAGATGAATGTTTTGAAGTTGTTTCAGCAGTTCAATTGTTTAACAGTCTCACTGCCCGCGGGAAGCAACTGTTTCCGAATCTTCTTGTCTTTGCCAGGATGCTGCGGTAACGTCTGCCAGACGGCAACAGAAAGAACAGTTTGTGGCTGGGGTGATGGGGGTCTTTGATAATCCATAGTGATTTCTTCCTGAGCCGCTGGGAGTAAAGGTCCTCCATGGATGGCAGCTCCGTCCTGGTGATGTTCTGTGCAGTTTTCACCACCCTCTGTAAAGCTTTACGATCGAGGTCGGTGCAGCTGCCGTACCAGGCCGTGATGCTGCCAGTCAGGATACTCTCTATCGTGCACCTGTAGAAGTTGCAGAGTATCTATTCGTTGTTTCTTTTCATGTTCTTCTTCAGCTATTCTTCCAAAAAATGCAAAAGAGAATATACAGATAAGCTTGCTGGCAACATATTTGTTGGAAGTAATGTCATGAGGAAACAAAATCTGTGAGCGAAAGATCAAATATGCAGGTGATTCAAAAAGTGCCTCGAAAGACATGAAAAATCTTTAAAAATCAGAGTTAATATGATTCAACAAGTCTAAAAAGGATAGCCCTGATGTTACAATACAAATGGGCAAAAACCTTGAAATGGATGGATGTGAGCGATTATCCTTCCATGCCACTGCAGGTGATAAATATCTCAGATCAGAACTGAAAGAGAGTGCTGTGTACCACCTGAAGTCTTTTATATCTTATTATATCATTACATATTACTGTATTAATGTGCTTATACATTTACTCAAGTGGTGTACTAAGTTACTAATATAGATTATAAATACAAAATATAAATCAAACAATAAATTATGAAATATTAGCATAGGTTAATAGTAACATAAACCCCACCTTTAACAAGTAAAGAGTAACACTCTAATAATATCATACTAATTACAATTCAATCATGTTCTGCACAATTAATCCTTTTTGTGATTTAAGTATATTTTAATGCCAAACATATATTTTTACAATGTAGTATTGATACTTTTATTCAAGTACAATGTTTGACTTATAACTGCTAATATAGAGTAATGGCAAGAAAAAATCAAAAATTCTTATGTTTCCATATTTTAAATATATATAAATAAATATAATATCACCAATAAGATTGAGTAAGGAAGTGATTCATCCCTTTAAGAAGTATTTTAAAAAACGTGACTGCACAGAACATTCTGACTCACCCTCTGACAACCTCTTGCAACCTCATCTTCCAAGTTCCTCATAGGGGCCAAAAGAAAAAAATAGACATACTGTGCACAGACTGCGGCTGTCTTTATCTAGTCTTCTGCCAAATCATGTTTATAAAACTGACATCGCACTGACTGAGAAAGTTTCAGACAGCAGCTTCGCTTCACACATGCACACCAACACAGTTTTCTTGTCTGGAAATAGCAAAGTGAGAGGCCTTTGTGTTCCCAGGGGAACCATAGCGAGCGGAGACGCCATATGGAGGTGGGTGTACTGTACCATGTCTGCTGGGGAAATGTGGTGAAACTACAGAACCAATCCAGGTATGTGGGAGGTCACCAATAAGCGCCAGCCTCCCAAGAGACGGGGCATGATGGGAGTTGCGGTTCGCCGTTACTCGCCATCACACCCGGTTTCCGTTCTCACAGCTGTCACAGCTGCTTGGCTTGGATGACAGGTGGGGGACATCGATGAAAGAGATGGAGAGTATGTGAGAGGATCGTTTTATGGTCTGCAGATAAAAAATGTGCGAACATCTGTGGGCAATAAAATATGGACAAAGAATCAAGCTACCAATTACTAGACAGAAATTATAGAAGGTTGTATTTGTGCCAGATCCTGCCAGAACATAATTTGCACCTTCTGGATTGGAGCAGCGTATCTGTCGTCTGCAGCACACCTACATTTATGACAATTTTCTAACAGATTTAAAGTTATCTAGAGATTATTCACTTATGGCAGTGCATAAATCCACATTTGTGTCACAAGTACAACTTTGCTGACCTTCAAGGCACAAAATTGCGATATCGACCAGTTGAAAAAGATTTGACACCATTGAGCTGTGACGGTCACACAAAGTCCAAAATGACAAACTAAGCTACAGATTCATTAAAGGTCCCATGTCATGCTTTTCCGGTTATTACCCGTCCCCTTGTGTGTTATGTATGCGGGTGCTAGTGGAGCCTCGCAGATGGGGGTGCTGCAGCCCCCTCAGCACCCCCCCTTCCCGCGTCCATGGTGCTCAGGCTGAGTTCAGGCTGAGTTTCGAGATGTCTCGCTGTCTCGCAGACCCCACGCAGCAACCAGGAAACGACACCAGTAATACAGCTCACACTGTCCGCTCCTCACAGCAGCGAGCTGCGCAACGTCCCGCCAACACGGCACCCAGACCCCACGCAGCATTCTCATCTGTTTGTCCTTACTGGTGTCATGTTCTGGTTGCTAACGCCATTGTAACACATAATCACTGATGTTCCGCTGTAACGGTGGTGGACTCATCAGAACAGAGTGGGTGAGCTGACCAATCAGAGCACACTGGGCTCACAGGGAGGGGGGGGCAGGAGCTCCAACAAGCCGTTTAGGACAGAGAGTGAATACACATACTATACAGAGATGCTGTATGAGAAACCAATGTGAGTTTGGAAAATTGCACAATATTAATCTATTCTAGTATACCTCAACAATGGAATTATGATCAGTAGAAATGGCCATGACATGGGCCCTTTAAATTATTTGTATGTTTTGACACAATATTGAGTAGTGAATATGCCCATGTTCTCCTACGTTATAAAGTCTTAGCTTCGTTGGAATTAATTCGTTTTTTAAAGTTCTACTGTATTTGTTTGTAATTTTGTAATCCTTTGTTGATTTTGAATAAAGAGAATAAGTCTTGCAAGGACTAAGATAATGACGATGGTGCACACTCTGACAATTGTGGTTTGCGGTTGAAATCGCTTAGTCATATTTGTACAGAAAGAATCCTGGCTAAGCAAGTGGCTGTTTGTGATGTACGGGGAAAGCATGACTAATGAAAACCTGTACGTCCAATGGATGTGGGCTCTGGGCTCAGCTGTCACATCAGAGGAAACACATTCTGCTGACAGTATAAAGCATGTTTGCACAACATTGTTTATGATGACTGTCTTGTACTGTCCAATGCGCTCCAGGCAATGGGATTTAAAAAAAGTTCTAGGACATTGTTATTTCCTCTGACTCGCAAGAACAGCATCTTCTGTGTTGTTAGACATTAAAGACCAGATTTATGTATTTATTTAATGTCCCAGCTTGAATGCATGTTTCATTTAAATGGTAAAAAAGGGAAACAATCAACATTTCACAAGCTTATTTCTCCTTATAAAATGATGGGGTATTGCTAAAAACGCCTTACAACCAAAAATACAGCTTCCTCAAAGAATAAATGATGCCGAACCTGCGAAGAAAATGGAACCATGGTCCCAAATCAGAGACCTCACTATGTTTATGTTCAGCCCCAAACCTCTCCTTAAAAGCAATTTCCTTCCCTCACCGAAGCTGGGGACAATCTTTTGAAATCCTGCGAGTAAGAGGAAAGGGAAATATTGAACTGACATCTACAGAATTTCAATGTGGTGGAGGAAATATATTATCATACACTAGGTCCCTGTATGTTTCCCCGTGTATATTAGGCAAGGAAAAGTAGGGGGGAGTAGCTGTTATACAAGAGAAACTTTTGAAAAAACAATGTTGAAGTTGTGTGGAGCTATACATGCAGTGTATGTAGATGTAATGTATGGGTGAGAGTATATGCAGTTGTAGATATATTGAGAGTGTGTGGACATATTTGAGAATGCATATGTGTGTGTGTTTGTGTGAGCATGCTGAGCGAGCCTGATAACCAGAGTGTGCGGTCACCTTGCTTTACGATTAAAGGTTTGCGCTCTTTAGCTGCTTAAAAGGAACCCTGTTTGTCCTCAAAAGGGAAAAAGGAACACAGCGAGAAAAAAGGCATGTTTTATCAGTCACAGCCAGAACTCAATATTTTGCTATTTTTTCCCAGATTAGGCTTATTCACAAGGTCCTATAGGTGAAATGCCTTCAAAGATAATAATGAGATTAAGATCACATTCAGAAATCCCTACCAGGGAGAGAGAGGAAAGCTTTTGAAATAAACAAAGCAGTTCTACAATTTCACATTTTCTTATATTTCTGTCGCCGAGTGCTTTGGATTTAGCTTATGCTTAACTTCTTAAATGTTCCCATTGAGATCTCCTGATGCATCCATAAAGACCATTTTGCCATCCTAGGTCAGCTATGAAGAAAGGATGAAACCCAAGGAACCCAAACCTTGAAGACTGAATGATTAAAAAAGAAAGTCAATCTATTTGAAAGATATCCATCTTGAGTAAAAAGGCGTCTGACTTGACACGAGCTGGGGGAAATATAATTTGTAAAAATCAAAGTCGATATTACAAATAATGTTTCTGGAACAGGAGCTGAAGCACTTGATGATTCCATTGGCCGTCCAATCAAAGTCGTGTACACTCACACTCCCTTTCCAAGCTGTCATCTATTGTCTTGCAGTCAGAGAATTTTGGAGGGACACTACATGGCCCCAGGTGTCATTTTGGACTAGGAAATGAAAATGTCACTCTGCCAATGTCCCATTTTCTGCTCGCTCAATGATATCCTAACTAGCAGGCAATCACGATTTCTATAAATGGCTACAGATGAATTGGCTTCACATTTATTAATCAAATCCCAAACTTCTGAAGCCGTTTTCATGCCAAGCTGTGAAGAAGTACAGGCTCTCACAATGACTAAACTAATCAAGTTCATCTACTAAAAGCATCCTCATATTCTGTGCCTCCTTAATGTAAATGCCTTCCTTTTTCTTCCGTGCACCCCTTAAGGTTAAGTGAGGGAGGTGAGTATAGTGTTGTCAGTGAAGGCAGCATGCCCCTCCTGTAGTAGCAAAGGCGTTGGAATGACCCTCGCACACCACCACTAATCAGGACTGTCACAAGGGAGGTCCGGCCCCCATCGACAGCCATTGGTGCAGAGCCACGGCCCTGCCATTAATAAAGAGTCACATTTACATAAGTTGACAGTGCTCACGACACACACACACACACACACACACACACACACACACACACACACACACACACACACACACACACACACACACACACACACACACCACACACACACACACACACACACACACACACACACACACACACACACACACACACACACACACACACACACACACACACACACACACACACACACACACACACACACACACACACACACACACACACACACACACACACACACACACACACACACACTGAATGAGAGATGAACAGATCGCCACTGGGCTTTCAACTAAAGCCACAGCCACGCAAAAACTGCGGCATTTGTACAGCTCCTTATGGGTACTGCAATTTGTGAAGTGCTTTCCTCTGTGGTGAAACGATCAGCACTGCACCACGGAGGAAACCGGCAGAAAGTCGCCTGGAGTTAAAGAGAGCGGGGCTGCGTTGCGTGCATGGCTTCCTTCTGCAGGTAACGGGGAGACGTGCTGTGGCGGCGGTCTCGTTCAGGATCCGAAAATACAATTTAAATATTTTGCACACTTATTCCTAGTGTGCCACTGGTTACGGTGCCGCGTGCCAATGGAGGCACGCGTGCCAGGGGTTGCCGACCCCTGGCGTAGAAGCTCCTTTACAGTTTAAGAAACAATCTGTCAGTATTTTCTTAATTTATCACGCTGGATTTAAAGATTGTGATTCATCATTTATTATGTGTGCTGAATGCCAATGCCTGCATCATATGGGTACACTTGTTTTAATAACAATAAGCACAGCATAACTGTTTATGACCACATAATAACCAAGAAATCATACTTAAAGAGATCAATCAAAATGCAGAAGCAACAATTACAGCCGTTTCATTTTGAGCACAGTATTATTCTATGGCGTCAATTCATCTCAGAGTCTTGGGAACACATTAATTAGAAGTCAGCAGACATGAGAGAATCCACCTACAGTATTATCTCAAATGTTTGATTGCACCAGCTCAACTGAAAATATACCTAGATAGAGAATCACAATTAAATCCTTAAAGACAAAACGTGGCCATGATTCATTTCAATGTGTTTACGAATTGAAATATCTAAAATGCTCCCTGGAAAATATAAAAACATCTTAAGCGGCGAATGATTTTTGTGTCATGAGGTGTGGTAGAAGGTCAAGGGGTCTGTCATCTCTGCCCAAGTATCATCCGCATAGAACAATTATTTATGTTCCATATTGCCTACCTCAACATCTAAAATGCTGGCATTTGCCCTCATGCTTCAAGACATTTTTTATGATCCTATCACACAAGGTTAGGAACTGTCAGATGACGATTTAAGATTGTGAAACAAGAATCCAAACAGATTTGTGTGATTTACGTCGTCGAGACTCTAGGTATTTGTATGTGTACTGCATCTGTACATATGGGGATGTTATATGAGAGCAGTATGGGTGTGGGGAAGGCCAATTATTCAAGCATTTGCTTCTGTTATTCAACTGTCAAATGTGCCACTTTCTCTCTATGTCATTATCTATCTGAGATAAATACCTCAAAGGAATCTGTTAACGCTCAATATTCATTTTCGTTGTTCAACACTTTTGACAGTTGTCTCCCTAAAGAATGACACATTTTCAACGTAAAAAAAGGTGTCCGATGACATTACTGTCACCATCACACTTTGGTTGACTGTCTACTGGAGTCTCTTTACGTAAGGCTGGAAGAAGAACGCTGTCACATTAATTAATGGTCCACAAAGATATACATTTGTGTTTTTATTTACCTGCTCATCTGTGATTGAAATGAGAGGATTCTTGTCAGAGCTGGCAGGGCAGAATAAGTACAATCGTTCTGCTGAAAGATGTTTTGTTGTCCTCCTCACTCATGAGCTAAGAAAATGTGGCGGAGTGCAACACGTCATATTACATTGAGGGTTTCAGTCCTTGTCAAAACATCATGCCAATTTAGACACAGCAGGACTTATTAAATACATAGCTTTAAAAGGTTTTTCAAAATGCCAAAAACAACATGTCAATACTGTTGATAGACCGCCATGGACTGTGTGCGGAGCTTTATGGGTGGGGAGGTTCCAGTAGAAGCATCTTGGTTGAGGGTGGAGAGCAGATGGCAGGAGGATTGTGGAAAAACGACAAATCCTTTGATATGTCTGCAACATCTCATTCACAAGAGCCATCAGCAAATATGTGCAACAGCTGTGTTTTGAGTGTTTATTGGAACTGGTGACAAATAGGAACTTGAAGTGAGTAGAGGACCCAAGGTCGATCAATGCTGTGCTTAGACCGCAGCAGATTTCTAGAAGAACATCATGTCTACAATATTTGAAACACTGAATAATAATAATTCACCATTTATTTAATCAGCATTTCTACTTAATTTGAAAACAGTAAAAATGGTTGTATTATTGTGTTACTCCCGTATCATCTTCTCCTGTGTGCCCACATGGAAGTAACGGTACAAACGGTTCTGGTTCACCTGTACATTTTGAAAGAAATTGATGTATGTTGCCTTAATCTAGAGTCCTACTGCATATCTTAGTCAGTGGCACCAAAATACATTGGGAAAAGTTCCCTCACTTAAATGTATGATAATGTAAAAGCTTCACAAGTAAGTTTTTGTGTCAAAGTCAAGAAACTAGGCTTTCCTTCAGAGTGGGAAAAGTATTATGGCCCAAAGGACTGAGATACTTCTGTTAAATCTGTTGAAAATGTTCAACAAAAATATTAATAGAACTTTTCAAAAAATAATAAAAAGTCACCCAAATAGAGCACTTTTTAACCTATAATTAAATGTTAGATGTTGCCTCCAACTTTAGTGCATTAACTCGACATAATTGTTTGAACATAAACTCTTCATCTCATGTCTGTCAAGTCCAAATGACTGCTTCCTATGCCTGCTGTCCCGATTTAATGCCTTCCTAACAGAATAAAAACGTGTTATTCAAAACACACTGGGAAATGCAAATGTCATGCCCATTTCTCAACATAATGACAGGTCTGGCAATGAATTGTATGCGGCCCCCCTATCTCCCTTAAGAAGCCCATTATATAATTCAAAATATATTATAATTGGCAGTCATAAAATATGTGTTTCTCTGTAAACACTGATATAGGCAAGGTAATTCAATTCACCATACATTGGGAATTTACATTGCTGCACATCAGTAGCTAATTTCCTCTGGGAAATTAATCTCTGCTGGGTCTGGGATGAACACTAACCACTGTCTACTGTGTAAATATTGATAAGATAAGGTGGCTATAACTAGCTCATACATGCGACAGTTAAATTATGTCTGTGGAGAGGCTTACTTTCATAGCATGCTGGTATTTATAAAATCCATAGTTGGGCTGAAATGAATCAGTTAGGGGATAGCTTAAGATTTAGCTAGAGGGGAGACTAGGAAAAAGCTAAAAGGGAGTCAAGTGCATGAGGTTAGGAGGTTTTAATGGTTACTTTTTTGATGGAGTCACACAGGCTTTATGACCACTCAACTAAATGGAATAGTGAGACCTGTTGTAGCTGGCTTCACCTACTTGACATTTCATTTCTTTCACCAACTGACAGTGACAAGAAAGATCCAAAAATTTGAGAAACAGTGGCAAGCAATGTCTCTAAAAGCTGCAAAACTGTGGACACACAAATGTGTAGCTCACACACTACAGCTGCCTTGGAATGGGAGCACACCTTGTTTGGCTTTGAAGACTCCCTTGGCATACATTCACTGCTGGGCATTGTCAGTTGACTAATGGTACCAGTAAGGCCTTATATTTGTATCTTTACAGATACGCTTCCTCTTATGCAGAGATAGGTTCACAGTCCAAATAATGACCTGAGGGGTGGTTGCACAGTGCCCCCGTTTCTGCCATTTTCCTGGACCTTTGACAAAGACTTTGAAGAAGACATCATCACACAAAGTATCCACAAAGTGTGGGAGCTTGTAGACGCAGAATGGCTAGAGCTAATGCAGGCCAAGGCCACCACCCAAGGCTTCAATCATTGAACTCTAATAGGACCAAAGATTGTGTGGATGAAACATTCTCCTTCTTCAAAGTCTCTGCTTCTGTCCTGATCCAAACGTTTAACCCTGCACTTTCATCATTGTGTAAATATATGTCAGGTGCTTTAACAGTGACTCTGCATGTGTTGCCATGCCATCAAATGTTGAGAGGGCAGTTAGGGACAATTATGTAGATGAGGGTGGATGAAGTCCAGCTTTACAACACAGAGAGTTATTTTGCAAACATTGCTCTTTTCTGCGTCACCAGAGATCAAATTAGTGTTCTTGTATTTGCCCAATACTTGCCATGGAACAAATGGATTTTAAAGACTGAGGGCTTGAGACGTGTCCCCAGTTTACCTCGTGTTGCTAGGCATTTTCTTATCTTGAACTGCCGGAATGATGTTTCTGGTCGAGTCATTTCATGAACTTGAGTTCAGAAAATATAATGAATCTATCTGAGTGGTATCAGAAGCAGGTTTAAAATCCACCCCAGCATCCGGGAAGAAGGCTGAGAACGCTCTAAAGTTTTGGGATTTGACTCCCCTCAAGCATATTCTTTTAGGGGCTCCCACTGAGGCAAAAATGTTAAAAACTAGGCATACTGTGGTCACAGCTTATCTAATCCGATTTAAAGGATGTCTCTATGGAGAACCATCCTAGATATAAAGAGGTTTACTTTTAAACTTTATTGGATATCAAAAGGATAACAGCACACCATAATCTAGTACACAAGCAGGTAACAAAAAAAAACAATAAACTGTGATTACTGATGAACTATAATCTGATAAGCTGTTTGATCAGTCCGTAAAATTGATCTAAAAACTATCCAGCATTATTCCCATAGGGACCATGTTTTGCTTGCGGCCCTTTCTGTCTATCCCTTGATGTTGCCTCAATCATAACAATAGCATTAAGCACTCCCTTGCACAACACCTGCCACATTATGTGATGACGTGAACCATCCCACCAGCCCCGCTCCCATCTGGCAGCTGCCAACATTATAACTGTTGGAGAACACGGGGGTTAATGAAACCCCCGTGTTAGCAAACGCACCTCTGCGTTCAGGGCTCAAGCTGCTCGGAGATCCACATGCAGCCCTGAAGGATTGGCTCCATTATGGATGCCAGCACGGGGCTACACACACTTCCTGAATAAAAGAATGCTCACACCTGCTACCTGGGCTCAGCTGTTGCCATGCAACATAGAGATGATGCATTCTGCTATCTGTTCTCCTGCTGTGTGCACAATGTCGGCAATTACAACACGATTAGTGGACTTTCAAAAGTGTTCGGAAGGCCTTGTATGAACAAGGTCCATTGTTTTTGGTATCATCCAACACTTATCTTGTGATCTAACAAAAAATATCATCTTGGTTTGGAGAACTTCCCTGCACCTTATTCATATTGAGTAGATAATGTGCTCGATAGATTGATCTTATTAATATTCAAAATACAAATCTTAGGACAGAAGTATACAGCTCTGGAAAATATTGAGAGACCACTAAAGCATTATTAGTTTCTCTGGTTTTACTATTTATAGCATGTGGCATGTGTTTGAGTGAAATTAAAATATTTTAATTTTATTCTATAAACTACTGGCAAAATGTATCTGTGTTGGAATTCAAAAAATACTGGAATGGAATGGCTGCCCTCCATGAAGAAATTGAGATTTAAGAAAAATGTATTTTTTGTTTAAGAGTTGTCGCTTATTTTGTACAGTCTTTAGTTTCCTTATACAACTGTACGATACAGAAAACCATAACATAATGTACAGTTTTTCTTGCCAGCTCATATTTTCAATTTGCATATTCATATTTATAATAAGTAAAGATTCACATTTTTTTCAAAATATTCTGATGCGTTTTCATGGTATAAGAGTGTTCAAACCAAATTCAATGTGTAAGAGGTTGAAATTGAAATCATGTCCAAACCAAAATTCCCAAGAGTTTGACATTTCAAGCCAAGCTCGAGTTCCAATTCAAACAGTGGCTTGCTCAATAATCCGTTAAGTTTTGCCGCTTAGGGAAGCATGCTGGGAAGCTTGAACATGCAGTCGCTCAAGGGGAAACCTAGCCATTTGCATCTGGCTTCATGGGGCTTAGAGAGGAGGGGGCTACCATCAATACTGGTGCGTGCTCTCTCACACCTTTTGCTTTCTCTGTTCACTTGGTGAATGCCAGGATGAAAGATCCAGACCTTTACTCTCTGGCTTTTAAAACCCTTTGAGGATGCAACCCCGACATTTATCAAAAGCAATGTCTTTGAAATAACATGAAAAGGCTACATTTCTGATACAAAGTGGGGGAGGGCGGGTGTTTAGGTTTCTGAAAAGGACGTCAAAGTTGCACTGAGGCCCACCCCAATGTAACAAACAAAATAATATATAATGGTATTCTTCCACCTTAATGTTTTGTAGCATCACAAAAATGTTCTCATTGTACATCATAGGACACCGTTAAAATGCTGATTAATCACTTTCATTGGGAATTCCTAATAGTTCTGAAAATGTTTTTTAGTTGTTATGCAAATCTAAAGAGGTAGGGATCAAAGCTCCACACGCTACCTCACATTGATCCTCAGCTTCAAAGGAGTAAACATCCTGTTACATTTCATTGACTAAACAACAATTAGTGCTTGTATTACTACACTTAGTTCCAGCAGCTAGGCAGGTCGTCAGCTGTGATCCATATTTAATAACAGCCCCTTTCACCAAAAATGTTCACACCGTAGAAAAACAGCGATCATTCAATTCAAATGTGTTCAATGACAAAAGAGCTGAAGGTTTTAAGATACCGATGTCCTCTAAGAGAGCACCCTTATCTGCCTTCACTCTTTTTGCCTTTATACAGAAAGTGCTCTCGCAAACAAATCAATCTTTTAAGAAATGTATTCTCCAAGGAGAATATAGGAAGGACCATTTATTGTACAGTATGTAGATGTGGAGCGTTTTAAGCATATGTTAAATATGTGTGTGAAGGCCTCATGCTATAATTATCTAGTGCCTCCTTACAGTTATACACTGATGCAATGCTAAGTCACTTGTTAATCTAAGTATGACCAATCTTGAGGCAAAATGTATCATGTTTTAAAATGTTGATTCAGCTACTTTTTGCAGGCTGCAATTCTCCAGTTATCAAAATCACTTCATTGCCGACGAGGTTTGGTTAGTTTGTCTGTTTGGTAGGACAGGAAAAACTTCTGACCTGATTTTCATGAAACCTGGTGGGAAAGTGCAGCTTTGGTGAATAAAGAACCCATGACACTTTGTAGAGGATCCTAATCATGGGTGAATAAAAGTGCACAGGCTGCTTTAAAGTGGACCTATCATGCTATATTTGAATAATATATTGTAGGGCCATACCTATATAAAACATGTCTGTGAAGTTTTTTTTTTCAAAATACCAAACAGATCATGCATTTTAGCCATGCCTCATTTCGCTCTATTTGCTCTATTCCAGCCCTGTCTTCACAAGGGCTGATTCTGTGGCAAATGAGCTGCAGCTGACCACGCTCCCCTGCAAAGGAGGGGGGGGCGAGGCACGAGCGTCATGTTACCATGCTGTTACCATGCCACGCAACCTCTCATTCCCCTGATAGGTGGAGAGTTGCCCATATAGGCGGAGCTCCCCGTTTCTGACGTCAGAACAATTTCAAATATGTATCAGTCTGTATCAGCTCCGTTACAGCCCCGTTTTTAGAGATCTGGGTATGGAGGAAAAGAGAGAGGGTTGTGTTTTCTGACACTTGGTGAGTTCCCTGACACACCGGGGACACATATTCATGTATAAAAGACGTACAAAAGTGCATTTTGCATGATAGGTCCCCTTTAAGGCACATTGAATGTACATCAACTGTGTTTTTGCAGAGTCCAGAAAAGTCCAAAAGAAAATACTGTAGTAACGCACGTAAAAAAACACAATATCATACTATTGATGCCCTTCCTTAAACGTCTCTTTGTTCCACTTGAGAGTTTGTAAACATTCGCCTTTAACTAGGATAGGTACCGTTGTAATAATTCTAGCTTTAGCATTTAGCTCAAGACCACAGTGCCTAAGTAAAGCCAAACAGAACTGCTAGCATGGCTTGTTTCCCATATTTGAAATGATACTGTATTTGTATGAGAGTTGAATGACATATGTTTGACTGATGCTTAATAATATACTTCCTGATCTGCCTGACACCATGCTGTCTACCCATGCTAGGGATCATAGCATTCATCTAATTTATTACTCCCATTACTTTCAACTTTGTGAGACTTTGTCGTTTGATTGATGCCGAAAACGTAAGTACATATGGATCAAAGAGCTGACTTAGTACAAGGGCAGTTGTCATTGATATGTTTATAATTTGATTTATCCTGACTAGTCACTCCACAGATTGGATACGACAGTGTTGACCTTCAAATCTGCCTTTATGCAGATGACGTTGCGTTCAAACAGCCTCCAAGGTCATAATGTTACCTCCACTCAAGTGCTATTACTTCTTTTACCCGATGATGTGTTGATTAAGGTAAGTCTTCATTGTTAAACACATGTCACTCAATTTCCTAACATCAATTTGCTTTGGCAATGACAAAGTGTTTGACTTGCTAATTCGCCTTTGAATTGCAAATGTAGTCTCCTTGGAGCTTTCCGCATGCCACCGCTCAATTCAGTCCCTTTTTGTGTGACTTTTGGGGAGGTCAGCACCAACAATACCGCCAGTCATCGGTGGAATCCTCTGACCTGATAAGGCACAGAACATGAAAAGCCAACAGAGCACTATCAGCGCCGGCATTGCATGGTGAAAGCACAGAAAGTATTATATAAAAGGATAAGCAGTGAGGGGAGCTTGGGCTTGGTCAAAACTCCGACAGATGAAAATGTTGTGATTGGTTTTTGTATGCGACAATCTGGAAATATTGTACAGTACAATAGGGGGAATTAACAGGGAGCAGGCACTTCTCCTTTCCATGCTTGCCTATTGTAACATTTGTTTTCTTCTGGCTGAGCCCTTTGGGCGTTAAAAGCTTGAAAGTGTGAATACCTAACTCGGTCCATTCATGACTAAAAACCCCAATTAAATTCCAGTCTGAAAAATTCAACTACAATTCCGCCAACTGCCCTTGTTGGCACCACTATTCTGTGTAAAGACAATTATATGTATAAATGTTTTACTTGGCTTCCTGTTTATGACTTCCACACATGTGCATAGGTGCTCCAGCACACATATCCAATTACCTTTACTCATTAAAAAGATTGAGAGGAAGCTAATTTAAGTTCACCGCCTTGACTTGGCAATAAATAACTTCACGTAACAACACATGCCATTCGGCTGCTGTACGCCTGTGCTTAGGAAGACATGCAGTAAAGATTTAAACCATGTAATTATATCACCACATCCTTTTTTTATAGTGTTACATTATACACATATGGCTTGGAATGATTGGATATTGCTACAGTAGAGTAATAAAGCACCTATTTTGATTTAGAGATATGATTTTAATTAGATTTTGATGGCAGAACATGTATTGTTTTAGTATAAACCATGGTGTCAGAGTTCTAACATACCACAGCTGATTGTTTTCTCATCACCTTGATTTACTTACAATACCATTGGCCGCTATAAAAGACTTGAATTACCTTGTATAAAACCTAGGTCCTTGTCGTTTATTCGTTTTATTTCATCCGTGTAAGGTCCTTGCGACCTTGGTTTGAAACAAACCATGTGTCTTGTCCAGGTGTTCAAAGCTTTCTTGCCCTCGCCACGACTCTTTGCCCGTCGTATTTCTCTTTCAGTTACATCTATTATGCTCTTTTCTCCATTGAGCTGCTAATGAGGAATATCAAATAAATAAAGAGACCAATGTACAACTGACCCAGCACGACCTCGCATTATGGCGCCCAATCGTCGTGGAGTTTTTTTTCCCTTGCTGCTAATAAACTTGGTATCTTCTTCCCAGCGCATCAAAAATCAATTTCAATAGCATGGCAATGAACATTACCTGGCCCTGAATGTAATATGATTGCTGCGTCAATTACCAGTTGTGTTTGCCGGTGCCCTTGGTCATATTGACGTTCTTAAATTGAGCTGTATGAGGATGAAGGACTCCACTGCTACTGCCTGAGTGTATTCTGGAGGAGTAACCCGCCTTGCCACAGCGCGTAGCTCTGGCAGTGAATTCAGCAAGGGATCTGCATGTCATAATGGGATATCATTACTTCACTACCCTCATTACAAGGTCCTCATCTGCCGGGGCTGGAGTGTAATGTTAATTATTACGGAGGAGTAAGACCGAACGGGGCATTGTGGCTCAAAATGCCATTTTGATTGGATTCTGCTCCCTTTCATCTCATTAAGAAGTCAATATTATCGCTTGTTTGGCCGTCAACAAGAGGCCACTTACACATATCCTTCTTATAATATATATCTTTGTTAATTTGGGCCATCTTTCCAAAGGCAAATACAGTTGTGCAATTATTATCGGAGTATTATCTTATATGGTGCGGCAAACTGAAGTCTTGACTCTGCTGTGACGTAAATAAAAACAAATCATGCAAATTGGATCTTTCTATATGCCCTCTCGATAGCTATGTAATGCTGCATTTTTATTTCTGTATCTAATTTTAAGGATGTGGTCATCTGGTTTGAAAAAGCTCGACTTGTACTGTCAATTTACAAAACAGATGTAGTGTTTGGTGGTTATATTCATATGCGTGTTTGGTGGTTATATTCATATGCATGCATGTTGGTGTTTTTAAATATGAACATATTTCATAAGCAAAGAGGTTCTGGTGTGGATAAAGAAGGCAAACATTGAACTACGGAGATGTTGTTAACAAAAGAATTATGATTGCCCCATCATAATGTGATTTGCTTAATATTGACTTTTTAACATGATCATTATTTCCTCCTAAGTCTGCGGTTTGCCAGTGATGTGTATAGAATTACAGTCACAGGGATTACAGCAGTCTGGTATGAGTGTTTCAGGTTGAGTGTGTGGGTGTGCATGTGCTATAAGGCTGTCAGTGGCGTCCCCCCCCCGGGCCACTTTCCTCTTGTCTTCCTGTTGTCCGAGTCATTTCACACGTTTGTGGCACTCCACACCTGACCCTGTGCACTTTTGAAAGACTATGTCTGTGTCTGTGTCTGTGTCTGTGTGTGTGTGTGTGTGTGTGTGTGTGTGTGTGTGTGTGTGTGTGTGTGTGTGTGTGTGTGTGTGATATGTGTTTCATGTGAGCCTGTCACACTGTCACACATCATGTTGGAACTCATATGTTCAGCTCCACCATTCACACACACTCTCTCTCTTCCTCACACACACACAATCAGGTCAGGGTCTTTGAATGGGCGAACCCACAGGCAGGATTTTCTGCTGTTTGAGCTCGGCTGTCTTACTCTCATCCCCCTTTGAAGTGGATACAGACAGTTGGATGTCCGGGGGGCTGTGTGCTCCTTGGGCTGAGGAGACGGCTCAGAGAGACATCAATGGGCCGAAGCTCGACATGGTCATGCGGGCGCTCACGTGTACTGTAAAAACAGGCTTTCTAAGGTGCATGGATGTAGAGGGACAGAGAAAAATGTTTTCCAACAGAGGAGAATCAACCCAAAAGTGTAAACAAAAATCACATGAGCCAGAGAGAGAGGATGCTGTAGTTCCTAACCTTCAGTTGAGGAAAGCCCAAAGGTGTGGGAACAGCAGAGGTTTCCTAAGGTCCAGACAGCTGAAGTAAAATTAGCTTTATAGAAAAAGAGCCTGAAGGATGAAGTGAGTATGAGTCTTTTCAAGTGACTGCTGTGGGGGAACGGAGTGAGGCTGGTGCTGGAAGGATCAAGGAGCAGAAGTAGGAGGAGATGGATTATATACTCAGGGAAAAGGGAGAGACTGAGAGTCCCACAGTGAGTTGCCGCAATGGGAGATGACTCCAGGGTCAGGAGTGATCGAATCTAACTGTATACTAGCTCTATAATGGTCCCTTCGGCAGGGATGAGAAGACATCTCACACCAAACAATACAGCACACTGACCTAAGCAATAACAGATGGGTTGGTCATTTGTTTTCTCACTTCTTGTGTCGGGTGTGAAGCTTGGCAACAACTTGCCAGAGAAAAATCAGCATTATGCAGTACCACAACATAAAACAATACCATCTGCTATTTTGTTTTCGTCTTCAAGTTTTAATCAGTGCAAACACTTTATTCTTAATAAGACCTTGCAGCTTGAAGCACTGAGGAAGCGCTGTTTCAACTTTCCTGTATTAAAAGCAGAATTGACTTTCTGCAAGGGTAAGAAAAAGTCAAAAGTTGAAATAAAGTAGTTCACGGATCAGACAATTTACCCAATGTGAACACAGCTAGGAGTGAAACATGGTTTTCTTTTATGTTCAGTGGCTGTTGTGTTGATGGCCTGCTGCTGCTTGTGATCACCTTGCACCTAATATAATGTACAGCATATAGCATTGCCTGTGCTTATCAAAAGAGACTTTCTCCTTCAGCAAAAATCTTGTAATATAAGAACCCATTGGCTATTGGGCTTTTGGGAGCAGTGGCATTTATTTTTGGCTCAGTTTTGCATCCCCTTTGACCAGACGTTGATATGCAGAGTTGAAATAATGGCCTGAAGAAACTGTGGAAGAATATCACAATTGTTTCAATATTTACCTTAACCTATGCTTTGTTTGAATGTGACCAACATATCCAGAAATCAGACATTTCTTGTATTCATTGCTATCGAGAGGAGAAAAAAACCCATTGATTTTGGTGACCTAAGACCTTTACTCATGCGTTATCAGTGCAAACTTTTCTGACCCCTGATCCGCTGTGCTCTCAGTGTTTGCAAACGTTTGATTCTCGAGACCCTGTGACCTTTCTACTTGCATTACCGCTGGGCTAAACTTTCACATTTCAAAGTGCTTGCATTGTTTTTACAGTTGGTGGAGTTCTAGAGTAATTCCGTAAATTCTTAATAATGCAACCAACCAAACAAATCTATTATAACCACAGAAAATTGCCATATTAAATGCTTGAACTCATTTTTGGGGCCCTATGACCTTTACTCTGGCACTATATAGCATTGATAGATGTGATGTTCATTGTAAGCAAATAATTAGGGTTGACACTATTTGGGTATTGCCATTTAAGACTTTTTTTTAGTATTAATTACATAATTCCATGACAACTGGGTAAACATGACCCTCTGATAAAGATCATGTGATGTCATCTAAAGCTCCAGGAAGGCTACTTTGTCGTTTTTTCAAAGGATTATAATGTAATTTATTGTATTTTCTTCTAGTTGAGGCCTAGAAACCATTTATTGCCACAAAATGATTGGTTAAAACTATTACCCAATTCCCCAATCAAGCCAATCATATTCTTGTGAGCACTCAGTTCGTACCAAAGCTGTTCGACACTAACGAAGACTCACACTGCATCAATAAAATAGTCCTTTCAACCAATAACAATGATTACAGGAAAATCCACAGCATTCCAGTTTCTTACTGGGTTTAATTTGCCATGGATTTTGATAAGCACTTTTCACGTCATTTGAAAATGTGATATTACCAACAAGCAAAATCAAAAATCAAGGTATTCAAAGATGTTCTTTTGATGTATTTGGTTGTTTTTAAAGCTTACAACAAAATTGTTACCAAATATTGATTGGTAAACATTTCATTCTCAGACCATTGGAAATGTTACTTTTTCTTTGCCAAGCTTTTATCCATCCATTTTGATTTCTTTACTTACATGGTGGGCATTTTGTCCCAGACGGAGCTCACTTTGTTCTTTTGTTGATAACATTTCAGAAAGTAGTGTGGAAAATTGCTTCTTCTAATCCACCGGGGAGTTCCTGTAGTTTTATCTCCATTTGTTTGTGTACAAGCTCTTTTGCTCTCTCTCTCCTGAAGTGGCTTGTCCCTTTTTTTCTGTTTTATTTTTTTTCCTTTTACCTCTGTGACCACTAACAGAAAAAAAAACTTTTGAGGCCATACGTGAGAGGGGACATCATTAGAGGTTGATCATATCCAAGCACTTTAGCTCTTCTACCGCATGTGGTCTTTGAAAAGCACTGCTAAAAACCCTAATAGCACTGGAGGAGAGAACAAGACAGGGTAGGGATACATCTGAAGATGATGTTTCCTTTGGCTGACGTTAACATTAATGGCGCGTTTCCACTACAGCCCGCAGCCCGGTTTAAGAGGGCTGTGACGTCAGCGGCCCGTCTTTGGTTGCGTTTCCACTTGGCCTAGTACCGGCCGGCGGGTCCTAATTCACAGTTTTTCTGGCCTCATAAAATCGTGGGGCCAGGGCCAGAGACAACGAGGCTGAGTCGGGCTGAGTATGCTAAACTAGAGAGAGCGTCGCTGGAAAGGGGGCAACAACTACAACAAGATGGACATATTTGACCGTGATTTAATTGTAATACACGTTTCAAAATGATGCCGAAGTAACAACATACTGATACCGGTTAGTAAAAACCATGAATTAATGCTTTGTCAAGTCTGCAGACAGACGGCAGGCGAAAAACCTTTTAAAATGCTTGTTTTCTAAATGGAGATTGGCTAAGCTAACGCAGTATATGCCCCGACCGTCCACACTCACAACAACGGCCTATACAGACATAAATAAAGCAGCGACTGTATTCACCATGACACAGGCAGTCTGTGGTTTGTACTTGTTTAACTTTTGTCTAGTTTCTGAACATATATGAGGAGCTGTGAGCTCTGAGTGCTAACAGCTAACGGCTGTGTTGTTTTTCTGGGGTCCTCTGAAGATCACGTCACGGCTCCGCCTACACTGCGTTACTATAGATACTGCCCCAGGTCCTAAACTGTAATGGAAATGCGCCATAAAGTGAGCCAGTCCTAACGAGGCCCAGCCATACCGAGCGGGGCCGAGCGAGGCCGTGTAGTGGAAACGCGGCATAAGCTGCATCATGCTTCTGCTATAATAGCTCAAACATTATGAGTTTCTTATTTAAAGTGGACCTATCATGCTATATTTGAATAATATAGTGTAGGACCATACCTATATAAGGCATATTTATAGTTTATTTTTTTCAAAATACCAAACAGATCATGCATTTTAGCCATGCCTCATTTCGCTCAATTTGTACTTTTTTACCCCTGTTTTTGCAAGGGCTGATTCAGTGAGAACAGCACCACCTACAGGCCTGGCATATGTACTACAGCGTCTCCAGTGGTTTCGAACGGCAATGGCCGTGGCTGTCTCTTCGTGATTGGTGGAGTTGGCCCAATAGCTGTAGCGCCACTGTCAGGACAGTGTTCAAATCTGGATCAGTTTTTATCAGATCCGTTGCAGCCCCTTTTTTAGAGATTTGGGTATGGAGGAAAATAGAGAGGGTTGTGTTTTCTGACACTTGGTGAGTTCCCTGGAACACCGGGGACACATATTCATGTATAAAAGACGTACAAAAGTGCATTTTGCATGATAGGTCCCCTTTAAGTTAAATATACGACTGATGCTCTACAGCTTACATATTTGATAACATGGCATGGTGTGAGGCCATTAGCCTGGGGTAATAATTAGGTAATTTCCATCCGTCTGTAAAATAATGAGGCTCATTTGGTAGGGCCAGATTAAGAACAAAGGGGAATAAATCTCATTCTAAACAAAAGAGAGATTTTCTAATAAGAATATCTTAAAAAGTTTGGTTCATGTATGAGAAACTACAAACTATGTAGAGTTGCAATGTGGGAGGTGACACTGTTTCTGAATGCACATTCCTTTACTTTTTCTTTAAATTATATCCTCAATGGTCCTAAACCATAAACCGTAAAATCCCCTGGTTCAGCAATTGAATAAGGGCATAACAAACCTATACATAAATAAAGATATACTGTATAGCAAAACTCTATGGCCTTATGTTATGGTCATCATTTTTAAATATGTAATCTTTGTCCATGACCAATCTTTTTTTTTCAATTTAAAAATGGCAGATGCCATTAAATACTACATTACCCATAAGGCTTGGCTGCTTACCCCAAAGAGAAAACAATCCGGCAATAGGGCCTAATCTGAGGGGTAGAGGATGCAAAACACTTCACCTTTTTAACCAAATTTGACCCAGAATGAAAATGTGAATTTAAATACGTCATACATAACAAGATATTTAATGTGTCTGCACCCAAAGGTACTTCTCAACTTCTCTACGTTTTAAATGTACCTCTTTTAAGTTTACAACACCTCAAATGGCCATGCATCCATCCACATGCATCTGTAGTAAGTGCTTAACACCTAGGCTATAATGTTTTTCTCACTATCTGCGTAAAGACTCTGTAATCACACATGTTCAATAGTTGTGAAGGGTGAGGGATATAAGTGTATGCAAGCCTTGGAGTGAAGTGAAGTGGGAAATATGTCACTGTGTTTGTATGTGTGAGTGAGAGAAGACGTTGTGACAGAAAGAGTGAAAGTGCTCTCCATGCTACAGTAGCTCTGTCAGCACTCACACACACCCTCTCCTCTTCTTCCATTGCACCTCCCCTCCCCTTTCTCTTTGCTTGGCACCGTTACCCCACTGCAGATTCCAGCTCCTTACACACTGAATGTATTGCATCTGTGATTTAAGAGGGGGGAACTTTAATGGTGTGGGGAAGCAGGGAAAGGTTGCTTTCTGTTTAATTCCACCTGGTCACAGTCCAAGAAGAAGTAGTGGTAGGTTCAAAGCTCTCATAAAACAATGTGAGGGACACCTGGAGAAGGTTGCGTCTATGTGGGGTTCATATCAATGCACAATAGCTCGGTTTCCCTCCAGTATTTGCTGCATTATCCTTTCTTTTTCCACACTCATCCTCTGCTTCCCTCGCTCATTTAATTCCTTCCGTTTCCCTCTCTCATTTCCTCTTTTCCCTCTCGGGCTCTCTCCTCTTACTCCCTGTTTGCAGAGGCATTAACCAGACCATTAATGTGACGGCAATCTACATATGAAATGTAATTTGCGAGAAATTAATTTCTACCCTCCATCTGTACATTTGCTCTCGTCCTTAATTTGTTTCGGAGGAACATTTCCATTGGTCACCATCTGGGCGTTTGGAAAAAAGCAACAGAGATGTATTCATTTAATGTTAATGGTATGTGTGATTGGCTCCATGTAAAAACAAACCAAAGAGAGGCAGAAATAAATACAAATTGCAGTGAAGGAACGCAGATGTCATCTCAAACATTTAAAGAGGGGAGAATGGAAGGGTCCCATTAACAACGCAAACACTTCAAACGGAGAGAAAAAAGAAAAGAAAACTGTGACAACAGATGCGCAACATAATATCAGGTTTAGGAAACTCATTTTGGGGGTGATAGAGAAGGCTGCTAACTCATTATGCACTGCGCCCACTTTAAAATCATCACAGTTGGTTCCTGCACCAATGGCTCCCCTCTGTTACAGGCTGGTGTTTACCAGTTTGCTGCGCCAGCCTCACAAACGAGAAAACATTCTCTGCTGTCCTACTATTGTGGCCCTGGCAGCGATGGCTCTGCCGGAGAGTGGAAGTGTGCTGATGGAAGAGCAGAGGAGGCACATGTCTTTGGCTCGTATCATCCCAACCCCAATTAAAGCATTTTCAATCAGCCACCAGGCAGCATTCAGGCTGGAGTCGAGCCAAGGCAGTCTGGGGGACAGGACTTTAGAGAGGAGAGAGGGTGACCAGAAACAAGGCTTCATAACAACAAGAAGGGGGTACAACAGAGCCATTTGGAAAGTGGCAATTGTATGCTATCGAGTGTGGTTGCTAGGCATATAATATAACATGCTTTAGATCGACAGATTACTGTAAACACTATACACTACCAATGAGAATGGCTAATGCTAAAGAATATAATTCAAGAATTAAGAAACTAACAAGGAGTGATCATGAGAGGGACCACTAGCATGCTTGACACATATCTTTGTCCATCTGCAACAACACAAAAGCAGGAATGTCGAGATTCCTAATGACCACTTGTCTGTGGTATGAATTCATTGGGCAATTGTACCTAATTCCAGTGTTGTAGCACACAGATCTGGGCCCTGTGCATATTAAGTCTAAGTGGGGTTGCCTCCACTTTTACTATACCTATTGTCACACCTGTACAAATAACTGAATCAGCAATTAAACCAATGCATGTAGCAGGGTCATCCTTTTCAGTTTTTGTAAATACCATGTGGAGTTTTAACTAAGAGGAAATATTGTATGCAGTTCTGCTTTATTTATTCCTTTTCCTTTTTCTCTACATCAGCGCGTTCCTCCAGATTGTACGAATTTGCATCTCCTCTGGCCTCCTGGGAGTTTTGTTTGGAAAGGCCCCACAGGGGGAGCAAGTGAAAGAGCAGCAGAAAAAGGTAGGTAGACAAGAGGGGAGGGGGGGGCACCAGGGAGGCACACAAGCTAACGTGCACCTGCAGTGTTTGATGAATGACGAGAGTAATGACTGATGATATCTAGGAGGCCTGGGGAGAACACCTGAGTGGTTCTATCAAACACACACACGCACACACACGCACACACACACACAGAGGAACACATCTAACCCGGTGGCTTGGACATGGTCACTGCCGTGATAAGACAGTGTAAAGTGTCGGATTGACCGGATCGCAATATTGACTTTGTTCATCAATCCAAATAACTCAATGATTACATTCCCAGGTGCTGAGATGTTTGACTTTCCAAAAGTACGGACTGGTTTACACTCATTTGGAACAAAGATGACACAGCTTTTGGTATGTTGTTTGTAAATCTTGGAAAGAAGACTGACTAAAAGTGATCATGACTGTGATCAATGCACAGAAAGCGGTTTGTGTTTGCAGGTTCAGGGGATTTAAACAGAAAACTAAAAAGTGAGGATCTGAATTAGCAACGAGCTCAGGGGAAAGATGGCGCCAGCAGTGTGCACGGCGAGACGTCTCCCAGGCCTGTTCAGCCTTTTATCAGTTCTAGTGGTTTTATTGTTTTGTGTTTTTTGTCAGAATGTCTCTGCTCTACTAGTTTACGACCGCCAGTCGCTTATGGAAATTAAAGCGTTTCAGGAGGGGGTATTAGAGCAATGTTTAGGAGAGCCAACCTCGAATCCTCCTCCTCCACTTTTTTCAAGCATACCGGCGTACCTGCGCCGCCAGGTATATGCCATCCCCCAGAGGAAGCGCCCAAGACGAAGGGGAAATCGGGGCGGAGAAGCCGTAAAGATCAGGGCTTACCTGCTATCTCTACGTGGAAAGGCCCTTAGCCTCAATAGCAGTGGATGCTACGCTGCCCCGATGATTAGGCAGAGATGGCTCCTCCGCGTCTTTCCGGATGGCCGCTCAGTGAGCCTACCGGAGCAGGCTAATTTCCCCAGGCGGATACGCAGGGGTGGCGTGGATCACAGACACCTTCGCCCACTGGATCGTACTCAAAAACCGAGAAGAGAGGAGCTTACTCTCCGCCTGGCACTCATCAATGCTAGATCGCTAGCTAACAAGACTTTCCTGCTTAATGACTTTTTTAAATCCCGGGATTTGGACTTTATGTTTCTGACGGAGACGTGGATTCGTGCTGGTGAGTTAACAGCTTTTTCGGAACTTCTACCACCTGACTGTTCATTCATCAGCACCCCACGGACCACCGGTAGAGGTGGAGGGCTGGCGTCGGTCTTTAAATCCAGCTTTAATTGCCGTCAAACTCCGTCGAACAGCTTCTCCAGCTTTGAGCTGCAACTTTTCGAACTACACTTAACACTTCCAGTGCTCTGTGCTTTGATCTATCGCCCTCCGAAGTTCAATAAGGATTTTATTCAGGAATTCTCAGACTTTGTAGCGGGGGTTATCTTGACCTTTGATCGATGTTTAATCATTGGCGATTTTAATATTCATGTGTGCTGTGATTCCCGACCGCTCGTCAAAGATTTTATGAATCTCATTGACTAACCTTACACAGTCGGTTAATGGCCCGACACATGAGAAGGGACACACACTGGACCTTGTGTTGTCTCATGGTTTAGATGTTTGTATCAGGGAAATTTGTGACACTGGTATTTCGGACCATTTGCCTGTGTTATTTACTATGATGCTGCCTTGCTCTCAAGTTGACTCGTGCGTTCCGGAGCGCCGCCTACGTGCGCTGAATCCTCTGACAGCGTCACAGTTTTCCGTTGCCTTTAATGACTCTGTGCTTTCCACATTAATTGACTCTTGTGACGCCAGTGCTGAGGAGATTCTCAGCATTTTTAATTCTACTTGCACGGATATTCTGGACCTGATCGCTCCATTCACGGTCAGACGCCCTAAACCTGTGACTGAACCGTGGATGACTGACTCTACCCGCGCCCTGAGACGCGCATGTAGACGAGCAGAGAGGAGATGGAAGAAGGATAAACTTCACGTCTCCTTGGGGATTCTAAGAGACTGTTTAAGCGAATATCAGAGGGCTGTTAAATGTGCAAAAACACATTTTATTTCAAATCTTGTGTCCAAAAACCGAAATAGGCCCCAGTTCCTTTTTACCACTCTTAATTGTCTTTTAAATCCCTGTAACTCTCCCTGTGTTGTGCCATCACCTACTCTATGTGAAAAGTTCCTTTCATTTTTTAATGATAAAGTCTTGGCCATCAGATCTTCACCTCCTCCTCTCACCTTAGACCCAGCAGTGTCTCCTGTGTGCTCAGCTGTCTTCGAGCAATTTGACCTGGTTTCACTGCCCGAGTTATCTGATGTGGTTAAAAAATTGAAACCTTCACAATACCCCTTAGACAGTATTCCTCCGAGACTACTGAAAGACGTTTTTACTACAATTGGGTCATATATTTTAACTTTGATAAATATCTCTCTCACCTCAGGCTGCGTTCCAACCTTTTTTAAACACGCTGTAGTGCAGCCTCTTATCAAAAAACAGAACCTTGATCATTCTGTTCTCTCCAACTTTAGACCTATTTCTAAGCTGCCCTTCCTGTCTAAAGTCCTAGAGAAAGTGGTGTTAGCGCAACTGCAGCGCACCTTGTTTTAAACTGCATATCAGAAAAGTTTCAGTCTGGTTTTAAATCACGCCACAGTACGGAAACTGCTCTCCTAAGAGTTTTGAATGATCTTCTTTTAACTGCTGATTCTGGGAATTCTGCTGTGCTTGTGCTTTTAGATTTGTCTGCTGCTTTTGACACCATTGACCACCAAATCCTTTTATCACGCCTTGAACTGTGTGTTGGAATTAAAGGTAATGTCCTAAAACGGTTTCAATCCTATCTGTCAGAAAGGACCTTTTCTGTGCATCTTGGCCAGTATTCTTCAGCTGCAGCCCTACTAGCATATGGGGTTCCTCAAGGTTCTATCCTAGGCCCCATTTTGTTCAGTCTGTATTTACTACCTCTGGGGTCAATTTTTAAAAAGCATAACATTTCTTACCATTGCTTTGCAGATGATCTGCAGGTATACTTGCCTATAAAAGCAAATAAGGAATCTAGGATTGCCTTGCTTAGCTGTCTGAAAGACATAAAATCATGGATGGAAATCAACTTCTTGACTCTCAATGAAAACAAGACAGAGATTATAATATTTGGAGAGTCTGAACTCCTGGATGGCTTTAATAGTGTACTCGGCCCCTTAGCCTCCTACAGCCGTCCCTCTGTCAAAAATCTTGGAGTAATCTTTGACAACTGTTTTAAATTCGACAAACAAATAAGCTCAGTTGTCAAGACAAGCTTCTTCCAGCTGCGGCTTCTGGGGAAGGTAAAGGCCTATCTTCCCAGTAAGGAATTTGAACAGCTAATCCACCTATTTATAACGTCTCGCTTAGACTACTGTAACTCCCTGTATATTGGTGTTGATAAGTGTTTGATCCGTCGCCTGCAGTTGGTCCAAAATGCGGCTGCACGCCTTCTTACTGGGAAGAGACGTTATGACCACATCACACCCGTTTTGGCAGACCTTCATTGGCTTCCTGTCAGTTACAGGATCCAGTTCAAGTACTTACTTGTTGTTTTTAAATCATTGCATGGACTGGCACCACATTACCTGTCTGAGTTGTTGCACCGCCATGCTCCAGCTAGAGCATTGCGATCAGCTCAGCAGAATATGTTGGTGGTTCCTCGGTGCAGGAAAAAGACCCGAGGTGACAGGGCTTTCAGTGTTGCAGCTCCCAGACTGTGGAACAGCCTCCCAGTACAGAT
Source organism: Trematomus bernacchii (assembly GCF_902827165.1). Taxonomy (NCBI): domain Eukaryota; kingdom Metazoa; phylum Chordata; class Actinopteri; order Perciformes; family Nototheniidae; genus Trematomus; species Trematomus bernacchii. The sequence goes on along the minus strand of NW_022987686.1, from coordinate 1,370,777 downwards.
CCGGACTGCTGAGTCAATTGAACTTTTTAAATCTCAGCTAAAAACCCACCTCTTTGCACTGGCTTTTAATACTAGTTGAACATTACATTTTTACATTTGTATGTGTTTTTTTTAAAATATATTTCTAGTTATTGTGCTTTTTATCATGTTTTTAATTATTGTTTTATTATTGTACTCCCATTGTGTTATTTAATATTTATTGCCTGTACAGCACTTTGGTCAACTGAAGGTTGTTTTAAATGTGCTATATAAATAAATAAAGATTGAGATTGAGATTGAGATGACTTGTGAAAAATAAATCTGGAGGGTAGCCGAACCAAAAAATGTTTCAAACCAAAAGGTTACAAGTGGGCATTTCTGTGTCTATATCAAGACTAACAGTCATTGCAGTTTAACAAACAGAAAAGTAAAACAAATGCATGCTAGTTTAAAGTTGAATTAAATAAGCCATAAATGTGCTTAGTTTCTTCTTCTTTTTTTTCTTTCTTTTTTTTAAGAATAGCCACTTTTTGTGCACAGATTGCCGAAATGAAGGAGCCAGATGTCCTCTGGTTCCTTGAACAGAATAAAAGCATTAATGTGGCTTTAAATGCTAAATGCTGACCAGAGAGTTATTCAAGTGTGAGTTATTTAAATGAGTGTCACATTCAAATTGCTTACATATAGTGGAAATACTGCAGTGTGAATGCCTTTTAGATTGGCTTAAAGCCTGTTTAATCTTAATGGCTCTTCAGAGGACCAGTGTTAGGATTGCCTGCACTATTTCAGCGACAAAACACTTTGGCAAAAGAGTCAAGGCATTTGATCCCCTTCTATTTGCACATAAATAGCCTATAGGCCTATATACAGTATGTGACCCAATCAGTCGACATTTCATTTTGAATTTTGCTTTAGTTTGGAAATACACAGTCTCTCTTAACTTGTCTGGAGCAATACACAATCAATAAGAGTTCATTTGTTTAAATCGAGAAAGGAAATACAAATTGACACCATTACTGAACTGAGAGGTTTGACATACTCAATTTAAGACAAAGCTATTCAAGTTTACCCAAAGGGATTTTCAGCAATGTGGCTCTCTTCATTATGAAAATCTAAAATATTATTTCTTTATGGTTATCAAGCCCAATAAACACATACTATTTCAGCCAACTCTTGCCAACACAGTAAATCTCTCCTTCGATGCAACCAACTTTAACAGACTTTTGCAGCAATAGAGCTGACTACTTACTGGCAACACTGCATTTTGTTTTCCACAGTTAAGTTTGACCGTCCGCCATTTCTGCTACTTGGAGAGTAACTGCAAAAGACTTGAATCTCTTTGGTAACTTAGCTACCAAGGAAAACAAAGTCACTTCCTTCTTCCTGTTTTGGTTGCGCAACTTAATTTAAGCTGTAGTTCCAGCCCTCATTTTCATAGATGATAGCACCAGTAATGTAATTGCAAAAGCAAGGTTTAAAGAAAATAAATATAAAAGCAGATTACAGCCATTTCATTGTGCAATCAACATTTGCTTTATAATGATAAGTTTAAGCAACAAACTAACCCTGCCCACTTAAGGTTTAAGTGCATTGGCACACTCAGATACTAAATGTTGTAGGATTGGGTGTGTTAGAATAGCAATAACATTAAAATCGCAGAATGGAGGCAATAAAAAGAAAAAACGGCAGTCTTGATTTCCCGGGGTTTCATGCATTTAAAGTACATTGTTTACCACCCCTGACCCCGTGCCTGCAATGCACCATCATTACCATCAGCAACTCATTTGAGTGAAGCCATGCACCAAAGACAATTTATTCCAGTTAGCGTGAACTATGTTTCATGACATATGCGTCTGAATAAATGCACAGGCAGGAAGTAGAAACATTTGCATTGGGTTTTGCTCATTATCTGCTTTCTTCTGTACAGTTGAATTACATCAGCATATGAGGTGGTTTTTATTTGCATTTTTTGATTGTATCCTCAGGAGGGAAAAAGCCTTTGATATAGTTTTGATTATGATTTGCTGAGTACACACTAAACAACTCGTGATTTAGTTGCAAGTCCTTTCGCTGTGTCTATACATCAAAAGCACCGTTGCTGTTGGTTAGCTGATGTTTGCCTGGAATGCATTTATTAGATCAAATCATTTTATTGTATTCAAGCGTGTTTCACTTAAAGTCTACCTCGCTATTTAAACATTAGAGGAATGTTGCCTTCCTGCTCTCTCAGCAAGCTGTGCTTATTTTCTCCAAATGTATTCGGTTTAGAGTTGGCATTTTTAGTAAGAATACAATGTTTCTGTAGACCCATCTGGCTCAAAGGAAACAGCAAGTAACTTATTCAGTCTTTAACTTTTTAATTCAAATCGTACTGATTGTGCTGCATCAGATTCTCCCCAAGTAATCCTCATACATAAAGTTTACTGTCAGAAAATCTTTTGGATAACACACACAAGATAAATGTCAATGTTCAATACAAAAAGTTGTTTTTTATTTATGTATCGTAGTGGAAAAAAGTTGAAGCAAACTTCATTTGTCTAATGCTCTGGAGACACATTTTAACTAACAAACTTAACACAAAGCTAACCTCTGTGCCAAATACATATTGCAATTTCTGTAGATGCTTCACAATAAAAGCCACACCTTGTTTTGCTAGTAAATACTTTTATGTGAAGCCTTGTTTTCTGCACATTTCTCAATCTTTGGGGGGGGAAATCCAACCCAAGAATGGCGGACTCAACCACTATGGATGAAATTATTGTATTTCTCTAGAACTATTTTACAAATACCCAAAGGAAACCAACATTTATACAATTGCAGAACTACAGCTGAACAACAAAAAGCCATACTATTTAATTGGACGACATATTCTTTCTTTGTAATCAACAAGTGTTGGTGTAGTTCATTGAGCGTCAACAGACAACCCTTTAAACCAGGATCATTCTCTGGCCACCTCTCTGCAACACTGCCAAACTGTGTCTTTGTGTCTTGGTCCTTGTTATCTCCGAAGCCATATGTGTTGTACTCGGCTCCCATCGTCCGGGGAAACAAACAGCCTCACTGTCACAGCACAATTGGAAATATGCTATTGAAAACAATGAATAAGCAATCGCCACGGCACTTTTGTTGCTCTAAGTTTAGTCCAAAGGTGGAGTATAAAATGAATCAGAGGGACATTTGCACTGAGGTCCATTTGACATCGGGGAAAATAATGAAAACACTATAGACTCCCAGTGATACAAGTAACAAAGTTAATAGCTGGAGTGGGTAAACCTTGAGATGTTATTATCCGCTGGGTATTCAGGTGAGATTGCTTTATCTCAATTTGCCAGGTCAGAATTCTAAAAAATTCTAAATTAAATTCTGTGTCTGTGGAGCGCGATACAGGTTTTATTTTTCGTGAGCGCACTTTTATCATGATGGATTTGCTTAACAAAAGGGAGTTGAGCTCTAGCTGCAGGGTGAGTAGCAGTGGGGGAACTGGAATCATGTAAAGGGAATGGGGATTTGCTAGCATGATTTGTGCGTTTGTTTGCCTTTTCCCTGGAAAGTAATTAAAGCCTTACACGAGCGCACGAGAAAATCTCAGCGAATCACTCCTGTGTGTGATGTGATGTGTGTCGGCCCGCATTCCTAATTACACTTTAGCTGTGTCTCTTTTGGAATATAATAAAAGCAAAACACTTTTGGTGCCACTCAGACACAGTCGGCGGTGGCGGACGTGCTGGCAGGAACAGCCCCACTGATGGACGTCTTTAATTAGCAAAACCCTGACACAGGAAGAGATTTCCCAGACTTTCATTCATTCTGAACTGCTGCTGATTGGGTCAACTCTATTTCAGCGCTGTACCAAAAACTGCTAAGGGTCCCTTTAATGTTCTTGGCTTAATGTCAGACAAAACAATACAAGCGTGACATTGAGAAATTGAGAAGACACTGTAAAAGAGTTTTTCTTAATTTGCTTCAATATTTTCTACTTTATTCTGATTAAATATAACCTCAAGGGTTTCATGTGTAGGCGATTATTGCTATTTAACATTAAAATCTTATTGGAAAATACTTTTAGGTGCTTTAATCTTGTTTGGTTCTGCTTCATTTCATAGTTATTGTCACACACTTTGGTTGATACAGACAGTCCATCTCAAACACACAGAATACAACAGCCCTTTTCACTGCTCTCAACCTGCCAGCATTGACAACTCATTAGACGGAGGGATTTTTAGCGTTTTCCCTGTAACACTGCTTAAATTCCTGTGTTTTCCTGGTCCCTTTTATCCCCACATGACACATTTGGCACGAGCAAAGGGGAAGGAAATGGCGGGTTTAGAGAGGGGAAAAAAATCTTATTAAACAAATTCTCTAAAGCATTGAAACCAACTGGTGTGGAGTGCGCTGATAACAGCTGGCCATTTTGGAGTGTCACCTCGCTTGGCAGCTGCGCCAGCGGAGAGAGAGGCAGAAAATGTTTTAATGGCTCTGGCCCGCAGATTTGAACACTGTTATTTTGGCAACTTTTTAATTATCTCCAAATGAATGGATTGATAGGAGCAGTCATAACGAGACAGAGATAGGGGAACATTCTGTTGTGGCAGTGTTTTCCCCATTTTGGTCGCTCTCATGCAAAGATGTGTTAGCAAGATGGCCTCTAGAATAAATTCTTTGAAAGTTTCGAGGGCAACTTTGCTAATGAGAAACGTAATCGCACACTTTCGGAGAATTTTTGCTTTATGTATTGGACAAAAACTTGTAGCTGAAGACACAAATGGGATTTGATTCTAAACCAAGTAAGTATGTAGCCTCCCACTAACTGGAAGTATTAAAAAGCTATTATTTGAAGTGGTTTGTTTATTCTATAAAAATTTTTTTTTTAATCTTCAATCAGTAAATGTTTAAGGATAAACGTTTTTAGTTTGTTAATTTCAGTAATGTTTTGATCAGTTTAAGTCCATTGATATGGCAGGGAATCTATTCAAATGCAAGATGCGTGAAAATAAATCTGTTCTAACTAAAATCAGAGTATAAACAACAAAGCTGTATGGTGTCCTGCCATCACCACATGTCCCGACATTATCCACATTCAAACATGACAGATTTTATTTGTAATGTCTTGGATGTTAAAGGAAAGCTAAACTTGAAAGCTTGCATCTACACACAAAGTATGTAATGGCCAAAATTCTGAAGGCTAAATCAGAAAACTTTTGAAGGTCCACTGTGACAGGAATTTCATAGTTTATGATAACTACATATTTCTCCTTGTGCCTTAAGATAAAACGATGTCTGCAACTAAAATAAAACATTGCAAGATATCCAAGAAATATAACTTGAATCCACTCCAACAAACTTCCAGAGAAAGTGATGTGTATAGTGGACCAAACAAGGCCCATGAAAAAACAATTCCAAAAAAAAAGAAAAGACCACTGGCATCATCAGCAACCAAGTTTCTCTGGACCCATCTGTTGTATCAGTGATTGTCTGATCATTTTTTAAATGGACATGATACTGTGTGGGTAAACTAGGGGAGAAGCTTCCATGGCAAATGAGTTGGAATGCAACAAAGAAAACCTACATAACAAGCGTCCAATGTGTTTGTAAAAGCCGCCATCTCTCATTTACATTTTGAGAGACGGTGTTGTTCGCCATGTCTTTCTGAAAATTCAGTCTGGGTTCTGGCTCTGATTTGAAACATATAAGCATGGCTGGTTGTTGAGTTTAAGCATCAGATTTGTATGGGTCTGGTTTATCCAAGTGTATGCATTCACCTAAAAGCATCAGGAAAAAGGGAAGGGTTTTCCTTACCAAGCCCTTATTCCCAACCCTGATTGAAGTCTTGTAACAGAATACCATATTTAAATGTATCTGAGGTTCTTTCCTTCAGACAGATAAATCACTTAAACCAGATAAGTTTAATTATATTTGTAACTGAGTTATCTACAGATAATTATTACGGACAGCATATATGACCTGCTATTGTAGAAATGTGACACTGGTAAAAGCAAAAGCTGATTAAAAGCAGAAGCTGAAAAAAAGTTTCATTTTTCAGATAACATTTTCCAAAACAGCTTCAACGATGTCCTGCAATGCTATTGGTAAACATTTATTTTTAAATTCCATTTAAACCCAGGGTGGGTTCCTCATACTACATACTGTAAGGTAATGTAAAAGAAAACCTTGCGTTATTGCCATCTGCTCCTTTTATGTAAAAATAATCATTTCTATCTGCCTTCTTTGCATTAGCTTATTTGGATTGGTTGTGTATCAAAGCTAAAATGTCCCATCAGTAATATGTGGCTTTTGTTGTTCCAAAAAGCTCTTGAACCCATTTGTTAATGCACTCTATGAATACATATGTCTGGAATTACAAAGCAGAAATGTCAGCAATTCAACAAAGCTAATGAACCAATTCTCCGTCAGTTGAAGTGTCAAAGTGAAAACTTCACCGCCAGAAGGCAAGTGTCTCATGAGGTGAAATAACAGACCAAATATGAAAATGTCACTGTGGAATCTCTTCTCAGCTGACAGGTCCATCCGCACACCTGAGTGTGGGGCTTTTTTTAACACTCAATATATTCTGGAAAAGGCTGTATATAGAGATGGACTGTCTTCTTTCCAAAGTTTAGAATATGCTGATAATGCACTGTCACGTTGAAATTATAAAACAGACAAATTTGTGTCTGAAGAAGCCGTTTATATCTTAAAAAGGCAGGGACATTTTTGTATATCTTCACATTTTAACTTGATTGTTTTTTTTTGGACTCTAAAGTGTTGTATCCCTTACTGTTCCCATCCTTTTTGGTCTGTCATTGTATTCTTCTTAAATTATACAACAGCGAGTATGCAGCCACACCACTTGATGTTTTCAGTGACAATGAAGGAGTGATTGATTGTCAAACTCACAAATCACCTTATTAGAAGATGTGCCTGGGAGACAAGGACAAGTAATGGAGATTGCAAAACATGTTATGTCCACACTCGCTCACACTCTTACTTAAGGCCACATGATAAAGATTATACCCTACAAACACATGGAAAGCAAGAAAAAAAAGTCAAGTTTGTTGGATGAAAAGACTTTAAAAACCCAAGGTCATTGTGACATTTTCCCAGCATGTTATCTCAAAGGGAAATAAAAGCCCCGTGGAGAAAGACATTACAGAAGACTCTACTATACAAATATGATGGACATAATAAACATTCTGACAATTTTACACTCTAGGAATACATTATAGACTATTTAGGTTTTGAGAAAGGTGATGAAGCCAATTGGGTCAACCCATCTAAAGCTCTTTTGGTCCATTAATCCTTCCAGTATTACAAATCAGAATCTAGTTACATTTGAGAATCTATCGTGAAAAAACGAAATGTTACACTAAAAGATGGCACTTGAGAAAGTTCATGGAGTTTCCAAAATGGCATTAAATTCTCTCAGAGAAAGTTTTATTTATATTGGACTGTTCTGCAGAAAATAATTTCCATCCAACGGAAATATTTAGTTCCAAGTGGCAGCCTTTATTATTGAACAATCAATCAAAAAACATTGGCTGTACATTGAGAAACGTGGTCACTGAATGTATTCTCCGGTACGGCTGTCAGTTGGAGACACTTAATGGAGACAACTGCCAAAACAAACTGATACTCATGATACCAAGCCATTTGAGAAGTACTGAGTGAAAGCATTTTGGATTCAACACCATAGAAAGTTAAACCACGACAACAAGAGTTTACAGTCATCCTAGCAGCTCTAGCTTCAGCTTGTGCTAAAGCAGATTAGTGTGTTAAACTAAATGCTAACAACGGAAAGCTAATATAGTATGCCTACTAATCCAATGACACCATGATAGCAGTTTGATAGTTTTGAGTGTTAGCATACCAACACTAGTGCTTAACAAAAAATGCAGCTCAGGGTGATGGGAGTGACTTTCAAAGTATTTAGTCATAACAAAACAAATCTGAATGTTGACCTGAGGATGGCACTGGTTGAACATCACAAAATAACCAAAGTATAATTCAGCAAAAAAGAAAGTCTAATGTGTTTACCAAATTGTATAGCACCAGAGTTGCACTGCTGTTGGACGTACACAAGACAAGAAATCTAATCTTGATTCTAGTTGTTGAGACTCAAAACCACAAATGTCAACCTCATTGTGGTCATTGAAAGTCACCAGGTATAATCCTCTGGGGACCGTGCATCTATGTAGCAATCCTTTAAGTACCATCCATCCATCCATCTTCTCCCGCTTATCTGTGGTCGGGTCGCAGAGGTAGCAGTTCCAGCAGAGAGCCCCAAACTTTCCTTTCCCTGGCCACATCAACCAGCTCTGACTGGGGGATCCCAAGGCACTCTCAGCGAAGAGATATAATCCTTTAAGTACATGTTGAGATATTTCACAAGTGTAGAGAAAGTGTTTATCAACTGGTGGAGCAAGAGAAAAAAAAATTGCCGATAAAAAAACATAAATATTCATCCTCTGGGTACCATGAAGAAACATAGCAAATAGTTTGGCATTCGGCCAGCAGTTTGAAAATAATGTGCACAGTACCAACAGGTTAGACGGATCTGAATTGAGAGAGCAGAATTGCCGTCCTGATGGCCTGCTGCCGGCAGAGTAAAAACTGCAATCACACTTGGCCATGAAACACTGAATGTGAAAAACAGCTTAATCGTGTTTTCCTTTTTCACAAATAGTTGAATGATAATGTGCCCGCCCCCCCCCACTCCACCATCCCAGAATGAAATTCATAAATAAAACATGAATAAATAAATCATCTTTAGAAAACATTGTATGCCAGACTGTAAACCTCATAAAATGTAATGTCCACACAGTTCACAGTCAACATGAAGGGGGAAAAACATCTCATTATTTTCCCTTTTTACAGTGTATTCACAACTGATCAACAAAAACCAGGTTTTTAAAGCCTACCAACGCCCTCCATCCCCCCAGCTAGCAAATCCATTTCTGCCCGGGACCCACTTCAATCCTGTAGCCTCGATGTCCATCACACTGTTTCCATTCATCCCTTCTTCTAAGGCCCTGGCTAAGACCACTTGAGCATCATGTGTCCAGGCTACAAAGGCTCTCTCATGTACAAAGTGAAGAAGAGGGTGTAAAAGGTCCAGAGATAAACCACAACGCCTTTCATCACATTTATTCTGACCACATATACAAGCTGGGGGAACCCAGAGAAAAATCTTTCTTCTCAGAGACAGAGTAATCAGCTAAAACTCTTAAATCATTAGACAGATACATCTACCTCCCTATATTTGCCCAATCATTGTACATTCCACCAGAGGACTTCATATTTCATAGTTAAATTACAAAAGCAATTGCAATGTCAGATTGCTTCAACTTAACAATGACATTGCTGTGAGTGGTTAAAAAGGAGGCTTTTGATGAATTTCTCAAAGAGCTAATGGTTTGTTTTCCCCTGCGAGACTTGCTGCCTTTCTCATCATAGCAATGTTTGGTTTGATGTGGCTTAGCTCCTATGGTGAGCCATCACAAGTCACACTGAGAATATCAGAGATTATCACAATACTGTATGTCCAACTAGGCGTAATGTGTTTGAAAAGGAGACACACAGAGGACCGTTGCGTTGAAAAGCGTCAGAGTAGAAAGTGATAGAAGTCTGCTCTTGAAAGGGAAAACCCACCCAGGGATATATTTCATGATCTTGGAAACACAGACGCTCTCCAAATGATGGTTTTCAGAGCACTGAAGCCTTAATGGATGATGTCATCAGGTGACACTTGTTCAAAAGTTAGTTCATAGAGTGAATATATATATTTATTTGATTAGCTCTGACCAGAAAACGCATTAATATCAAAGCCTCCCAACTAATCCCATTATTCTTTGTCTTCGGGGCATCTCCTGGAGTTGTCTTTATATCCTCGCTTCATTTGGCTCCCTTGCTGTGAAGGTCTCATTGTAATCAAATGTAATTTAGTTTATCACCAAAATGCATTGTATACACCCTTAAGATATTAAAACATTTAATCCCTTTGCTACCTTGTAAAAGTTTTCAAAGCCTTTTATTTTGCAGATCCTTTTTCTGTGTTTTGTTGTGGCCAGTTTAGCACGCTTCCAAACATTGTTGGCTAATCAAATTCCACATAGTAATTTCAAGTGTTAAAAGTCCCAGTTGCACAGCTCAATATCATAAAGTCATTTAAATGTGAGGGCTGGATTTTGCAAAGCACCTTGAGCCGAACTAGGCCAACAGCACTGTACAGTATACCGCCAACAGGGAATAGTTTCCCATAAACGTATTCTATATGTAAGTAAAAGCATGCAACCAGAACCACAGCCAGAGGGATGTACAATGCACAGAAACAGATAATGCAGAGCTGCTATTAAAAAAAAGACTTCTTTTAAATTGAACTCTAATGATGATCTAAGTGCTCAGCTTTTTTGGGCCCAACCTGAAAAATAGAGTGTCGTTCTGTCGGAGGCTAAAAAATTGATGCACTTATGTGCTTTGTATTTTCTTTGCTCTGTCGTGAGGACAATGCACCCCATGCCCGACACCCTCCACTGCCAATAGCTTCCTGTCCCCTCCATTATACATCCTCCTCCTCCTCTCCTCTCCTCTCCCACAGAAAGGGGCTGAGCATAATTGACAGCCCCCTCACTGAGAAGTTTGACTAAATGGCAGGTTATTCAGTCACAAGCTATTTGCAGTGGTGCACATTAAAGCAATTGACGAGTGGATTAGAAGCATTTTTCTGGCTGCATTATTTTCCTCACAAAGTGCAAAGATATATAAAGAGAGAGAGAGATGGAGAGGGAAGCAGACAAGGAGAAAGAGACACAAACACAAAAGGTCCCTGAAAGTCAGCCGATGCAGAAATGTACAGTAAATCTCACTTGACATGATGCATGGCTCGGTATTTCTATATAAAGTATGTCTGAACATTTGCAAAGAAACAAAGGACTTTAGATATTCATAAGGAACTTAGAGAAGAATAAGTCTGGATGAATTTAGGTTACTTTATTTATACAGTTTTCTAAAGTACAACAGCGTTTTCCCAAGGGAACTTCAGTTAAGCAGGGCAGGGAAGAGGAAAAATAACATCATCTATGGAGCAAATGCAAAATAGTTTACGGTTTGGAACTATTTAACAACACCTCTGTATGAAAATTACTTAAAGGGGACCTATCATGCAAAATGCACTTTTGTACGTCTTTTATACATGAATATGTGTCCCCGGTGTTCCAGGGAACTCACCAAGTGTCAGAAAACACAACCCTCTCTATTTTCCTCCATACCCAAATCTCTAAAAAAAAGGGCTGCAACGGATCTGATAAAAACTGATACAGATTTGAACACTGTCCTGACGTCAGGACGGTGGCGCTACGGCTATTGGGCCAACTCCACCAATCAGGAGGAGACAGCCACGGCCATTGCCGTTCGAAAGCGCTGGAGACGCTGTAGTACATATGCCAGGCCTGTAGATGGTGCTGTTCTCACTGAATCAGCCCTTGCAAAAACAGAGCTAACATTTTTCAAATTGAGCGAAATGAGGCATGGCTAAAATGCATGATCTGTTTGGTATTTTGAAAAAAAAAAAGGATAAATATGCCTTATATAGGTATGGTCCACTATATTATTCAAATATAGCATGATAGGTCCACTTTAAAACGTACTCCACCAGCTAAAGCTACCTATATATGTATTGGTCAGAATCTAATAGTGTTGTGTAGAATAATTAGTTGGTCAAAGGGACATTCTACTGATAAAGCATTAACACATAATGAAACATAGTAAGAGGCAGATCTGAAAGATACTAAAACTAAAGGGTTAAAGTGGAGAATTGCTACCCTTTGTGTGAGCTGGGGGGGGGGGAAAACAACAGTGGCCCAAGGAAAAGTTTAAGGGGGGGGAAGTGTAGTTATACATGATTTATGGCACAGCTTGGAGAGCAGCTTGCTGTTGTGTGAAATTTGACATTAAGCATCTTTTATGTAATTCCTGTTTTTAGCCTGGAAACCCAAGGGCAAAGAATATGCAACGTGTAACTTGCTCTATGGAGGAAGGTGGGGCTGAGGGGAAAGTGTTCACAACAAAAAGTGAGCTCATTTGAAACGGTGACAATGTGATCGCCGAATACAAATCAACAACTGGATGTGACACAGAGCTGATGCTGAGAGGCAGAACACTTCCATTAGAATCATCCCTTTGCACAGATAAACATTATCACCGTGGGCCAGAGGCATTTTTTAAAGAAATACATCTTTTTTTTCCCTTCTTTATTATGACTGAGTGACCTATGGCCTACAACATTATTAGTGACATTTATTGCACCCCTTTGTTTATGTTTAGGAGTGACTTTATAACCTTGGTGATATACTTTGCACATACTTAATCAACATCCTTGCTTTAAAAAGGTTGGAAGGCTGAGTATGGCTTGGATATTGTGTGAAGGGTATATTTTATTACTAATTGATGCTTTTTCATCACTGTGTTAATGAGTTTTTTTAACGTTAGCATCACCGCATTTGTTTTTATTTTCCTGATTATTTTAGACAAATCCCACTGCTGGCATAGACCTTTCATCTCCTTTCACTCGCAGAAAATGTCTGGAAAGCAGTGAGTCACTGATTTGCTGGCTGCTGCTTTAGTGAATAACAAGAGGTTTAAAGCACATATTCATAATTATACAAAACTAGCCGTATGAGAGAGTCGCATTTAGAGACAAAAACAAACAAAAAAGTATGCAAATCATGACAAAGTTGCTTTATTTTGATAATAAAAAGTCACCATTTGATATGGTTGATATGTATTTGTAATAATGTGTTATTGAGGTAGCCGTTGAATGAGCCGATATATGAAACAATTACAAAGTCAGTGTTAAGTAAATTATGATAACAAGTTATAGTATAACATTTCATAAAATTGTGGTAAAAAAGTCATAGATAAAGTCGAAGTGAATTACATGCACCACCATACAGTGCTGAGTATTCACTGCTAGCCACAGTAATATGAATGCCATCAACATGTATAATATCAATGAAGTTTATTATTAACGTCTCTTATTGATCGAGAAGCACATACATGTGCCGCCATCATCTCCGATCACCATGAACTCAATATCTTACGAGAGTCTGCTCCGGTCCCCTCTCGTTAATGCAATTTAATACGATGTATTTCGCATTAGGTTCCCAATTGCAGTTGCCATGGTGACACACATTTTTTTTTTAAAACATCTCGTAGAGGCTTGTTATTGCTTCATTACAAGCATGTTTGAAGTTGTTCTCTCTTTTTTTTGTTTTTATTTTTTTTATTTCTGAGAAACCTTGGGTGGGAGATAAGCAGACCGTGGCTTCATCAAAGGATGTCCTACCCTGCAAGCAATTACCCCTCCAGGATAAGCTCTTGTTATTCTCTTTACGAGGAGCGCTGATTCCGGTCCATCCAAACCATCAGGGAAAGTGCACACTCGAGACTTCAGTGGACATTTTGATGAGTAAATCGCAGACACACAAAGTTCATGGAAGTCTTTTTACGGAGGGAAAATTGGCCATTTAAAGAGAGGTTTTGTCCATCAGATGGAATTATAGTGGATTCAGAGCAGTGTTTGGAAAATCATTTGGAGAATTGCTAGAGGTTCTCAAGGGTTTTTGTTCCAGAAAATAATAAAATCCCCTGTTGACAATGTCTCAGAATCTTTTATTGTCCTTCTTCTTGGAATGCTGCACTTGTGACCCCCGTTTTTTAATCAAGTGAAATCAAAGTTAGAACCCATTACTATTCTCCCTAAAAGTTGATGAAATGTCAGAAGAAAACAAATGTGTTATCCACTTGTCTCATTTATTTGAAGGTGATTTGGCTCTATGCAATTCGGTTTCCAAAAGCATGCTTCAAAATAAACAGCAAATTGCTTTTTAGTTGGAAAAACAACTATTTTGATAACAGGTTGTGTTTTCTGAGCCATGTTTTTAGAATTGAAAAAGGATTTCAAGAAGGAATTTGACATATTTTACATAATTGTAAATACTTTTCTATCCTCCTTTTTCATACCCTTTACTGTATGTATCCGCCCTTTAAAATCAAACTGAAATGTAATTATTGTATTTAATATACTGATTCTACTATCTCAGAATGATAGACCTTTATATATAGTGCTGTTTTATAAAGTGTATTTGTTTTTATGTGCGTCCACCGGCTAAGAGACAACATATGCAAATTGAGTTAGCATACATCTTCCTCTGTTTGTGCAGTAACCTTCAAAAAGTAACGTAAGAAACACTTTTTATTTCCATTCTTTGCAGTACATTGATGCTAAAAAGGACTATATGGTAGTTTTGCATTTACAACAAACCATCATAAACCTTATTATGGAATTCATGTTTTTAATGTTATTAACAATGAGTTTTTGATTACATTTGCAAAAATGTACAAATGCAATGATATGTTTTGTACTGGAGATTGCTAAAAGGTGACATGTCCTACAATGTGAAAGGTGGACTATTTTGGGAAATATTCAAGAATTTATGGTTGGCTGCAGGTAAGCATCACACCGAAAGCTATAACATAAGTTTGACCAAAAACTAGAGGCAACAAGTTGTTTATAGTGACGGATAACTGATCTCCAGGCACCTTGCAAGTCTCTGTAAGTGTCATAAAATGTATGGCAGGAAAAGGCCGCTGGGAAGGTATCAATCTAAAGTTCAGACCATAGGCAGCGGTTTGGGGGTTATTTTATGGGCTCAAATGTGCACAACCACCAGACTTCACCTTTGTTCCTTCTAGTTTCAAGTATGTTTTTTCACCAAATATGTTTTCAAAAGTAAGACGTGTTATCCCATAAGGAAGTCTGACCCTGAATAAACTGGGCTGTCAAAAACAATGACAATGCTTTCTGTCTGAATAAGAGAGTCGCTGTATATTCAATTACTTTTACTCCAATATACCAAATGTAGGACTCAGGAGGTTGTGGAACATTTCCCAATTGGTTTATATTAGGAAAAAAAGCTTAAGAGAAACTCTACTTAATGGATCAGAGGTTATCGGAAAGACTGAAACTACCTTTGTTGTAAAAAATAAAATCATGAATGACCTGGACATATGACCTGGGAAAGGTTTAAACCAAACGTCAATTTGTCAATTTAGTTTGTCTTTTTGTCTTGGATTAGGGTATACTGTACATAAGATGAGACAGGCTGGGAACTGACAAGCCACTGCACTTCTACTGCCACCTCCTTAATGATATACCTCTACCTATAATTTTAAAGAGGCTCTACTTTATAGGTAACCATGAAAGTCTCCCCCCTCGTCTCCCCCCTTGGCCCTGGGTCTAAAGCATCAGCCAGTGCACCTGTGAAACAGTCTGTCCTCTCCACGTTTGTATTGCTTCAGTTTGGGGAGGTGTTTCCATAAAAACAGCTATAATGAATATTTCAACAGTTTATTAACAATGCATCACAAAATTACTTGCTTGTGAAAGGTGTCACTCAAACAGTAGTTGGGAATCCAGTGAGTTCTGTTTTGGTTTTAGGGCTCGCTATCTTAAGGCTTTGGTTCAACAGTGGTATTTTTGGAACAATCCAAACACCTGTTTGTAGCCAAAAGGCTGTACAATTTTGAAAAATTGCTGGTGAACATATTGGTACATTTACTGGGGAGAGCACAGAATATGTAGTGGTGTAGTTGATATATGGTATAGTCAAGGTTAAAAGCATGTTGGCCAGTTGATTGACTGATCCATCTGCCATACATTTACATGACACATTTCCTTCTCATTTAAATTCAAAAGTTGACCCTTGGAGATTAAACAATGGCCTCAGTAGTTTGAAAACATATTTTGCCTCTATAATTCATAGCTTCACAGCCTCATAATACATGGCAAAGTCATGCAGAAGTGCCACAACATTTTGGATGCCACAACACCCTATTCACTTGCCTGGTTTTGTTTTCTTGTTGTCCATCTTACAATAGTATGTGCATTAAAAATGGCACTTAATCATTTCATAGAGTGGCATTATGACATGAGAGATTGCCTGGAACAGATTGGAGTGTCGCGCTCTCGTGTTCATCCCGATGTATGACAGATGAGCAGGAGACACATGACATGAGAGCCATGTGGAGTAAAGGACTCTTTGAGACATGCAAATAAATCATTATTGTCAACCCCCTCCGGAGACGCGCTTCCTGTGTTTCAGAGAAGACAATTATTGCGTTTCACAGTGACACGTGTTTCAAGGACACAGTGTAAACTTCACTGTACTGTAACCATCTGTCAGCTCATCAGGTCTATGCTGCAGTGCCTTCTTCCTGTTTGTGAAATGCTTTCATCTACACATTTGACACATACTTTCAATTTATTGGTGTTTTCTCAAGCCTTCAAAGTGTAGCAATGGTGGTTTGTTACTATATTCTCAAAGGAAGAGGACGATATGGTCATTTTAAGGTCAGCTGGTGACTTTCTTTTTCCTCCCTTAATCCCAGAGGTAAATGGCAGGTATGAGTTACCTTTAACCTAACCAATGCAGTCCAGGACTCTACAAGACCCTTTACAGATGGTGAGACATCCGTACGCATTGACATGGAAATGCTGGACCACAGACATGAGGTTGGGTTGTTTGATTTCAGTTTGCACTGGGCAATCCTCCCCCTTTTTTCTTGTTCCCGTTCCAAGTCGCTGAAATATTTACCGAGCATACACCCATTCATCTACGGGTGATAACAGGGGGCCCGGCGTTTCTTTGTTAAGGTTTGCTTGGCGGTTTGCCGTGTGATGCACAATCAAAAGCGAGAATCACAGCGCGAAACAATTACAGTGCGCTTGTGTGTAGGTGAATGGCGGCAATGAAAAGCCCATTGTCAGCTTTGTGCGCCAGATGTGGCTCGGGCAAAACATTTAGAGGAGGTGGATGCAGGAGGTGTAGACTCCAAATATCGCTTTCAGGGGAACAGCTAACCTTTTCCCAAGCCAGAATGCCCAAATCTGTAGCATCATACAGCCAATGTGGAAATTAACTCGGGCCAAACACTTCCATTCCTAAGTGTTGATGTTGTGGGGGTGGACAGTACAAGAGTAGATACTGAACTGAATGGATGTCTGGCTGCTTTCCTGTCAATGTCTCCGCATTGCAAGCTCCTGACAGTGGGAGGATAAGGAGGTCAAGACTCAGAAGTAATCCTCCCCTCCGCATCTTCCTCTCCATCCAGCCCCCCACCCATTTCTACACCAACAGCCCTGTTTATTCCCTTCCATCACCATAATACCAGTCATTTGTGCGACGCAAGGCTCGAAACCTGTAATTTTCAGGAAGTCAGGCTGATGTGAGAGTGAACATGATTCCTCCCCAATGCATGTTTTTTTACGGGGCCCAGAGTACATAAAACAAGGCTGTGAGTTTATAGCCACCGTGAGGCAGTGATTCTCATTAAAGCCAGGAAATACAATTATTGGATTGACGATAATCGTTCCAATTAGTTCAGGAAAAAAAATTTATTTGCCCAAAACTCACAACCAAAACAATCGAATTGTGGTCTAGATATTTCAGTGGGAACCACAGTTGGACAATAAACCTTCCTGGATGGTGTATCACATATGCATGAAGCTGAACATGCATTATCAGATTCCAGGTAGAGGCGTGTAATTTATGTATAATGCAGCGCCGGTGAAATTCCTTTTTTATCCATGACACTTATCTTGTTTAGTATGAATTTATTTCATTGTTTTCTCCCCTCATTTTCCCCTGGAGCGACTAATCAAGGTTTGAGCCGTGCTCTTACTTCTAACTCCCACACATTGTCCCTTTATTTATTCACCTTCTGCTGGGGCTCACATACATCGGAATATGTTGAGGGAATTTTTATTTCCTGTAATGTTCCTGCGCTGACATGAGGGAAGCGTGGCAGGCGGAGGAACACAGATGTGGATTCTATAGAGTGACAGACGAAGAATGGGGGTGAAATTGACACTCGAGTTCACTCCCATCAAGTGTCAAGTCCCTTACATATCTGGAGGACTCATTGTACCCACTGAAGAATCAGAGTGCCAGAGCATTATCCGGTTTTCAATTCGCGGCTGGGATTGGAGTCTTAGTCGATGATAGGAGCTACTATTGAGCTATGATAGGGAGGGGGGGGGGGGGGATCAGTGAGCTTTGATTTCAGGTTTCGGACCCATATATTCTGTATCATTACTGTGCATTAGTTCTCAAACAACTTTGTCTGGCTGCCTTAAAATCATCTTCCTTCTGACTTTACTCTCCCTAATGAACCATCATTTCTGAAATATTTCCTTTCGGGAAGTGAACCTTTTCTCCAATTCAGGGTAATATGAAACTGTTTCCATTTTCTGCACCTATTTCAGACATTTCCTTTCCAGAGAACACCAGCAGTTATTTTAGGTATGCTATGAAAGCTCAGTGTAACTATTGTAACTGTGGAAGCTGCATGAGTCACAACTCTTCATGGAGGAAAACCAAGGCGCTTTCTCTCACTGTTATACACAATTAACTGTCAAAATAGGTGTGAAGTTGTCCGTGCAGAGCTCTGCATGACCTAAGGAGAGCAATCATAACCTCTTGTCTAGACCAAAATAAATCTCCTTTGTGATGACCAATTATCAAGGTTCCTGCAACCCTGTCTACATGAAATCTATATGCAACTTAATACATTCTGACATGTTTGATTGGTTAATGACATTAACACTACAATGCAATCTAACAAAAAACATTGTTTCTTACTGAAAATGTCCAGTAATTTATTGCGATATGCAGAAGTTGTTCTTAAATCTACAGGTTTTAGTTATTTTGGCCACACATTATGTTGATCAAAGCAGCATTAGCTTTCATTACTGGTGCAGAAAATTGATTTGATCCCAGTATCGTATCATGTACTCAAACTGTATCGTGTAATTGATGCCCAACAAGGTGAAGAAGATAAATGCATTTTTTTAAAGACTTATGTTTCGGAATTTCTGCTTTAGTGGATAGTAATAGCTCAAAAGAGAGAACATACAGAAAAAGAGGGGGTGAGCAGCAAAGGGTCTGATCTGCAGAGAGGACTCAGCTTTGAAACTAGAGAATGCACCAACAAGGTGAGATAACTGGACGCCCAAAAAGTGCCGTTATCTCTTGAAAAACGACTTAAAACTTTATAAAATGCTGCTTGAATAATGTAAAAAAAAAAAACACAGGTTCAAACCATGCAGGATGAGAAAATAAATTGATGTTTAAAGAATTACTCAGTTTGGCATCCTTTGTTTCCAGTCACCACATCATTCATGTCCTCTGGAAACTGTTTTAACATTTCAGTGACATCAATTAAAAAACCTCTAATTTCTAACATTACAATTGTCTCTTTTCTGTGCGAACCTGTATGCATCTGTGCAGTGAAATATAAAGCAGCCGTTATCCTGTTGTTTCACAGGCTCACGGAGCACACCGAGCACACCGAGCATGAATACACCCACTCCCACATCACCTTTCCTTTCACCCCCTCATCCATTATTCACACACGGTGGACAACACACTCATATCGACTACACAGACTTTTATAAAAGCCCAGCGCTTCACTATGCAGATAATATCTGCTTGACTGGGAAAAACACAGTTGCATTAAAATATGTCAATATCCAAAAGCTCACAATCTTTCATGCTCGGTAACACTTTGAAACTTTTTTTTCTTCCTGCCAGCCCTGCAGGGAAGGGGAGGAGGAATAAAGATGTTCCAGTTGCCTCGAGGGAATATTTTTCTGCTTCTTTCACTTCTGTTGACAACGATGTGTGCAGCTTTTTCCTCTCATTTCCTCACCGGGCAAGGTCACCCGCATCATTTGCATTTTATGGAATTGTTTCTGAGGAGGAAGATTTCTGATTTGTATTAATGTGCATGCACATGCCGCTTTGTTTTCCTGACATGCACTGAATATTCAGCACCATCCAGGGGTAAAGTCAATAAATTCATTCAGATTACCTGAGAGTGGAAGTGGAATGGTTCATGCCGTGGAAATGATTGTCTCGTGGTGAATAATGTGGACTAGGTTGTTTTAAATCCACAAGTAGTTGTCCTTGAGGGAAGTGTTTTAACCTTTTCAAAGCATATTGTTCAGACATACATTTAACTTTATAAGTGTGCGCATGCTAGCTGTGCTGTAAATGCCTTAAGAAAGACTTAGCTGATGTGAGTGTCTGCTGATATGGTATTTAATGTCTTGAATACATGTAGTTGAGAAGCAAACAGGTTTGTTTTTAACATTTCGGAAATCTTTCATTTCCTTTAACCTCCGGCAATCATGACTGGAAATCATATTACACAACAAGCCGCCTTTTCACATCCCCGGCCTTGAGAGCTTTTCACACACACAAACATACACAAACAACACTACCTACCTACCACCCCCCCACCCACCACCTCCCTTCAGAGTTCCTTGCATCATGAGAGAGTGAGCCCATGGCAGACTGTGGCCCCGGTCACTGTGCCTGAGCGAATGGATCCCCTGGCACAATTCAGTCCTCACGGCCCCGCTGGCCACGACATGCGAGTAATCGTCATACTCCGCTAATCGGTAGAGAGGTGGGTGAGATGGAGCCAGGGGGCCAACGTGATGCCCTTTGGTGAAGTTGAGTCATTTTTCACATGAGACTAATACCAATGCTCCAAATAAAAACATGCCTCTGTGCCTGAAGTGTATGATGTTGGAGCACTTTAAATGTAATGTGGTAAATAGGCCTACATTGATGTTTAGGTGTTCTGTGGGTGCTTGGTGGTTTATTTATCGGACAACTGCTTTAAGGCATACAAAGAACAACTGAAACGACTACAAAAGCTCTAAAAGGTAAAGTTTGCTTTAATAAGAGATGCTTGGGACTTATTTTGCATTGTTACAAGGTAGAGATAAAATGTACAATTGAATAATCCTGGAGGACCAAACTAAAAACTGCTTTTCTCTCTCTTTTTAATGTCTATTAACTTTAACTGAACATAACATTAATTATGCTCTGAAAATAACGTTTTAACAAATGTCCAATTATATTCTTCACACAAGGGCACTATCATTTAACAGATGAATGAATGGGTGTCAATACTTTCTTTAAAGCTTATTTTCAGCATTAACACACCAGAATATACCACAATTACATCACATTTTGAAATAATAGATGCACAAATCTCAGTTAAGTTCTACCCTATTTCCAGATTCTCTTCCTACCTGCAACAACAACCAATTCATCTTCAGCTACGCAAAATATAAATAAATCAGTAACTCAGTAAAAAGGGAGAGAAAAAAAAGAGGCATTTATTTATTGTAGTATTACTTGATCACAAATATAGAATATCTATCCATCCATCCATCCATCTTCTCTCGCTTATCCGTGGTCGGGTCGCGGAGGTAGCAGTTCCAGCAGAGAGCCCCAAACTTTCCTTTCCCTGGCCACATCAACCAGCTCTGACTGGGGGATCCCAAGGCGCTCCCAGGCCAGCGAAGAGATATAATCCCTCCACCTGGTCCTAGATCTACCCCTCGGTCTCTTCCCAGCTGTACGTGCCTGGGACACCTCCCTAGGGAGGCGCCCAGGTGGCATCCACCTCAACTAGCTCCGAACCACCTCAACTGGCTCCTTTCAACGCGAAGGAGGAGCGGTTCAACTCTGAGTCCCTCCCGGATGACTGAACTTCTCACCTTATCCCTAAAGCCCCGGACACACCAAGCCGTTTTTGGCCGTCGATGGATGTCAGGCTGACGATGAGCGTTCTGTCGCCCTACTCAGATTGGTGTCCCCCGCACCATTGTGTCTTTTCGACACAACAGTCGGGTCCGTCTGTGTCAGTTCTTTGGTGTCAGCTTGGTGTGTCCCTACCTTAAGGGAGACGCCAGCCACCCTGCGGAGAAAACCCATCTCGGCCGCTTGTATCCGCGATATAGAACAGCCCGCTAATATTCATTTTTTTATTATTTTGGATTTAATTGGTGACCTAATGTTTTAAACTTTATAATACATACAGCTTACCCAGGATTCTGTCTTCTTATTCCTAATTAACAGTTATGGTCCATAAGCAGATACATTGCAGAGATTCTATGATTACATACTGATACAGATTGGTAGTGTGTAGGTGTTGAAGTGAGAGGTGTCAACTCTCACTGATGGACGTGACTCTTCACAACATGGGGTACTACATTTAGTCTGTGTAATTCCACTCAGTATAATTATATACTTCAAAAATAATGCAGGTGACATTTTAAAGATCTTTTCTCATCAATATGCATGTAATACGTCAAGGAGATAAAATCAGACGGAATGTATGAGCTATTGGATGTAAAAATAGTTAATCATGGCGTAAGTTGCGGAACATTGTAGAAAAGCTCACCACATCTATCCATAACTTCACCCTCAACATCGACGGATTCCCAGTTCAAACCTCTCCTCACATCCGGAACCTAGGCATCATATTTGACCAAACCCTCTCCTACAACAAATACATCAAACAGATGTATGTATGTATGTAAGTAAGACAGCCTTCTTGCACTTCAATACATTACCTGTTACTTGTTAGACGCTTTTATCCAAAGCGACTTACAATACTGGCTGACTGCAGTGGGGTTTGAACCTGTGCTCCCCTGATCCGAACACCAACGCTCTATCCACTGCGCAACACGCCTCCCTTTTACATACATCCAGAACTCCGCTGCCCGTCTACTCACCCACACCCGAATCCGTGAACACATTACACCTGTCCTCATCAAGCTCCACTGGCTCCCCGTCCCCCAGAGAATTCAGTACAAAATCCTCCTAATGACATACAAAGCCCTCCATAACCTGGCCCCATCCTACCTGCCTGACCTCCTCCACAGACACACTCCCACTCACTCCCTCCGCTCGGCTGCTGCCAACCTCCTGTCCCTCCCCACCCGGACCAACCTCAAGTTCTGGGGCGGCAGAGCCTTCTCCGTTGCTGCACCCACCCTCTGGAACTCACTACCCCAATCCATCAGAGATTCTTCCTCCCTCACCGCATTCAAAACATCACTCAAAACCCACCTGTTCAACACTGCATTCAACCACTGACCACCCCCCCTATTTTCTGTTTTCTCTTTTTGTATTTTTCTTTGTTTATTTTTATTTATTTATTTATTTTATTCTCTGTCAAAGTGTCTTTGAGTTTCTAGAAAAGCGCTATACAAGTCTCATGTATTATTATTATTAAATAATGTGGCATCTGCGAGCTTTCTACACTGTCAACTGAGTTTTTCCACGTGCCACTGTTTGTGGAAGCAAGAGACAAGCATTATTAACTCCAAACTATAATCCCTGCCACAGAGATGAGCAAAAATACATCTTAAAAACATCTATAAGCTCATTATCTTTTGAGTGTCAATGGGAATTGAAAATCGCCTGGATGAGCTGCGTGTTCTCACCTGGCAGTGTACTTTTTGACGCTGATGCGCCACAGATATCTATTTTCTGTGCAGCAATCTCCATTTTCAGATCGCAACATATCCTCTTTTTTTTGTGTAATCTTTCCTTTCCTTTTCTCACCATCTCCTAATGTAAATCGGCCCATCCGCTATGCACGCTTTCTATAAAAAAACAACAGCTTTGAGCCCAAGTGAAGGCTGCTAAATAACTTGCTTTTCTTTATCAGGCAAAAATAATAATTGGGTGGGGAAACAATGCAAACAAACAGCTTATACGCCTCAAGGCTGGATGTGCACGGCATGCTGCTTTTACCCAAAGTTTTCTTCAAGTTCAATTATTAAAACAGCGAAGGTTGACACTGAAAACAGCTTGGACACCTGAATCTAATGACAGTTAGAGTAACACAAGCCATTTCATTATTGTCCAGTGAACTACATAGTCTGGGGTCACACTACAATGAAAGCTCATTCAATTTGCAACTCACTTGGAGAGAGTAATGCATGTTCTTTTACCACTAAAGGACATTAGTGGATGCTGTCGGAACATTTCGATCATAAGGTCAAAAGAGTGCCAGCTAATGTTGGGATGCTTGAGCAGAGTCTTAGCAGTCTTGTTTATCCATTAGCTTATTTTCTACTTGCAGGAGAACTTGTTGAAAAAACTGAAGATGTTTGAATAACGAGCAATGAGTCCCCAAAGCAGAACCAGAATAGAAAATAATATTCGTTTGCAATGTTGTTGCCAAAAAACAATCTTTCAGAAAGGCTCTATAAGGACTTGAAAGACATGTTGACATGTTGCTGTAGAAAAAGCACTGGTGTATGTTTTATAATTCATATGACTATTCCTTTTAGCTGTGCAACATGAATAGAACAGATACATTGACATTGACACTAAGGACATATTCTACATGTATTTTTGGCGTGTGCACCTTTTAACGTAACTCTAACCCAGGGGTGTCCAAACTGCAGCCCGGGGGCCAAATGCGGCCCACGGACCATTTTCAATCGGCCCTCAGCAAATTCTGAAAGTATAATGAAATATGGCCCACAAATGAAACTTGAGCCTGTCTTGTATTATACTTATTACATATATATGTAAACATATCTTACACAGTAGTATTCATATGTTATTAAGCCCACTTTTTAAATAAATCCAGTCAATTACATTTGAAAACATTTCGTAACAAATCGAACTTGATAAGAAAAAAGCCCAATAAATTATGTACCTAACAAGCGTGAAATATACCCTTCATATTTCCCCTTATAAGCAATCTGAGGCTTCTGTTGTAAGGAATGAGCTGCCAACAAGAGTAAACCCTATGGAGAGCTGTGATGAAGGCTGTTTTGTTTCTTAAAGCATGTTCAAGTAACAAGCATCATTTACCTACATTGGATTGATTTTGCTAACTTAACTTACGAGGCAATATTCCTCTAGTGAGTGGCCCAGCCCTTCTTATATGTTTCTGTATGTGGCCCTCGATGAAAAAAGTTTGGACACCCCTGCCCTAACCCAACCTCACTCTGAACCTGTTATGCCGGGACATTTATCGTTTTCCATTATGGCGCCTTTATGGCGTGTTCGAGGTTTGAGGTTTGGCACAAACCTTTGTTAAGTGTTTGTCTTCTGCAGTTAATCATCCAAGCACGTCACTTTCCTGGCAACACTTCTGACTGATTTGCCAACATCCATTTACATTAGGCAGCTTCATCAGAGGGATGGACTTCATTCACAGAACAATGAGTTTGCAACCAGAGTAAAACTTCTCCATTACACAGGAGAACAAAACAAGTGAAAAAGTCTATTCCATCCATTTGACTGCTTGATTACACGGTAAGCCATACATTTTAACATATAAATACACAGCTTAACTTAAGAGTGTGTGTTGGCACTTTTGTATCTATTGGTTGTGCTTTGAAAGGGAATTGCATATAATGCCAAGGCAGGGCTAAAGCTTGCCAATTATTGTCTTAAATGTCTCTTTTCAGCGAGTTCTAATGGATATGTGCCTTTTGAAAAAGCTTTGTGCCGGAACAATTGGACGAGCCAATCGCGGTGAATAGTGAATGTTGCATGTTAATTACAACCTTTGCCTAATGTTTGTAAAATACAAGCCAGTGCTCCATTTGTCTGCCAGTTATTAGACAACACTGCGAGGTGCACGTATACACAAGACCCCCGCTCGCTGTTTAGAATGCTTAATGAGTTGAAGATCATCCTAAATCTACGAATTCATGAGTTTCTTTTGCTGAGGGTGGTGTGTTATTATTTGTTGTGAATACCCTTTGTTGGGCTATGACAAAACACGAGCGTGGCAGATTTTTAAAGGTGTTATATTGGGGTGGTTTTGGTGTGATAGTTGTTAGAATGTGACAGTAGACATTTCCAACTAGTAAAAAGCAGCAGAATGCTAATCATCAGGCTTTTCACAATAGTGCCAGGGACAATGGTGCCATAGTAACACTGGCAATGAGACAGGAACTCAAAGTTGCTGTCAGTACAAATCAAAAGGTTTCATTTCTAGCAAGGAAATTATTATTATTTACAAATTATTCAACTATGCAAACAAAGTGTGTACTAAGTAATGTGATCCAATACAGCATGTAAAACCCCTAGAGCTTCCTTAATCTTCTAGAAAGATGACAAATATATGTTATGATCATATTTGAGGCCCTAGTTAGATTGAACTAGATTTAATTATATAGCTCTGTTGATAATTTGCAATAAGGGTTTGTAGATTAAGTACGTCTCAAATTGAGTGAAAAGTGGATTTTTGGCTTCAGTAAGAGCTTCAAACTCAAGTGTCTGCGTCTAGTTTGTCAGTAACCACATTTTACTTTCATTGAACCCGACAGTTATTCAGAAACCAAGGTCTAGCATCTTGTTTAGAGTTAACTTTTTTTGATCAATTGTGTCATGCATCTGTTTAGCTGTTGAAGTTTTACCTTTTCAATCTTTTAAGTAAAGTTTTAGGAAGAGGTTTAATATTTTAGCAATGTGAACTCTTGCCTGGCTGCTTTTTGCCAACCATCGTCTGACTGCAACTTGTCATGCTCAATTTGTGCAACTCCCATGTAGTTAAGCACTGAGCATGTCACTGCCACTGTCTGTAACATTTTTCCCCAGGGCACACAGACACACACAGGCCGTTTCTCAATTTCGAGTACACCTGCTGCAGAGCCACTATTTCAAGTATACTACGTCATCGAGTGGCGCCGAAGGCTGGGCATTTAACATGCATTTAAAAACAGTCCTTCGGCGCCACTCGATGACGTAGTATACTTGAAATAGTGGCTCTGCAGCAGGTTTACTCGACATTTAGAAATGGCCACACACACACTGACTAGACCACTAGCATCATGAACAAAGGTAAAAAGACAGAACTGAGCAGACACACAGGGGACAACGAATCCACGCAGGAATTACATATCAAACAGCACAACAAACCATTTATTTAGACACATACACACAAGCGTTAACACTCGTCTCTGTGGTGCATTTCACTCTCGGTGAAAAATATAAACGGTTTCATGCTTGGGCACAGCTCATTGTGATGCAAATATATGAGAATGCTGGTTGAACGTTTGCCCATAGGTTGACAAGAACAAACGTGATATGGAGATTCTCCCTCATTCGGCTTCACCCAGAACGCCAAGGGCAAATGGAAATGGTTTAGTGGGGCGGATCGGCCCCAACATCACCCTGGCAGGGAACTTTGGTCTCCTCTTTAATTAATGAGCGCCAGTGTTTTGGAATGTAAATATGCTACTAAGCAGACACACTGCTCAGTGATGTGGAAAGAGCCTGACTGCAGGAATATGAATACATTTGCCTGTCTATAACATTTGAATATTCAGTCATGCTGTGCTTGATATCATTGATTCTTGATCAAGTGACAGTGACAGTGTATCAGGCACATAACTGTTGCTTTTCCAGCCGTATGTGTGTTAAGTCCCACTGTAGGACTATTTTTAGTATCTGAACGCACAAACAACTGGCCAATTGGTAAATTATGCCAACCTTGGGTACTCTTACTACATGGAAAATGTTCTCAGAATTCTTAGATTTATTTTTAAATGGCAGCATTCCAAATGACATACTTTTTACTTGTACTGCAGCTGCACTTACAATAATGTACTGTTATTTCCTTGTGTCTATCCTGCTGATAGTATATATGCTGCGCAATGGATTGTGGGCCAACATAGACAGAAACCATGCTAGCTTGCATACTGTAAAAAATGACCAGATGCAGAAGGACATTATACAATTGTTCTGGCACACTTAGTCAGGTAGTATTGGGTATAGAAATCCAGGGAATGGGTTCTTTACAGCAGCAGCAGTTAAAAAGGAAGGGTTCCAGATCAAATGTCCTTATTTTTAGGTAAATAATTTTTGTGGGTTTGATTGATGATGACTTCCCCATGAGGCTTATGGATATTTTTCTATGGACAGAAGTTGTGCAGTAACATTGTTTAAGAAATATAATATCCAACAAGCTGCTGAGGAAGATGTTCCCTCTCCTGTATAGGTCAGCAGAAATCAAAACATGAGCTCTGAATTTAATGTCAAAAAGAGACTGAATTATGGATCATCAGTACCAAAAGCTTTTAATGCACCGCCGCCTGAGCCAAATGAAAAGTGATCGCTTATCGCTGAGGGACTCTTGCTGTATTTAATGACTTAAAAAACATTGCTGGTGGCCCTTTGGAGGCAACTTAGTTTTTAATCGCAGCGCGAGAAGGCCCAGGGGTGAAAATAGCTTTTATTATACAGTAGTGTCTTTATCCATGATGAAATAAAAGTAGTATAGGCTCACAATGAAACTTTATTAGCAATGTGTATGTTATTTGTGTGCGTGTGTGTTCTAGCCAGCCAATTGTGCCTCTAGGATAGTATTGTGAAAAATACGGCTCTTTATTATCTCATGTAAATAAGCTGAATGGATTCTGCAGAGGCAATAACATTTGCTGAATAACTACAAAAACAACAATAGTCCCCTGCGCCGTATCCCTGTAAAACACACACATTATTTATTAAAGATAAGAATACAACTGAGAAGACAGGGAAGCCAGAAGCCAATTATTTATCCCTTTGCAGAAAAATGACCCTACGTGGTCAAACAGGTAAACTGATGAGGTCAATTGCTCCCTTGGATTTTTCAAAAGGTGCTAAATAGGCTCGAAGAAGTGAAAAATTAAAAGCGGGGAGGAAAGGTGTTTTTACAAGTCAGCAAGTCCCCCAGCCTCAGCCAGGACTCCGCGGCCCGGCACGCTTTACCAAGGAGCTCACTAATGAGGCCAATCGCACTATCCCAGGCAAAATACCCCAAAACTCACGAGCCAGCACTCTTAAAATTAAATATTGTTAGCACATCATGCAGGAATAGTATCCCTCTAACAAATGTTCTCAAGGACCACATTAATGAGGTTGTTAATGGTTGACCATTTGTTTTCTTCTCCAACTGTTGTCAGTTTATACACGCGTTAGGTCTTTTTAGTGCCATCTTTCCTAAATCCCACATTATGGTAGCGAGAGAACAAGCTATTATTAGGATGTACAATGACAGTGATTGACACTCACTTATACCAAATCAGAGAACTTTAGCAGCAGTAGCCCCCCCATCATGATAATTCTCAGTCAAGATTTTCTTTTTAAACACAAGGCAAAAACGTTTCCCCCTTCAAATCAATATTGTCTCAAATAATGAGGTGTCAATTGCATCACTCCATCTGGCAGCAGTGACGAGAACATACTTCAGCGACTCCGTTGGCATGTTTATCCTCTGAATGTCAAATAGGTTCAGATTGCTGCAACTGGGTGATCAACTCATTAGAAACAGTTTAATGGGGACATTGTTAGAAAAAGATGGTGATGATGGCCAATACCCCAGCCTTCCCCAAGTGCCACTCAAAGATGTCTGCCTGTTGTTTTGTGTAAAGGCAAACAAAGGACCTGACTACCAAAGTTGCATACATTGCAAACAGCATAAACCTTTTGACATGGACGTCATAAGCAACATTGTAAAGATACAGAGTGTAAATGTATTTGTATCGCTTATTTGGTTGAAAATGCATTTAAATCAGCTTGAAAAGTGTAAGAAATGGAACCACGATACAGAGCACACATAGATAGGGTCATGTCATCGAGTGTCTCTGAGGAAAATGGAGAAGGACGGTAATTAAGGTCACCGCAACTTTTGCACATTCACCTGGAGACATTATTGTTGTCATGCAAACTCCCACAGCGCCTTTCAAGACTATTTGAAAAAACACCCAGTGTCGATGAGCTTATTTCACACCATTCATAATAGGGAAGAACAATTTGATTTGACAAGTTTCCTATTGGTTTAAGAGTCGACTGAGATGCAGCAACAGTGCATCTAATAATAACAGGGCCTAAAAATACACAGGTAAATCTCTCCTTGGTAACCGCAGGGACCTGGCTCACCGTCCACCAAGGGAGCGCGCTGACTAATGAAGTTGGGAAGCTTAGAGCAATTAGACACATCAAAGCTCGAATCTGAAAATTAATTAGGCTCTCCTCTCTTTCGGAAGGAGCATCCGCTCATGCAGGAGCTAATTAGCATACTGCCATCAAAACACGCAGGTGCCCGTGTTGTTGCTGCAAGACTATACTTTGAGAAATGTGTACTTATCTTGTTATTTTTATGGACTTTAAAAAAAAGAGAAGGATTATGAAAACAGACAACAGTCAAGGAGAGAGTGATGGATGATATTGACATTTATGAAAATTGAAGTTACAGTGACATAAGAAGCCTCCTGTGGCTTCACCATGGACACATTGGAAATGTTAATATACCATAATGGTCTCCGTCCTCTTTGAATAGTGCCATTAAGAGTCGTTATTTTTTGTCAACATGATGCTTAATAGGCTCTCATTTTTCCCATGTTGCCTTAAACTTGGTTGTAACATAAAAAGAGGTTTTAGCGTCTCTTGTTAACTTTAAATGTCAAAATAATTCACTGAACTCGGCGGTTGTTTTTTTTAGAACTTCATTAGCCACCCAGATCCAGTTTTGCCGTGTGAAGTCACATCAAAGCCCGGGCAATCACATGCTCATTCACACTAATGAAGAGCTCCTTCAAACACAAGTGCTCATTATTAATGACACCTGATTTTAAATGAGAGGTGTAATATGTAAATGACACCCCATCCCTCTATTTATTTATGTTAACCCTATGCTAGATGGTTGTGAACATTCTGAAAAAGCATATTCTATTTATTAGATCTGCTGAAGGAGAATGGATAATATTTCCTACATTTTCGACTTGATTTTACAATGACAAAATAGGCAAATAATGCATAACTTCTCATTGATCTGGTATATGACAGTAATCAGGGCTTCTTAACCTGTTTCCTCATGGTAATATATTAATCATTTCCCTGAGCCACTGTGCTGTGAAAATTAATGTAGCCCACTATGTTTTCCCCTAAGGCTACACTTTGATTAATGAGCCTGGTTCATTTTGTGCTACAGTGCCTCGACAACGAAAATGCATCCCAATAAAGTTAGAAAAAGTTCAAAGTACTACCCACGTCCATCAATCATGTAAGTTGATTGCGGCGAGTTATTTTGTGAAATAGAGGAAACAGATGAGATCATTTATTTGAGGTGATAATGATTCAAACTCAGTAGACAACAGGAAGTGAGAGAAAGCTCACGTTTTACAAGTCAACACAGTTGAGGCCCACAGGAAAACAAAGTTCAGACCCAGTGTGGGAGATAAATCCCATCTGTAGACAAAGCCTATATTTCTGTGTCCCTGCAGTTTTGCTCTAATCTGTCTCTCTCAGCCCTGTAAGCTATTAAAGGCCAGACAAAGGCAGTCCAGAGCTAAGCACCCTGTGGGGAGATCTTATTTACAGTGTAACTGCCACTTTGACTGCCTGCCACCTCCGTCTTGCTCCTGTGCTTCCTACTTTTTTTCTCCACTATTTCTTTCCCCCTCTCACTCTCTCTCGTCTCATTCTTTACCACTTCCATCTGCTGCTGCTGTGGGGTTTTAATCTCAAGCAGCTGAAATTCCATCTTTCAGCTTGCCTTGAAAGGCTTTTCTCTTCAACTTTTTGTTTTCTGACTTGGTGTTTAATGGAACTATTGTTCAGTGGGAGGCCATTTTCCATTAGGTGTGGTCGAGAGTCGGGAAAAACATAAGTACTAGGAGATGGCTCTAGACATTTCTTTCAGACTCACCACCATTAAGATGGTATTTCCCACCAGAGATACACTTCTGCACAGCATATAGCGACGACTTGAGATTTGGTGCAACTCAATTGAAACTGTTGAATACGAGTAGTCAGCTTCTGTTTCATTATCTCTCAGTAGTATCGTCTTATTTCCCACTTTTCGGAACATTTATTTCAGATTCAATACCATTAAGAAGGTATTCCCCGAGCCCAGCTAAACATCTTCACAGCACAAAGTGACAATTTGAGATTTAAATGATTAAATATGGGTGGTCAGCATTTGTTTCGTTACCTCTCAGTAATATACATGTTTTCCTTCCTGCTGTCTGGAGACATTTCCTTTAGACTTATCACCATTAAGGACACATTTCCCATCCCAGCTAAACATTTTCTCAGCATTAAGGAACAATTTAAGATTTCAGATTGAAATTAATGAAAATGTGTGGTAAGCATTTGTTTTGTTTTCTCTCAGTAGTATCATAAAGTTGTACTTCCGGCTCCCTGGAGGTAGCTGAAACTATTCACTTAAGAAATATTCCCACAGTCCCATACTTTGAGATACAGTATATACAGACAGTATGCAGATGGAAAATAGGTCCAAGCAATGCTAAAAGCTAAAAAAATCTATATTGTGACAGTCAGCTTTTCTCCAAACTGTCAGCAAGAAAATATACCCGGGGATGAATTCATCATTTGCATAGTGTGGTACCTTAAAACGGCCTGACACAAGTAATAAAAATGTATTAGCTTGCCGGGACATGGGGGGCTATGTTGTGCTGAGCGTGTTGCCTCACTGTGCTGAATAAGCAACGGCTACAAAACTTCCTTCTGGGTTCATGACATGATCCTACCAGGAATTGATCTTATAATTGTGAGACTGACACACTGTCTCTGTGTGTGTGTGTGTGTGTGTGTGTGTGTGTGTGTGTGTGTGTGTGTGTGTGTGTGTGTGTGTGTGTGTGTGTGTGTGTTTATTGCCAACACATCTCCTACACCTCCTGCTACGCCAGCCTCAAATGTTTCTGTTGTGCCTTAGGCTAAAAAGTCTCCGTTGGTAAACATTCTTATTCAATTATTACTGCAAAAAATAAGGTTGTCATTGCAAGATTGTGTTATAGCAGAAGTACCGACGGGTAAAAATAAATGTTTAAGCATTTTTGTTGAACGTTCTTCATCCATTTCCAATCAACCTTAGCAATATTTCCACAGCGGAAATATCAGCACTATAGGAAATAATAATCACCACTTAAGCCTAGTCTTCCAATATGCTCATTATCAGTGGATGTAAATAAGTCAATTAGCATTCAGACCATCTACCTGATGCTCAGCTGAAATGGGTTCATTATTTTTATATCATTTCATTGTTATTCCAATAATACCTAATAAAGAGGTTTCTCACAGCAGCTTCAAGTACAGACAATATAACGTCAAAACGATGCACATTCCATTATTTTTTCACGTGGATAGTGGCAAATTATAAAATGTAAAGAATAGAAACAGCTTTTCAGGATAAATTTGCAATATTTTTTTATAGTTTTTGGCAAATCATTAGGATTTGAGAACTGAGAGTTAACATTTACGATTGATGTGAATATAAAAAATATATGTTTTCTTTAAACAGCACAAAGTCACTACAATATCAATAAAATACCACTGCAAATTAGTAAATACCTGTTTTGTATTAGCAATACGGTCTAAAGAACGTACTGAACATTGTGTACTCATGTCTACTTAAGCCACTCTTGACACCAAAGACCTACAGACAGCATATTGTTATAGCACGATACCCAGGAACAACTATAAGCTGTCTATGTAAAGGCTTTGCTTAGGCGACATTTCAGCATATCAAACAAAAGCTCAGATGAAGTACCTTAGAAAACAGCGGTGACAATCTAGGCCTAGGCAAAGATGCAGTACATGGCAACGGGTTGAACGCAACAGAATAACCTGCTTTGACAACAATGCTTACATACAGCCTGAATATAAATCATGGTTTGAAGGATTTAAAAATAATGTACTTCCTCACTCTTTTACTTCTGTGTGGAACCGAGACATCCATGGTGAGCAAGGTCAGTCAATGTTCAAACATCAATCAAAGACTGGCAGCTCTGCCTCACCCTTATTCTCTCTATCTGGTCCTTATGACTAGAGTGCACCAAAAAGGTCTAAAATGTGCAAGATAATGATGGCAAGTGTCATACTTTCTTTTGAAATATGGTCAAGATTGTGATTTAGTACAAAGCTCTGATAGTTTTTCAAGATGCCTGAGGTGTTAGTTTTATATTTTGATGAAAGAAAAAAGAAAAAATGGTATTCGGAATGTGTAGAAAACCATGAGGACATCTCCTCACACAATACACTCTCAATAGGCTAGTTTGAGATGAGCTGCGGCTTGCCTTGAAAGTAGACGAGCATAGCCGATTGCAGCCAGGGGAGGTCTCAAAAGGCTCGCCTGAAGTCGGACAGCTCGGAGTCGGCTTGACTCGGTTTGCATTTATAAAGAATGCACAAATGTGTTTAATCGTTAATGTCAGATATGTACTAAGTAAATACATTTGTTCCTGCTCAAGATTAGATTCAACTTTATTGTTATTTCACAGATTACAGGTACTGAGACAACGAAATGCAGTTTAGCTTCTAACCAGGAGTGCAAAAAGCAGTAAAGTGAAAAGTAATATACACAATCTACAGAATAAAATATAGAACGAATTGAATGATGAATAAACAGTGAGGGGTATGAATACACTAGATATACACAGTAGCCTATGAGCAGTATGAACAGTGTGTATGAATATGCCAAGATATATAAAGTATGAAAACGGTAAGCAGTGCAAGTATAGTATAAAATATATAGATATTAATTTCATGTTGATAAACATTGTGGAACAATTATGAAAAATGTGAATGGAAGTGGCGACGTAAAACTGACACAAAACAAACTTTTGTGGAGCCAGTTGGAGAGTTTCATCATCAGCACGGGGTAAAAGCCACCAATGAGCGTTCAGCTCGATATACCAGCGAGTTGTCTCCCCATCAAGCATTTCGCTTCTGCAGCTCGTGGAGAGAAACTGCTCCGCCTCGCTCTCAAGGCTGCCGGCGTCTTTGTCCCGCGAGATTTCAACGTCACATGTAGTCGAGCCTCCAGAGCAAGTCGGACAAAATGACTAACCATCATGCAACGCACTAGCAAACGGCAGTCGCAATTGCGCAGGTCTGCGTCAGTCTCGCTCATCTCAAACGAGCCTAATGAGTTGAGAATTGTTTATTTAGGCAGTATTCTACTTAGCAGAAAATGTAGGACAGACCACATAGTGGGCGATGTGTGAAGAGGTCAAATGCTGGGAAGGCACTGGCTGTTCTGAAAGCCAGATTTTACTCAAATTAATCCCTTGATGATAAAAACATCAATACAACTTATTGTATGCCAAGAACATAATACACCAAAAATGTTATATTCTTCTTGCTTTTTCATAATATTTCAAGGGAAGTCATTGCCAATTATTTTACAAAGACTGCATTCTATTGAGTAAATAGAATAAGACTGTCACAGTCTGAAAATAGGTTGAACTGAAACCACAAAGGTTGGAAACATATATATATATATATATATATATATATATATATATCTATCTATCATTTACACAGTGCCTGTAAACTGGAGGAGAACGCTGGCATTTCTCCTTCTTGAAAGACTATGGAGGGATAGGGTCTGCAAAATTAGTTTATTTTGGGGATGGGCCGGATGCTCTCACCGTTCCACTTCCTGCCCGGCGCCTCTGCAACGCCTCGCGTCGAAAAATATATTTGAATCCTATTTTGAGCGGAGCCCAGCACCGAGATGCTTCTGAGCCGTAACGCGGCGCGTCTGGTGGAATTGCAACCATTGACTTGAGTGGCCGCGATCTTTGCGAACGCCGCGGTGCAGCCGTAACGCGGCCCAGACGGACCCGGTGGAATATAGGGGTTACCCATAGACTGTATATATAAATGGACGTAGGGTCCGTGACGTCACCCATAGGATTCTGCAGAGTTGCCGAGAAGCCCTTAGTAGGCGGAGTCGGCCACTAACGGCTCAACAGTGACGTCTGAGGCGCCGTTTACACGAGGAGAAAACTGCTTGTATCTGCATAGTTTCACGTGCGTATAGCCCTATTATTTACACGAGGCCGATAGAAACTGACCCCACAAACAATAACGGGTCCCAAGGTGGATAGATTTGCAAACGAAACGCTCTGGGGGGTCAACCGAGTCCGTGTAATCACCTCTATACGAATATTTCCTGAAAAAATAACGATAGCCCCGCCTCTCCTGCTCACTGCTGTAGCAACTATCAAAAATAGCTGTATTAATTAAACGCACAAGGGGTTCTTGAATGAAATAATATTATAAAAGGCAAACCAGAATTGTTAACGCCCAATATACTCCTTAAACAAAATAAACAGAGTCAGATTTCATGCATTGATCCATTATATTGACAAAGGTGCATCTCACCCGGTGTTTGTAGAGAATATCTCTCTCTTTCTGAGCCGTCCTCTCCACGGAGACGTGCTTCTTGGTCGGTCGATGCAATATCCACAGATTCGGTTTCTTTCAGTTTCAGTTTCAGTTTCGGGGCTTAAACAGAAGGGTAGCCATGGCAACATTGCAGCGGGGCTGCTCGGTTGCTCTTCTTCGCGGCTTTTGGTGTATTTTGGCGGAAGTTACAGCGCCACTTACAGTCCCAGCATATGTACTACAGCGTTTCCAGCGACCTCGTTTGAACAGACACGTTAAATGAAACAAATGCATGTGAACGGAATACTTTTTTGAATACGCATACTGTGCATAAACGCAAACGGTCCCGTGTGAGCGGGGCCTGAGTCTAACTCCCGCCTGCTCCAAATAAGGGCAAAGAGGCGGAGCCGAGCCGGGACCTGCTGCCTCCAGCTGGGAAGTAACAGAGCTAGCTCAAGCTAAGAAGCTAAGCTAACATGCTCCCCATCTGCACACTGCCGTCACATTTTACGTTTCTAAGGTAAGCGGACATGAAACTATTCAGCAAAACTATAAATAATAATCTAAGTTATTGAGTTTTTAGCATAATACTTCAGAATCTTAAAATCCCTTAACGTTTGTATGCAATGTGCTAAATGCAACACTGGAATCAAGCAAATTAATATGTTTGCATGACATTAGTTATTTATATTTTGCTATCACTTAATTATACGTTTAATACATTTAAGTCAAGCTAAGGTACATGTGATGGTAGCTAGTTAGTGCTCTTACCTGTGAGGCCTCCAAACAGCATTATAACCAGACTGTATCATTAAAACTATAAGTACCAGTTCTAGATCCTTGACTTGAGACAAACAATTCAAAAGACAAAATGTATTTAAAGACCAATCTTTATTTGAAGGTGCCTCTTAACCTGAGATATTAGTTATACAGTAATAGTATTGACAATCTAAAAAAACTGAGCAACTCAACAGTCAACTTTATATTTCTTATTGTCTAAAGCATTTATTATTTTCATTTTCCCCCACTCATATTCAGTGTGGACGGATTGAGACAGCGTGGTGTCCAGAGAGCTGCAGAGACTTCAGGGAGAAACCTCCGTGTGATGGACGTCCAGTCTGTTGGTTTGGAGAGGACTGAGGGTCGTTCCTCTGCGAGGAGGACGAGGCCTGATGGAGGAGCCCATGCTGGGCATAGCTGATACCAACTGCACAGGCCTTCTCTGTCACTTTATTTGACTAAATGTGTTTACTTATACATTTAATAGGTTTACACCTTCTGTCCATATGTGCTTTTTTATTTAAAACATGTTTGATTAACTTTTGGTTCAGATTTCAATAAATTGAATTTGTATTTGCACTCCTTTTGTCCATTATTCTTACTGAAAATGTTAGATTACACATTCACATCTGACTGAAGATTGGCCCCATTTATTTGTGACGTTGCAAACTCTGCGGTACAAGGTACATGTTGTGAAGCTCATAAAGTGAGGCAAATAGAATTAATCAGCTGATGGAGTGTAGATGTGGAAATAGGTGCATTCGATCAGCTGACTTCACAATAAAAGTAGTTTCTTAGTGAATGTCCTGTACTGGTCTTAAAATCTCATAACATCAGCTTTTAATTTTCCTCTTGGATGTTCTTCTTGACCCTCAGAGAAGGAGAAAATGTTGAGTCGTGTCTTTCAGGCATGTCCTTTCCTAACAAAAATTACAGGAAACATAAAACATATTATTGCAGAACAAGTGTGTTATTTATGAAAGAGGTGTGTTTGTGTTTAGGGGCTGTAGATATAATTATTTTGTAATTGTAATGTTTTATTTTATTTCAACTGTGAGCTACAAAGACAATCAGATTATGAATGAACAGTATGACATTCATCAACATTGAAATATATTTTATTATCAAAATAATATTTAACTGTTATCAAAACTTAGTGCAACTGTAGAAGCTTGCTCTGTTCTCTCACTGAAATCATAACTTTTACCACGTTTTTTTACAGACAATATTGAGAGATAAATAGCAGTTCTCACTAATAGCTTTGCCTTCAATACCTTAAATTAGAAAGCTGACAAAGTAATATTGCTTGTTAACATGTAACCCTTTGCATGGAAAAAACCCTCAACTTCACTGATGTGTAGGTGATCTAGTATTTAGTATTGTTTAATGGAATGTATATCAGTGTATTAAAGTCAATACTTCATTTATTTAAACCAATATCTTTCTTGATTCTTTGTACAGTATGAAAAAAGAGTATTTGTACCTGTGCTGAAGTTCACTGCTGTGAGGAGTCCAGTTCTGTCTCTCACTCTCTGGTCCAGCCTGTCTGCATCACCTGGAAACTTTAAACAAACAGATATATATGTAAAGAACCATGTGTACAAACAATATAACTTATTCTCTTCTGTTGAACATGTTGGATTGTGTATTGTCCGAGTCAGGGTCCTTTTTATTTTACTGTAACTTTGGAAGTTGTGTTACCAATGCTTACTGTTTATTTGATATCAATTTGGTAATGCAATTAATAAAAACAACAAGGTTTGGGTTCGTTCTTCAGATGACTGTGACGTTAACGTGTAAGCTCAATAATGAACTCCAGCTCAACCAACCATATTGTAATATCTAAGTAATCATCTTGAAATATGACATTAATAATTGTAATATACACACATCTTATTGTGAGGTTGATTTCACATACACTACTTCGACGTTAGCTTGTCTACATACTTGAGCATAGCCAATTTAAATTAACCTTAGCGATGCATACAGTTCCTACCTACATAATAAAATATCTCTCTAAGTTACAAGGATGACCTTATTTTATCAACCTCAAACAGAAGCCTTTTGTTCTACAGTACTATCTCACT
The DNA here is from genome assembly GCF_902827165.1 of Trematomus bernacchii. Classification (NCBI taxonomy): domain Eukaryota; kingdom Metazoa; phylum Chordata; class Actinopteri; order Perciformes; family Nototheniidae; genus Trematomus; species Trematomus bernacchii. The sequence continues at coordinate 1,331,866 of NW_022987686.1, read as the reverse complement.
TAACGCTTAACACTTGTCTATTTCATTTTAACCTTTATATATACAGTCTATGGTTTTAAGTTAACTTGGAGGATACGATTAGCATCGTTAGCACCGATGTAGCTACCACTCGCTTACACGCTAACACATTCATTACGTAGCTGATTAAAATCATAAACACATAAATAAAGTACTCGAATTTCACTTACCGCAAAACGGCATTCATGCACCGTCTGTTTTAACCGCAGAGCGAGTCACAATAGTCCGATATATAAGCATGAAGAACAAACAAACACGGCCGGGGTCAAGTTGTGTTCCCTGGATGAACTGGGCAGGCAGAGTCCCTGTAGCTTCACGGACGGAGCAGCTAGCAGAGAGACAAGAAGCTAACAGCAGCAGTCACTTGACAGAGCTGTCACTCAATGTGACCACGCCCTAATTTATGCAAAAACTTTAAGACCTAATATAAATAAAAGGGTCATGTTAGAAAACAATTCACTCACAGATCCATAATCATGAAGGTGGAATCTAACTATATCCATAATAATATTTATTGGATCCATGGGTAGAAACATGTTTTTTTAGGCTGTAAAATTGGGCATTTTAACATGGGGGTCTATGGAAATTGCTCCTTTCTGCAGTCAGCGCCTATCGGCCAATATATGAACTGCAGTTTGTGGCACTTCCGTATTGGCGTCCCGGCTCTTCCCCAGAGTTTGCCGCTTGGGGTTACCCCTAGATTCCACCGGGTCCGTCTGCGTCAGCTGCTTTTGGCTGCGTCGGCTGCTCAGAAGCGTCCCAGAAGCGTCTCGGCGCTGGGCTCCGCTCAAAATAGGATGCAAGTCTATTTTTCGACACGAGGCGTTGCATAGCGCCGGGCAGGAAGTGGACCGGCCAGAGCATCCAGTCAATCCCCAAAATAAACTAATTTTGCAGACCCTATCCCTCCGTAGTCTTTCAAGTAGGAGGGGAAATGCCAGCGTTCTCCTCCGGTTTACAGGCACTGTGTAAATTATATATATATATATATATATATAGAGAATAATTATGATGATGAATGCATTTTTTTTACCACTAAAATACAGCAACACATCTTTGATTCATGTCGTTTATAACTGGAATATTACAATAATTATTAACTTTGTCTGTACAAAGTAGCCTGTCCAGGAAATATGCCCAAATCAACAAGAACTGCGAGCCGGCACGCAAGACGCTCCACTTCTGAAATGCTCCTGAAACACGCCCGGTAGGGTATGACACCGGAGGAGGCCGGACCAAAAACGCGGCGCAGACGGGACGCGACGCAGACGGACCCGGTGGAATCGAGGGATAAGTCATAGCATGTTGGGCAAATGCATTACAAACAAAGAAAGTAAAAATGCCACATCCATTTTGTAGGTCAACCGGGAAAAAGTAGCCAATGTGCTAAAGTATATTCAGACGGATCATAAAAAAGGTTTACACTTACTTTGTGTAGGTCTACCTGAAAAAGAAGTAAATACACCAAACTACATTCAGTCAAATAAAGCAGGAGTTAAACAGGAAGATGGCTAGTTAGCCAGGCATCATATTTATGAAGAGACTGAATCCACATCGGGGCAGATTAGATGGTGGCCTTGTGTACAACTGTAGTAAAGGTGTGTTCAGACTGAACCAAAAGCTCATTTGAATAACAAAAGAAAAAAAAAGGTAGCACAATTAAGTACTAAGCAAATAGAAAAACCGAAGCCAAAATAAAAACACATGTTAGCCCATTGCAGCGCAAAATTGAGCATTTTATAAGATAACACCTGGAAATGTTCAGTCTTAGTCAAGGCTGTCTCACACACACAAACACCGTCAGTTTGTCAGGTTAGGTAAATAGGATTAGGGCTAGGCCTGAGCAGTAAATGCTTTGGCGGTTGGTAGTAAATAAACTTAAACAAATAGTATTTATTGCTTTAAGTTCAGTCTGAAGGCATCCCTGAAAAGGTCACAACAAGCAAAGACCTATTGCAGCCGAGAAACAACATGTCACACAAACCAGGAAAAGGGACATTTTCTATCCCAAACTGAGCCATGTGACAACCAGAGACCAGTTTGTAATGTCAGTCTCGTAGATACAGTGCACAACAAGAACATTTGAATAGAACAAAACAAGCACACAGTAGGTATGCTCAGAGCAAAGCAAATAAAAGTGAGTGTGTTGATTTAACCTAAAAAAAGTCAATCTTGAACCAAACAGACACATTTGTAGACAGACATTTGAATTAGCACGACAGCAGTTTGGATTAGCAGCCACCAAATACAGCTGCACTGACACAAGTGAATGACATCACAACAAACAAAAGCACTGCAGCTGAGACAATTAAGGCCCAGACACGGCATAGCAGCCAACATGATTCAGAGAAAATACAAACAAAAAGCAGGGGATTGTGGGCTGATTTTTAAAGACTTAGGCCACAGACTGGTAAACACAGGCCCATGGCATGGCATGGCGGCCAAGAAAACACAAGCATCACAACATAAACTTTAGACAAATAAGAAGACTTACTACGAGTTGTTCTTCTTGCAATGTAGTCCATGCACTGCTCTTTTCCCACAGTCTGTTGCTTGAAGAAATCCTTCTGCCTGGCCTTCTAGTTCATCAGATTCTCTGTGGCCGGAGCTGGAACGGCCTCCTTCACTGCGTATTCATCAGTTTTTATATTCAATATTATTCTCTCCAAAGGTCACACTGCTAATGTTAGTCCAAACGGTGTTGCTGGCTGAAAGCAGTGAGCGTGGATCCCAGAACAGCCGAAAACAGTCCTCCTTCCAGTAAGTTATTGCTCTGTTGGAAAATATTTAACAGTGTCAGAACTTTCCTCATTAAAATGCGGAGAGGAAAACTCATTTCAGGATAGCAACATAATTCAGGAGCAAGTTGTCATGTGCTCAGCAGCTGACATTAAGTTTCTTCATTACCAATTAGTTTTTTTGTAAAAAGAGGGAAACTGCACTTATAGATTTGTTTACTACATGGGACACATTCAAGATAGACCTTAACTTCCTGGGAGAAAAAAAAATAGCTTAATTGATGATTGGTTGCACAGGTGGGTTTGGTTATGCTCTCCAACCTATAGTGGCCCGGCAAACATTTTGGGAGCAAGCCCCGCCCATCCACTGCTTGTACAAAATAAAAGCCTTTCTCCATGCCCTGTACCTCCAAACATCTTGTATTAGAAAGGAAACATCACCTTGAGGAAGGAAGTAAGCAAATTAAATAGCATTTAGTGGGACTGCTGATAGTTAAACATTTGTATTCAATGTGAACATGTGATATTTCAAAGGCTGATTTTCAATGGGATCTTAAAACAATATTTAGAAAGGTCATTACAAATTGTGATCATATTTTGTGATTTTATATTTTGAATATGTCATGTTGCTTATTATTTTAGCTACCTTTCACAGAATTTAAGAAATTACCATCTTACATAACTTTTAAAACATCAAAATATACATATATCTTCAAACTGTATTATTAGTCAATAAGTAAACCAATAGTGTGGGGCATAAGAATGTTATTTTAATACTTTTGTTTATTCCTTTTTGTGTATATTTCTGTCATGAAACTATGAAAACCCTCTTTTGTTCCTTACTCTGTCTATTTCAAACTACATTCCCTCAAACCTTGCAATCTTATTTGTAGAAAATTCATCGTAAAAAAACAAACGTTCAACACAACAGTGTGCAGAAAACACAACTATATATATTTCAATATGGTTTTGATTCTTTTCAAGAAAATAAATATACAGTAGAAATGTTCGGCTGAAATGTATTCTGCATGTAACACCAGATACTGTAGATTCTTTACTGGGCTTCAAGACATACGCCGGACCCTTGGGAAAGCTCCTCACAATCGCCACTGTGATGTGGACAGACATTATCGACCCTCTCTATCTCATGATAAAAACCTCTGTGCGGGGTGCAGTGACAGGGGTCAGTGCCAGGGGAGAGGGTGAATGTATAAGTGGATGGGATAGATTGAGGGATAGAAGGGGTGACTCCAAAGGCTACTGGCTGTCAAGATGTGGTTGCGTGGCCAAAATTATAACATCTTGTGTTTACATTGTTGTCATACATGCCGCTGTTTAGACTCCGGGTGCCTTCAGTTGCGGATTAGCTGTGACCGTGCTCCTCTTATCCCACTGTAGCTCTTACAAGGAGTAATTACAGTTTTTCCACGCAACATCCTCTCTTAAGAAGATAAACAATCCATCTCATCCCGATCCAGTGCTTGACTTTGGACCGATACATAAACATAAATCAAAGTGTATTACGGACGGGAGGGCTTTGGCAAACTTCACATCCAGACTTTTGTTGGTTAATAGGTTGCATTAAGCCCATCAAGTGGTATTGTGCACGATAAGCGGTCTCGCGGGCCCAGTAGGGGCCTGAAGAAGCTCTTGTAATGAATGGTAGGAGCACTGCTGATGCACGGCAATCATTAACAGCCTGATAATTACTGTGGATACCTCGGTGGATTGTACGCATGTGTGTGTGTGTGACGCCGATAGAGCCATTACGAAGTGTGAGGCCTCAGAGAGAAGCAGATAAGCGCTTTGTTTGTGTGTATTTTTGCTTTGCTGGTTAACATTTTGTGTGTGTGTGTGTGGCCTAGAAACGTCCTGCTCTTGCTTTGTATCCATGCTTACAACTGCAAATATGAGCTGCTGCTTACTGCGGAGGTATTTGAAACTGTCTCTGGTAATGCATGCTGTTAAAAACAAAACAATACTGGCCTGATTAAGGAAGCATGATGGATGCTGGGTATTTAGTGCCTCTGTAAGGGAGCTAAAAGCTTGCTCATTTTTCCTTCATCTGACACCTTAAATGACATCAAAACAATGTGATGTCCCCACTTTTAGCCCAAATTAAAACCGCTCAGTCGAGTCTAATTTTGACAAAGTTTCCCTGCAATTGTGTGATCAAGACAAATGTTTGGATCCTCCCGTATTTGAGCACTGACTTGTTTACTCAGCGGGTTCATTATTATTCACATGCTTTTTGTATCACTGACCCGAGTGATGTCTCTATGGAAACAAACCCATCAGCCAGCATTAATGATGGCACTAATAAGAGGGAAAAAACACAATAATGCTGTTAAAGCTCTCAAACGGCTCGAAATGATAGAATAGTTACCTTGCTTGGGGAATAAAGAATCATTAATCCCCTTAAGGACTCCAATAAAAACCCTGTTTACCCATGAATACACACTTAAAATTAAAGCAGCCTTTTTGACATCAAGTGAATGTGTTTTTTTAAGCCTGATTTTTATGTAACAAAATGGAAACTATACTATGGTTGTGTTTTTTTATCAAACAGCAAAAAAGGAAAGACAACAGATTGTCATATTGCACTGCATTTCCCTCTCAGTCACCTCAAGTTCAGATCAACAATGCCACAGTGCTTTGTTTTATCATTCCAGGCGCCAGTGTTTGGCCGCAGTCCAGAGTGGTGTTTCAGTGATTGAGAGCCCAAACAGTGCTGGCCCGCCCTGCCTAGTTTAGTCTACCGAGGGGTAATTGAATAGTGCAAGGCTGCAATAGCATTGGACTGGAGGAATGCTGAGCTGCAGGGGAATATGGAGAAGGTTTCAGCCAGTAGCAATTAAACAGAGAAATGATGCGTGAAATAGCAGGGAGGAGGGGGGGGGGGGGGGGGGGGGGGGGGGTGTTAGTGAATTGAGAGTAGAAGCACAGAGACCGTAAATGGGAGGAAGAAATTACTCAAATTTAAGAGAAACAGTCGAGGTAGGGAAACAGAGCCGATGGTGAAATGAGATTAAAGTTGTGTAAAAACAAAACAAATGAGACTTTGAAAGTGGCCATGCTGAGATGCCAACTCTAAAAAAAAAGGCAGTCAGCCTGTTCTGTTAATATCGCGGGACAACACTTCAGAGTTTACATTGAATCAAGATGTAGGGTTATTGAACACTACCCTCAAATCTGCTGTGCTCCAAGACCTTGTAGTGAAAAAGGAAAACTGTAGCTGTCCTTCTGAAATGTTTGACAGAACAAGAAACTACTTGAAGAATAGTTCAGTACAAAGCCTTTAAAACTTTTGCTTTCTTACTTGTCAATATCTTTTCTGGAAGTTAATCTGTGTTCCCGCACGAACCTTTTGTTGGATAGACGGGAAAGGCTTGGGTATTGCAGAGTCATGTTGGTTCTATCTTTGTCAACTTAAAAACTAACTACATGTGATTAGTCTCTTAAGAATGCATCATCTAACTTCTTTATTGGACATCTGTTATAATATATGAGAACCTGTTCAAAAATGATCCGTACTCATGCTATTGGGGACAATTTAAATGTAGTCTGGCTTTGTCTTTGCAAAAAACAAATGAGGAAAACGACCAGAGAAGATGATGTCTTCAAACATAACTATCTAGGCACATTTCCACAAAGACAACATGAAACCTCTCGCAGAGATCGAACCGTGCAAATATCCAGAGTTTGATTAGCTTAGCGAACGTTGTGACAGCAAGCGTGGTAAAGATGGCAAATGATTGGATGTTTACCAGACACTACAGCTTCGATGTGTATCTACAGTAAACCACTAAACAAAAACAAAACAGATACAAACTAATCTTACCATACTGGTAGGTGTTTGCTTTTAACTAATGTTAGTGCACAACAGACTTTGTTGGAAAACCCTGTTCAACTAAATATTAATCGTAGCAGAGTATTTTTAAACACTTGGCTCGAGGGGTAACTTTAAGTACTTATTCATGATATTAAACATGAATGACTAAATACGGAGCATGGAAAAAAGAAAGCACCCTTAATAAATATTTATTGAGAGTTTAGCACTAAAATCTTTGTGGTTGTAGTTTGAGCAGATTTGATCTGACAGTAGCCGAGACAACATGAGCAAATAGCTACACACCTGTTAACACATTTTGATGGAAATGCCGCCATTTCCTGACTGGTGCATGGAAATACAAGACATCAGCAAGCGTGAGGAAATCAAGGTAACAAAAAGTATGTTCTGACTCTTACGTTGACTACACAACAAACTATTCAACAATACTTATTCTTTTGAATTATGTGTCTAACAGTTTTTCAGGGTCTTTAATATCTAATGCACTTATAACACTAATACGCTTTATCCTGATCTGCTGGCTCTTTGTGTTTTGAGTTTTTTTTTATTAATTTAGTATGCATAATTTTCTTCTTTTATTAGAAATGCTAAGAATATTAAAAGTTGCCTAAAATGCAGTTATCTTATTACAGTTAGTGCAATCCTGTGGGATAAGAAGAGCATCAGTTTTCCTTGAATGCATTTCATTATAATATTGAAACATCTGAAGGGTACAAGCTGTATAGCAAATGTAAAATTAATCTTTATGTTGCACTTACCTAAAAAAGGTATGAAAGTGTCTTAGCTGTCCTTGTGATTGCATTCGTGCTTCTTCACAACTCCACTTGCACTTTAATACAGGTGTCATTAGAAATTATTCTCCATTACAGCTTTTTTATCTCAATATAAAAGTTGTTTTGAAGTAGTCGTCTCATTGTGTGTTAGTGTTAAAATACGAATTCATGGTTCTTTTCAAAATGTCATGGTTTCATGTGTCAGAGTAAGACAAGAGAGCACTCACTTCAGTCTGGTTGAACATATTTGGAGTAGAGAGTTGATTTTGAAGGTTGAGTTGTGGTTGTGTTGTCAACGTTCAACTGACGCCAGCGGTTGGAAGAAAATGCCTAAGAGATGAGAAAGTATTTTTGAAAAGCAGGAGGAAGTGATTTCCTGCATCTTTACACACAAGCTTGTTAAGGGTTCCTCCAAGCTCCTATCAGCAGGCACAGCTGGATATCTACAGAGAGCTTTTCACACACACACACACACACACACACACACACATATATATATACAAGGGCTAAGGATTCAGGGATTTAGGAGTTGAGGGTTTTAAAAGGCATAGTGTGGGGAGACTCTTGGAGTACACTCAAATGTCAGCGACCGGAGCGATGTTCAGGTCCGAGATGACTTCTGCATGGACTGTACTGAGGCCTAATGAGAGGAGCCGTGTGAGGCTGCGGTGTGGAGAATCATCCTGAAATTGGTCTGCAACTTTCAAAATGTTCCACGAGAGAGAGGTAACTTTCGCTCCAAATCGACTTCACACTTCATCCACAAAGCCAAACTCGGTTTATGTGCAAAAAGAGGAACGTTTTTCTCGCCCTACAGATACATACGCATGATACACAGCATTGAATCCAGTTTACGAGCATTTTGCAGTAGAGCCTTTGTGTTTTATTTGATGCCACAGCTCCTCTTATGGTCCATTGTTTCAGCGGAAAATAAAACATGTAATAAAATAGAATAAAAGCTGGAATGGAGAGGTGTGGAATCACAGCAGATCCATGACCTCTGTGAGCAGGCGCCCTCCCTCCTCCATCTAATCCTGCCAGAGGAGTTTAATTTACTGCCCAGAGTTCCCTCACACAATTTCTTTAAAAGTACTTTTTATGAGACTGCAATTCCATTTCATAGGGGGCCCTGTACAGTAAATCCTATTTGCGAAGCGTCATATGCGGTCACATTAACATGACAAAAGTGCCAGTCTGCACTCCTGTGCTTTCCTCTTGCCCGTATTATCGCCTGCTGAAGCATTTTATAGGATAGCAGAGTGCCAACCCGTATCCATCAGGAAAGTTGTAGGCTACTACAGAGGCATAAGTGTCGACGTAAAAGCGGCTCGGCTGCACAAACAGAAGCACACACACACACCTAATATGAATCAATGATGTCACATATCTTTAGATAGGATGTTGTTAGAGCAAAGTTCAGTGGCATCAAGGCATCAAAGCTGTGAAGAAATTGAAGTTGAGCGCACATTTAAACAGAGCTTTTGAAGCAAGTTAAAAACTTGTAAGCATCAGTCAACACCAATCTGTAAGCTATAGCTTCTATAATACCGCATTATATCCATATCAGTACTATAAATATACATTTCCCACTTGTAAATCCACATTTACATCTTGTTCCTGCAGGCAACAGCTGGGACTTTTATTCCATACTTAACTGCTTGTCAACTCAAAATGTCTACCCACAGGCAGACTAAGCCATACAAATGGAGCAAATGAAAATATGTCATCCCACTCTTTCAAATCTGTTGATTAAACTACGGCTGCAACCAACCATTATTTTCATTTTCTATTAATCTGCCATTTCCTTTGTCCGGTTTCTTCTATTAAACATCAGAATGACACCATATGATATCTTGTTATGTCTGATCATTAGTCCCCGAGCGCCAAATATTTAATTTCATTTATATTGTTTGAATATTTGCTAAACAGACTTCAAAATGACTTTTGAAGATTAATCCATCAGTAAAATATTTGTTTCATTTTTGTGACCAGCAGTTCAAATGAATCTTTGCTGCTTATAATAAATGTGTTCCCATATGCTTCTTAAACATCATTTTGTAAGCTACATGTAGACTTCTCTGCAGATATTTGCACAGACAGATCAAATCTTTTCAACATTTAAAACACTAATGAGTTCATTCGCTGTACCAAACATGGATCAATGACTACATCAGTAAACAAACTTTTAACAAACGTGCATTTTACAAGTTCAGAAAAAGTCATAACTCTAGAGTCATAACGATTTAGGGTAAAGACAAGCGTGGTGTTTTTTCTGGAGGTTCCAGATGGGGAGAATGGGAGTTGGGAGCCAGAGCCATATGGTCTTGTTTCATCAGCCCATTTCTCGTCATTAATGAGCTCTGATTGATTGTATCATCAGGGCCGCTGTGTGTGGCACAGGTACTGATGACAAACAAAAAGGCGCTAAAGTTCAGCTACCTCTGACCTCAATGCTTAACTTTTTATAGCCTTACTCTAAAATCCTTAAAAATAAATAGTTTGGACCATATTTGTCCCCTTTTAAATGAATAGATAATCATTTCAAGTTATAAACAATCGGTTTTAACGGTGGCTACAAACCACTCTTCCAAATATGCATATCCAGGCACTATTTAAAGGAATAGTTTTATGGAAGAATGATATATTAATGCTTTATTGGTAAGATTTAGATTTTGCGTCGACGATGAGCTAGCAGCTTGTTAGCTTGCAAAGCTAGCAAAGTGACTACTACTGCCAGCACGACACAATGCATCCAACAATACATTATATCTTGATTTTATCTATACAAAACTTGAAGTCAAAAAATAAAACTTGTGGGTTTGAAGGAGGGTAAAGTGTCCCACTATAAAAACGGACACAATTAAAGACTTTCAAAAAAAATGCAACAACGAAATGACTTGTTTCTCATCTGTATCACCATTCAAAATCAATTTCCAATCACTACTCCTGGCCACCGAATCTGATCGCATCTGGTTATGTTTAAGAAGTCTGTTCACAACACCTGTTTGCGTCTTCCTTCAAAAGAACACAAAGACTAACACCGCACTAAGCCGGCAATCAAAAAAGTTCAAAAACTGCTGTCTCTGCAAGTTTACAATGGTAACCTTCCAACGTGTGACAGTATTTACATAAAGGATTCAGGCTTGGTTGGAATATTAATTATTGATGTGAACTGTAATGAATGATTTATAACCAAAGCCAATCAGAAGCTGCTGTCTCCTGGTGCCACCTGAGGGATATGATATATTTATAACTCAAGGACATGCTGTCATTGTTTAGGCCTACCTACTTATTCCTTGGTTGCAGAGGAGCAAAGCTTATCCCTCTCCATTGTACTTTGCCATCAAAGACAGGTGCTATTGGCTGTTCAGCACAAAAAAGGGCTCAGGAGACAACTTGTGGCCTTCATATTAAGTGTGCTCTTGTAGGGTGTATACCTATAGTACACACTTTAATGTCAACGCTCTTATGAAAATACAGAATTCACACTTTTCCTGAACCCTTCTATTCAGTAAAGATTTGATGTTCACAAGTTCAATGACAAACTTTACTCTCGAGCTATTCCTTTTCTCAATACAGTCGAGGGCATGTTCCGATCGAGAGCCATCAGTCATGATTGTGAGCAACAACATTCATCTGATAACACAAACGCAGAATAAAGTATCTGCCGTAGTCCATTTGTATTATTCTCATTAGGAACAACGCTGTGCTTGAGAATGCATTTAGCATGGTGCCATTAACACTGCATTTAGAGGCATTGCAATATGCAAAGTGCTTTTGATGAATGTGTTCTATTACCACAGACAGTAAAACAAGATAATATGTTGATGTGGGCTGGCTGGAAATATATTTGCTTGCTTCAAAGTGACTCAGTCTCCCAAGGGACTAGAGCAAAATGTGATCGTCGCTTGGAATTAACCCCACTCTGATTGGTGCTATTGTAATTGGAGGTCGAGCAGGTTACTGTAGTACATGACGTACAATTGATAATTAGGAGCCTTCCAATATGCGGAGTAAATTAATTCCTATAAGCGAGTTCCCACAATGGGCGGGTTCATAGGTTGTTAATCAGACTCTTCCTGTGTGAGGCAAACGGCTGGAATCCACTTTGCACACATGATTAACGCTAAACATAAATGTATGTAAACTATGATTTCAAAAGAATCCACATTATGAAGTCTCATCCTCTATGCAAAGATTCCTAACATGGCATTTCATTAGCTTCCTAGCTACACTGTACACTTTTTTTTTAGGTTAATGTTAGTCCTCGTATGGGTTACTCACTTTACATACTACTCGTTATAGTCAAAACGATGGCACATTTAGCCCCAATTTAGCTTCTTGCTAAAATATAAAGCGTCATTACTTTTAATTATAAAATGTTCTCCTTTGGTTACAACCTCGCCTTCATAAAGACACTTGAATTTACTGTGAGGATTTAACGCTTGAATTAGTTTGACCTCATCCATTTCAACAAAAGGGACAGTGCATTGTATCTTATAATGGAACATATATGGCATGTTATATGTTGAGAAGATGCCCACCTCTCTTTGGCTATGGCACAAAGGCTCTCTCTCTCTTTGTCTGCTGCCTATACATTATCCTGCTACACCCACACAAACACTACAGCCTGTTTGAGAGTGCAGTCCTTATTATTATTTTTAAGTGTCTAGCTGTAATGAGAGTTCAATAAGGCACCGTCAGAAAAAATACATTGCTCCATTTACTTGGTGAGTCTTTTTCGTTTGTTCCCACCACTTGCATCTGCTCCATTAATGAACATTGAAACCTTGAGCAACATCCATATGCTGCAGCGAGTCGTTCTTCAATACAACACTCCAGATGGACGTAGCTGCTCGTGAGAAGAAAGCACAAGCGCTGAAATGACACGCTAAAGGCATGAACCCATCTATAGCTTTCAAAGGGCTTTTCTCCCATTCATAAATCAATAATTCCCCATCATCTGCAGTCACACAGTAAACTGCAACACTGCAGGATTTTCAGGGTACAGTGGAGTTCAAAGGCTTTGCATATTCGTGAGAATTATGCAAGCTAGTCCCTCTCATGGCTAAGCCTCGGTCTCATGATGGTGCTCGAACCTATTCTAAAGGATCCTGTCTGAAGTGGAGGCCATTTGAAGTGGCTTTGGCAGCTGCTGCTGGAGCTAGGTACCCATTGCAGGAGATAGGCGGACCCATTGTTGAACAGCGGGCCAACTGTTCTTGCTCTGGTTGTTCGGACATGGCCCTTTTCACAATTATCATTCGGTTACGCGAGGGCTTTGTGTCCATGGCAAAATGACAAGCCATTAAAGTGGATATGACAGAAAGATGTGTGAAGTGAATATCATGTTATTGATGTCACTATGTGGTTTGTGTAACCTATACTGTGTTTGCAAAGTGAGAGATGTGCACTATCAAAGCTGCATGGCAATATAACATGCCCAAAGCCCAAATGTGAGACTGTTGGACATTCATGAAGAATTTAATTGCTTCTGTGCTATCATACTCAGCATAAAAGCTCTATGTTATCATCATTCTGGTTACACAGTGTACTCAGACTCACACACACTTCAGATCACCATCAAAAGTACACGTGTTTAAATAAGAAATTGTCTGTACTGTAATTCGTCTGTACTTACATTTGTAATTGTCCTCACTTTGTTTAAGAAAAGAGGATACAACTGTCTTTGTACACATAGTTGGAATATATAGTTACAGTACAGATCATTATTTATTAATGAGGGTCTATTGGAAGCCTGAATAACCGTGAGCGCTGTAATGTATAAGTAAATATACATTGTATTGCCATCCACAGTGTTTTTAAGACTGCAGTGTGCGTCATTGTCTCCTCTCTTGGCAAAATGTCACTTTCATTTGTCATCTTAAAATGCAGTTTTAATTGTGAGATGATGTGATGCAGCAACTGTTATGGCTGTAATCCTTCCTGGGTTGAATTTGATTTTGTAAGTCATTAAACAAATGATCTTTTAGAAAAAAAAGAAGCAGAAACCCCTCTCTGGATAGTGATGACAGCAGGATTATTATGAGGAATTGTCAATTGACGCAATCATAGAAATGTTCTTGGCAGCAGTGTCATTATTGTCGCATGTAAACTCTACAAAATAAACACATTTGCATTGTAATGTGTCCAATACCTTTGATAATATTCAACTGAAGCACCATTAGGCTTAGTATTGGCCCTCCTTTAGAAAACATTGTTTGGATTATCATGGTTTACAGAGCCTGTGTCTGCCCCCTTTCCCTGGCATACGTTATCTGCAGTCGCAGCTGTATGGCACCCAGTACAGAATATCCCCCATCTGCTGATCCAGTCATGCACTCCGTTATTTCCATCCCTCTCTTTCTTCCAAGCCCACCTGACGGACCCAGCGGAGGAGCTAACCTGCTACAAACATGGCTGCTCCACAGCGTTGGCACCAAGCAAACCCTTTCCCTTCCTGGAATAGGCTGCTCTGCACTGATGTGCCATGCAATCTGCATGGACTGGCTGATGGCTGTACTTAGCTCCACTCCCTCTTGCCAACATGAACAGGCCCCCACTGGAAACGCTTTAGATTACGTGCCAGTGTTCCCACTATCCCGTGAATGGCCATGAGGGTATTCTGCCAAAATTGCTAGTGCTGCTTTGGAATACGCCAAATAGTTATTCTGTTGTTGAAGCTGCCGTCCGCCATGAGGGAAGAAGACTATTCCAAATGTATGTCATTGGCCGGATATTCCTAATATTGGCTTCTTTATATTAGCAACCAGCCATGCAGTTTCTTAAAGCTGATCGCAGTGAGAAACTCATCAGAATTCCTATGATATGACTCGCACACATATGGTCTACCTGGATTTTCTGAATGTATTCATCATTATGCCATAATTGCATGAACTTACTAATACACAGCAAATGCTACCAAAAGGGAGTTTGTTACAAAATGAAGCTGATTAGCATGGCTGCAGAGTTGGAAATCACAATAGGCAATTATGCTGTGTGGATACAATTAAAGCAGCAGCAAATATACATTTACATTCCTAACACATTTCAGATTAATTGAGATGCTCATGAATGTTAAAAGAGAGCATGTGTCCCACTTCAGAGATTTCCTGTTCAAAATGAGCTGTATATAAAGATATTACTGCTTATTCAAAAGATAAAAGAGCTGCTGTTCCTGTTTGATTTAGTAACTTTGTTTGCCAGAAATAAATGCACAGCATAGACAAAAACCTGAAGCTAAAAGGAACACAGGGGACCTATGGGGAAAAGGAAGTCATTGTGTGTTTTTTTGCCTGATTAATCAAGCCTGCATTGAACTGCGTCACTAGCAATACATTGTTCTATTAGCATTGTTTAACAGGAAATAATGTACTCGGGGAGGAAGGGTCAGTCAGGGGAAATGATAGTGAGAGACAGAGAGTGAGGGAGGAAGAGGAGCACGTTAAAAGGAGGAAGGTCCTGGGTGTGTAGAAAGGAAGCCAAAGCCTTCGGGGACCCAGTGCGTACAAGGCGGCAATTCTACTTGATGAAGTGCCTCCCTCCGCAGCCCCCTTCAACAGTCATTTCCCTCTAGTGCGCACCAAGCCAGAGCCACATACATCTTCCTGTTGCAAAAGATCTCATTAAGGACCAGTAGATGGGACGTCACTTATCTTTATCAAACATACGCATAAGTGCCCCCTTATGATGCCCTCCTCCCACTACCCCCTCTCTCCCAGACTCAAGACTCATTGTCTTAAAGGCAACTCTGTTTAATTTAGCTGCATAAAAGGCAGATGGGAGGTTAGTCCAATGAAATGGAACAACTTTCTTCATTACTAAGCAAATGGCATGGTTTTTTTATTTCTCCGGCAAAGACTGGTTGTGGGGGGGGGGGGGGGGGATCAATGACACTGTAATGGGCATAATTAGCACTATAAAGTGGAAGCGAGAGCCATGAGAATACTGAAATGAAGGCTGATTTGAATGTCGTAAATTACACCTTGAAGCATATTTCTACTACATGTTCCGACAAACCTGTTAAGTAGGTCAAGTGTCCTTTATTTTGGAGGTTGGGTTTTAGTAGGATTAGTCATTTACAGTAGTGAATGGGCTTGAAAATGCCCCATTTCCCTAAAGAATTAGAGGTCACATATGAAAGGACCTTTAAGACCTTGTGAGCGAGTGAAAAATTGTGAAAGTGTATCTGACTGAAAGACAAATCAAATGAAACTTTCTTTCCCCTCGATCACTAAGCATGAAGAGAATTCTTAAAGGTGGATGACCTGCTTAAATTCAATTTCCACCCTCCAAAACGATCTACATCCTCATAAAAAGGTTATTCAACATGTTCAGAATGGCAATTAACATAAGCCAAAAGAGAAATGTCGACCGCAGCTCGCTCAGGAAGCTAAATGAAAGGAAGTGTGATGAGGCTGGGGCTCTTCTCTACCTCTGTGTCTCTCAAAGTTCTTGGAACCACCTTGACACTTCTTTGGTTCCTACAATAGGGACATTTCCCTCATTTACAAGTCACATGCTATCTATTGCTCGCCATTAGTTTTTATTGCCATTTGAGCAGCAGAATCAGTTATCCTGGATGTAGCAGTCCCGTTGAATATGCACAATCGGACATCAAAGTCAACAGAAATCATTACTGCTTATTAAAAGTATTAACACTTCGTCACTTCTGCTCGGATTCAAGCTTTGTGAGGCACAATAAATGCATCTTTTATATTAAAAAATGCAATTGATCATAGTGGTTTAGAAGCACTAGGCCAGGATGCAGAGTGGATGAGACTGGAATGCTAGCAGCACTGTGAGGTGGTAAGCTTAGCTCATTATCACTGTTTTTTGACTGCTTTGTACTTTGTTAATGTTGTGCAATGTTCCCCTTCCGAGTAACCAATATTGTGCCTGTCCCATGTTGAGTTAAATGCTAATGTCCACGTGCTAACATGGCTATACCAGATAACCCTCTTCGGTTAGAATGTTAGCATCAATCAAAACACAGGGTGCCTTATTCTTTGGGATTCTGAATTACATGTCGTGTCAACCATTAGATTACAATATTTAAGTCAGTATCTAAATGGTTGGTCCTACAAATATTCATCAATCAGTTCATAAGTATAGCCACAATAGCATGCCTAAGGATAAAAGCTTCTCTCTATATAAACTATTTCCAATGGACAAATGTATAATGTTCAGAAATAACCTGCAGTTTTAGAACACCAGTCTTATAAACTCCAGCAGGCTGTTTTTCCCAGGACTAAAATAGGGTCCCAACCATTCTATACCCTGAGCAAACTAATCATACAGCCTTCATCTCCTCCTGTTACTACCAGACCTCTTCTCCCTCTGCCTGTCTCCCTTTCTCTCCAGATCCCATTCCATCCACCTCTCCTCTCCTCTCTTGTCACTCACATGCTCTTACTACAAAGGTGCCCAGATGCCTCAAATCTCCAGCATTGATCTCCAGCTAAAAAAGGTGACCCACGTGGGATCCGCCTCACTAATCACTGCCTGAAACCACTCTGGGCTCTCAGGCTGGGAGATAAAGACAGCCGCGAGCTTTACTCAGCTTTAGCAGGCCTCGGCGGCTGTCTCTGTCGGGACTGACAAGCAAGAATGTTTCTGAGGTGAAAAATCGCCGCCGGCCAGCCTACTGCGAGCTCTCTTTCCATCTCACTATCCGAAAAGTTCCAACACAATCTGTGGGACGAGCACAAAGAAATGTCACCTCTGAGCTGGCGTGACGCACTCGGCACAGCAGGTTGAATCGGCACCAGGTCCGCATGCATAATATTTGACGTTTCATTGTTTTTTAATGTTTATTATCATTATTATTTGTCTCTTTTTTTCCAGCCCTTGAACTCTCACGGGGGGGTTGTGTGACAAACGATGAACAGCAAGGCCTAGAGAGTGAGCTTCGCATGGTTGCACAGAATCCACAATTAGCCATTTCATTAGCATCCATTAACATTTCATTTGATTGTGTATATGGGGGAAACGGTAGTGGAGGTGAGGGCAGACGCTGCATTTTCCCATTGACCCGTGAATACACACGAATGCACTCTGGTGGCACACTAATGGAAACTCCTGTTTATGCATATGATTACTGGGCATAGCCAACTGGGAACCATTAACTATTGAAAGTTATAGAAAGAGTTGGAAACATTTGGAAGGGTAAATGTGCACTAAGGCTAACCAAGCAGTTATTTTACAAGTATCTTACACATCATATTCCTGACAGATGATAGACATTCTGCAAAACGTAAGCTTTAATATGAGATCTGACTACACTATTTAATACATTTAAGATAGTGACTTAAAACCGAAAAACCGATCAAAGGCAGAGGAGTAATGAGTTGATCATCAAGGATAATTATGTTTTATGTTTGTACATTTAATTAAAACGTACAGGTATCATTTGTATACAATATAGTAACACGCTATCCTCAGTAAATGGTTGTTGTGTTGAATGCAGTCAGCAAACCAGATTTAGTTTTCTACTTCTACCATGATTTAGTCCAAATAAAAACCATCCTACATTTCATTGACTTCCATTGCTTGAAGTTTGGTTGTGTGTATAGTGCATATTAGTGCAGTAGTCCAGGGGTGTGTGTTTGTGTGTGTGTGTTGGTGCTTTCAGGGTCTCTGCCTCTGACAGTTTTAAGACACTCAGCTTTGGAGACGAGCTTTAGGATCTATTAATTTCAGTGGAAGCTTGGTCATTACAAAAAGGTAAACGCTGACATCTCAGGCATCGTGTTATTTTGACTGACTGCCTATTAGAGGGTGTAATGTGGCGCGCAAATGTATACTGCAAGCCTCAGTGCCTCTGCAATGGACAGTGAGAGTCGATGGCTCAATCCGCAGGTCTTTATTTAGCAAGGTCGCTCAGGACATTAGTAGATTTGGACCCGGGTAATGCAAAGCCCAACACACACATACCCGCACAGTCACTATTGATGACATTGTTGTCAGCAGAACTCTTTACTTTGAAGAGCTAGCACTATTAAGAGCCTGTCTCCATTTACAGTATATTGGTTCTGTTTATAGGAGATAGGAGTCATAAATCCATTGTTATGGCTTTTTGTCCGACTCTTACTAAGGGAAAAGCTCGAGACACAATTTCTGATCAGTGGTCCTTACCGCCTCACGACAGCTTCTGCAGATTGGATTGAGTTAAACCCCCAATTGTCGAGCTGTGAAATTTAAAACTTTTAAATTGTCACTTTCCTCGCTCGTGAAATATAAACTATAATGGTTCACAAAGATATCTTTATTGACTCCTCTGACCCGCTATAAAACCATCAGTTTGCTTGAAATGATACATTCTGTGCAGTGAAGGATTACAGACAAATAATTGACCCATCTCCTGTGACGCACCAGCC
Organism: Trematomus bernacchii; assembly: GCF_902827165.1. Classification (NCBI taxonomy): domain Eukaryota; kingdom Metazoa; phylum Chordata; class Actinopteri; order Perciformes; family Nototheniidae; genus Trematomus; species Trematomus bernacchii. Next base: position 1,313,109 of record NW_022987686.1, on the reverse strand, counting down.
CCTGTAATTTAAAAAATAAGGAGCTCTGCGTACGTCAGTACCCTGTGTTTTGCTAAACCTTTCAGTCGCTATCAACATCAAGCAAGAGGCTTTCAGAGCCTCTGTGGTTGAACTCTGTGTCTTTGAGCGGCTGCAGCTCACCGAGCAAACAGTTACTTCTATGTTTCCCATCGGGAGGAGAAGACTTAGTTTGTCACCCCTCGAGGGTGTCTCATAAGTCTGGCCTGTTTCCCCATCTTGTCTTCTTTTATAGCAGTGTTGTTATATCAGGGGGGGTGGGGGGGGGTCGATGGTTCATGGAGGGCTAGGCACACCCCTCATAAAGGTCCTCGTTCGAAGAAAAAAAAAAGGGGGGACTTTTTATGGGTCTAATTGGAACTTGGAAGTGCGGCCATGTGGGCTGCTGGTAGGGATTAGACCGGTGGCTCAGTTGGCTGACTCCTGATGGAACACTATGGACCCAACGCAGACGCTACCCTTGTTACCCTGGAGGGAGAGGGACTGAGTGTGTGTGTGTGTGTGTGTGTGTGTGTGTGTGTGTGTAGGGAGGCTACAGCCCTGCTCCAAAGCGATTTGTCTCGGCCAAAAGGTTCCCTTGTCCTTCACAGATGGCTGGGCATGCACCCCCATTAGCGGTGGAGAAAGAAGAGCAAAGGGATCACAGAGGCGGAAGAGACACCTGTGTGTCAGCTTAACAAATAAACTCTCGCTGTGATCTATCTCTGGACTGGATTTGTTTTATACAGAATGTAATTTACACTCCATCATAGACAAAAACACATCATCGGATATATCCAATGCGGTGTCGGGGGAAGAAAATGTACTGAGCCAAGCAGAATCTCATGACTCCTTTGAAAGAATTAGCATTTCAGCCCATGGGGGGAAATGACAGAGTAAGAGAGACAGGAAAAGGAAGCTGGGAAAAAAGTGCATTTGATACCGGAGAGGGAGATGGAGGGGATTCTAACAAACTGCACACTTTTTCGAAGTTCAATGTTATGTAATGAATGCCTTATAATCTATTTTCTCTCAAACTAACAAGAAAACTAAATGTTGTTTGGCAGTCATTAAAGTGTTTTCTTTCCCCACTATTTCACTCTTTAGTCAGACCCCGCAGGGTGGGTATATGAGGGTTTAAGCATGTCAGTTTGACACAATTTCAATGATGTGTTGTTTAATGGGGGAACAATAGATCATCATTGGAGTATAGAGTTCAGAGAGTAGAGGGTAGACTGCAAGCAATTCCATCAGCATCTCACCCCTGTCACCCACATGCATTTATTTCAGCGCTGCCCCCCTTTGAGGGAGCAGTACAGCGCAGATGCTCTATAGCTCGATCAGCGTAACAGCGGTAAGGCCAGCTGAAGTCGGAATGCGACCGAGAGAAAAGAAAAAAAGGTAAGGATTCTGGTCATCCATGTAAACATCATTTCAAAGGGTTGAGAGGATCCTGTTGCTCTGAAAGAGATGGCCTTCAGATTGATTGAAAAATGAAGCAAAACAGTGAAACACACATTTTTACCATAAAATCACAAATGCATTCCTTTATCAGATTAATGTAAAATGCAAGTTCTAGTTAATCCTTGCATATCTTCACATTTTATTTGTTGCAGGCAGATATATGCCTGATGTTTAATTTCTAAAATATGTCATTTAATTCATGATTGAAAAACGCATTATGTCCTTAAAGGTGGGGTAGGTAAGTTTGAGAAACCGGCTCGAGATACACTTTTTGTTATATTCCATGGAATGCTCTTATCATCCCGATAGCAATGAATATCTGAAGTGCTTTGACAAAAAATCCATAAAAAAAATGTCATCTGTGGAAGCCGTAGTACTGTAAAAAGCACGACCAATCATTTTAGCCAGCCCGGCTAAAATAACTGGATGGCCTACCTGCCTGTCAGCCTTCCATCTGTGCACAAACTTATCTCGTGCCCTCATTGGTCATGTGCGCGTTCGTGTGTGTTGGAGGAGGGGCTCTGTAAGGAAGTGGCAGATTTTTTCCGGCTGTGTATTTTCAAATTTTAGCGCACTCGAGTTGGTTTCTCCAAAATTACATACCCCACCTTTAAATCATTTAGTCCTAAAATGATTATTCTATTACTATTATTTTAATGCATTTCATTTGTGACACTAATATAAGATGCAGAGGGGGAATCTCCCCTCATGTCTATCTGTAGTCAAAAAGATCTAGTGAGCACTCATCTGAATTGTGCACTTTGATGCCCTGACAACCCTACTACTTATTCTTCTGCTGAGATATATATTTATTTTTGCAATTTTAAACACAAGCCCTCTTTTCCAAAGAATGCTCTAAGGAGTTCTCTACCAGGGTGTTGATTGGCTGAGAAATGGCTATTCCTGCACCTCAGGAAGTATAATTGGCACGGCACAAAAGGCAAGACGACAGAATAATCATCACCGTGTTGACCAGGGTAATTTGAACTGTCTCGTGCCCTTAGACGCCAACAGTCTTTGACAGAGCACTTCTCCTTGGAAATAATAATATATGTGGGATTATTCTCTCTGTCATTTGCTTGAGAGGACGTCTAAAAAAGGAAAAAAATAGAAAAGGTATGAACAATGCTGGATGATTATATAGTCCATGATTTACTAGGATTGCAATGACAGAGGGTGTAGAAGGTGAGATCAAATAAGGCACATATTCTCCCTGCAAGCAGCATTATAGAGCGGTTTGTATTTAAGTGATGAGCTTTACAAACATGGCATTTTCTGAATAAGTGGCAGCTGCTGGTTAATGAGCCATTTAGTGACAAATAATCAGCTATAACTACATTTTTCTAACTCAGGAAAATATAATGCAATTGATAAAAAGGGACTCAATATATTTCTTAAAGGTGGGGTAGGTGAGTTTGAGAAACCGGCTCGAGATACACTTTTTGTTATATTCCATGGAATGCTCTTAACATCCCGATAGCAATGAATATCTTAAGTGCTTTGACAAAAAATACATTAAAAAAAATCATCTGTGGAAGCTGTAGTACTGTAAAAAGCACGACCAATCATCTGAGCCGGCCCGGCTAAAATAACTGGATGGCCTACCTGCCTGTCAGCCTTCCATCTGTGCACAAACTTATCTCGTGCCCTCAATGGTCATGTACGCGTTCGTGTGTGTTGGAGGAGGGGCTCTGTAAGGAAGTGGCAGATTTTCTCCGGTTGTGTATTTTCAAATTCTAGCGATCTCGAGCCGGTTTCTCAAACTTACCTACCCTACCTTTAATGAAACTTTTTTTTTTTTTTTTTAAAGATAAAGAAACACATCTCCCAAAGAAAACTATGCTGAACCAGTTTTGCTGTTCGACCATTTGAAAAGGATACCAATGACTTCAAGACCAGCAGCAGCTCCTCTCATTCTAAAAGCTGCATGACATCAGAACCAGGAAGTGAGCAGGAAAGATCCCAGATGACCCCACTCACACATTCAACGACCGGCTGCAGAACCCCCCCCCTTGGGAAAATGGGACACAAACTGTGCCACCCAGCAGTTCTGCCTGAAAGCAGTCTCAACTCAACAAGCCATCTACTTTGGTTCCCTGCAAGAACTGGGACACTCCCCCATAGCTGATGGTGAGCACAAAGTGCCAGTCAGAAAACTGAACACATTCGAAAAAAGAAAAAGCCATGATGTCATGTTTGACCTTATTTCCGAGGATTTAAAGCAGGTGAAGTGAATGACAGAGAGCCATTGGCAGTGATGGTCCGTAAGTAGATGAAAATCGAGGGTTCGCTAGGGAGGGCTTTTAAAGACCATCAGCAATGAACCATGGAGCGCAAAGATGTACAATAGCAAATCACGGTTGACACCTCTTAAGAGCACAGGTCAGAGCGGCTAATGGCCTTCCAAGAGAGCGCTGCGACCACAAACAAGCCATAAAGCTATGTTCACATTCTATTTTGGTCCGCATGCGAACGAGATTGCTTTTTAGAAATGAGTGACCCATTTCACTGTTTACCGGTAGAAGACAAACAAATGTAATTGTGTTCTCGGAGCAAAGTGCTTTGACAGAAAGAGTAAAAAGGAAATAGCTTACAATGTCATTGAAGGGAAAAATAGAATTTGGGGGTAAAGTTCAGAACATGACAGCTTTTAACAATTGCAAAGCCATTAGGCATTGACGTTAACAGAGAGAAGGAGGGTGAGGTGAAGTTATGCAAGATGAAAGGTGGTGTGCTCCTTTTATACACAATTACAGTTCTTATCATGAAAGAGGCAAAGTCACAAACGCCCATAATGGCAGGGACTCTGTCTTCAGAAATGAAGGAGTAAACAAGTGTGTCATTTGAGACGCTGTGGCTGAAATTCCATTTCAGACTCAATTTTCCTTGAAAAGAATGAGATGAATTAGCTTCATAACTCAGACAGTGAATGAAAAAATAATGGCCACAATGTATCATAATGTCAAACTGCATCATTGCAGCAAAGCTGAGCACTTATTATCAGCACGGAGTTCTGTCAGACATCAATCCCGACCTCTTTGGAGGTTAAAGTATACCAAACTGGTCAAAGAAACCAGGCCAGGACAGACGGTGTGTTTGCATGGTCACTAATTCGGACAGCGATTGTGGAGAATAACCCACTTTGGGGGGGGAACAAAAAACCAGTTGTAGAAACTGCATCAGCAATGTGTTGCTGGAGAACAAATCACAACGCTGATGAGGGGAGACTGATCGTTTCCAGCTATAAACCTGACAGTGGAAGCCTGCTGCACCCAAAATTAGATACTGAGTCTGGAACATGGTACGCCTGATCAATTTACTAAATCAAAGTTTGACAAATTATTTTTGACATGAAGCAATGGTGAATACATTTATCTGGCAGTTCTAATTATCTCCATATCAGGGTTCAGTATGGATAACCAATAACTGTACAGAACTACATATACATATATTTATGGTACTGTTTGAACAGATCAAACCCCAAGGGTGTTTGCTAAACTTGGACCCTAGTCATTTATCATTAGTCCATGTTCTCGTGGCCTTATCCATATTTTCCCCGGCCTTGGCATGGTTCAGGGTCACCACTTTGGAAAAGAGAACACACTCCGACATGGCAGGCATGCATGTCCTTGGAGTATAAGATGAACCTGAAGTGTGTTCAGAGAGAACATTATGAAACATGATCAAAATGGTTCAAAGTGGTGTCTCTCCATCTCAGCTTGTTGTTTTTTCATTGAAAAATGGAAACAACGTTCATGAGAATGGTGGGATTTTACTGTTATGTCAGTAACATGCAAGTAGTTATATCTGCAAGAGCACAATACTTTACATGATGCACACTAGAATGCCCCAATTGGTGGCAATACGCTGGTGTTACATAGTGATGTCACTATTTTACAGAAGTAAACGCATGCTTGTGCAAGAGAAAATTCCTCTGTAGTGAACTTTGGGATTTTAGCCTTTGCAGACCATTTACATGCACAAGAAAAATATATAATAAACTACAGTAAAGGGAAAACCCCAAAAAGCATTATTCTGGTTAAATTGTCTTAGTGTGTGTGTATCGAAAAGGTGTGAGGGGGAAATAAAAAAACAATTATAGTTTCCCAAAGAAATGCAGTTAATGACTTTTATAAGACAACCTTTAACAATACACATAGTCATTTAAGTCAATGTTTTATAAGGAAAAACTGACTGAGCATTAAATCCTTTTCAAATTGCAAAATGTAACTGGAGGACAGCCTGAACTATGCAGGTTGCTTTGACACTGCTTTAATAAAAGTCATTACCCTTTAACACGCGTGCCTTTCTTAAAATTAGACTTTAATTGCAACCTTTAATACAATAGTATTTTCATAAATTCTCCCCGTGAAGTGTCGAGAAAACCACTGTGATGTGCCTGTTCTCATCGACCACACAGAAATGTGTCTAAATACATTTCAAGAGTTGGGCCTTGCCATCAATAGACCCTCTGGCATCATTAGCAAGTCGACTAATGTCTGTAATTACCATTTTCACCATGACTTATTAATTCAAAGTACACTCTGTAATTTAGTGTTCAGTACTTCCAAGTAGGCAGACAGAAATATCCACTGAAAAACAGCCTTACTTCCAATGATTAACCCGACACATTTAGTTCTTCAACTTCAGTCCTGGTGCTCAACCACCTGCTGTTATTTCGTCCACAGATCATTAAAACACAGCTTCCTGTGTGTAAAGATACTTGCACAGCTTGCACTCCTTTAGAAGTACAAATTAAACAGTTCTCCATCAAAATGTATAGTTTGCTCAGTTGGTGGAAAAGGTTATAGAGTAGAAGAACTAACCCACTGCATCAATAGTATGCTTGAAGAGAAAAAGAAAAACCTGAAAATTAATCATAATATTCCGAAATTACATACACCGTGTGTCGGATGGCTTAGTGCTTGACTTGTATGATTGCATATCAAATTAATAAGCAGGTGTTGTGAAAAATGTCTCAATGTTAACTTAATAGCTTAATATGGATATATTTCTCTCATATTTGTATGTCACAAATGCTGAATTGAGATGCATCCTGCTGTATTTATTTTAGAACAAACCAACGCTTGAATATATTATTAGTAATGATAGTTAATTAATTCCCTTAATCAATTTAATTACTTACATGTATATTAGTCGGATCTGCATAGCTTTCAATTATCTTTGGGTGTGTGCTTCATTAATTTAATGTTACAAAGACATTTAATCAGAATGTATTATACACTTAATGAAGTGGCTCCGTTTAATTTAGGTTGAAAATGATGTGACATGTTTATTTGTAAAAGGAAAAGGCGTGATCACTTTTTTGAAATTCCATTCATGTGTAAAGAAACATAGCTTATTTCCTAGTTAGAATTTACAGTCAATACATGAATAGCTGGCTTCTAATTTCCCTAGGAGTTGATATTCCCCGATTATAAAAACCCTAATTAACATCTGCATCCAGTAATAATTGCCAGTTCCTTGGGGCAACATAGAAAGCCAGAATTCATTTAAAACTATTGCGTTGAGTTTTGAAAAGTTTCTCATCCCAACAGAGTCTTTTTGTCTCTTTAAATTAAAAAAATGGTCTCTCCTGTTTCACACTTGAGTTGTTCTCTTTCATTTCCTGCTGAGATAAGCAGACAGTGTTTGAAGAGGACGCCGCGTTTCTCGCAGATCTATGAAACCACATGTACAGCTCCTCCATAGAGGCAAAAAAGTTGCTTCACTTTAAAGCCCAATTCTCACTGCTTTAGATGTGTCTTCAAATAAAGTATAACAGGGGTTTGCCTACCGGGTGGTTCATACTGTAAAACGTGTGCTAATAGGAGCTCATGTGCACGATCAAGAATCAAAGTGAAGCCACGTCAGCAGGCTAGCAAATTCCCAGCAGAGTGGCAGTAGACAGAAAAAAGGGTTGTCTGATGCATGTTGACCCATTCCAGTAGGTCAGATTGGCATGAAAATGCCCCGAGACACTTTAAAGAAAGAAGGCTTTGAAGCAAGATCTGCAGAATAAAGTGTGTAGAATCCCACGCCTGACCTTTTTCTGACCCTGGTTGGTAAGAGAGGCCAAGGAGCTGGAAAGAAAAGATTTAGGTCATGACTATCAGGACCTTTTTAGCCAAGTTAAGATGGCCACAGTGCTGGAGCGAGCCTTGCAGGAGGGATTACAAGGGGGTAAACATACATCCGACCTACTGCTGAATCCAACCTGACTGCCTCCAGTGTGAGTAGCATGGGCAATTTAGACAGGATTACCTACAGCATCAACAAAACCAGCCTTTTTTAACCCAAAAGCCTGAGTACTTTGGCGCAATGATGATGATGAAATGACCCAACGTGTAGACTGAGGATAAAACAGTTCCTGAAACAGGAAAAAGAAGAAAAGCTATATCTAAAGTTGCGAAAACCTCAACCCCAAGGTGAGTTTTTTGTTATATTTGGAGTTACATTTCAAGGTAACCCTTTTCCTTGGCAATGTCTTTAGAACTGCTTCAAGAACTTCTGTAAAACTTCAGTAAATATACTGATGTTAGTTTGGAGATGTTGTGTGTGAAGGATGGCCAGGAGCCAATAACAGCTTATGATCGATGAACCTTGCACACAAATGAGCAAAAACGATAAGAACTATAGCTTCTTAATGTTGGAATTTAAAGGTTACCTTCAGGGATGTAGAGGAAACCGTTTAGACAGATAATGCGTCTTTGCTTTTGCAAATCTTCAGTATACATAGCTACGCAGTGTTGGGAGGCTACCAAGCGTTTAACTATTTTTTTTACAAGAAAAACAGCCAGAAAGTGGCATCTCGTTTGGCAGCCATGTTGATGTGAGCCCTCAGGAGAGGCCACAGGGATGGGCAGATAGCGAGAAGACTCCATATTAATGGTTTGGGGCTCCAGAAGTAAGCAGAGACCAGGCAAAATCCTGGATGGATAGCTAATCGTTTATGCTGAAACTCTGCAATGAGAACCACCCTTGCTGATTTCAAACTGGGGATCTTCCAACAGAGCCAGCTGGGTACTTTGCTACAGTAATGAAAAATAGAAATTAGTGGCTACAAAATCACAAACATTGTGAGCAGTTTGGGTTGTTTTGAGTCAGTTTCTAGATGTAATAACCCTTACTGTCAATCGTTAATTAAAAAAGGGATGACAGAGAACATGCTACTAATAAGTCCGGTATTATGGTCACTTTTAAGTATTAAATAACTCATCTATAACACAAAAGGGGTTGAAGGGGAGGAATATTTGGTTTTAGCTAATATGTCCTATTTTGTCAAAACAAGTTTTACTTATGAATGAAAAGCCTTTTGACATAAAAAGTCAAACTGAATATTTTGATTTGAAATGCAGCTTTGTCCTTGGCATGTGGTGAACTAAGTTTTAGTTTATTCAATGATCAAGAGAACACAATGAGATCCAACTGTCATGGCTCAAGCTTTAGACAGAAAAATAACATTAAACAGCCTTTTGGCATTGCCACATTGAAAAGTGACATGCTTCCTGTGCCCATTGCACACTACATTACACGTATACACATAATGTAAGATATATATATATGTTCAGAAGGAGTACTTCTCAATATGTTTTATCCTGATTGAAGCTCCCACAAACCCACTCTGTCCCCCAGTTTGTCCTCACTTTACTGCTTGGATAGGGATTATTCTGCCTCACTCCTCTTCAAAAGCATTGCAACAGTGGCTCGGCGGTGCGCTGTGTCTTGAAAATCTGAACATGACCAAGAAGATGTCGAGTAATCCGGGGTTAACGTGCGCGGTCAGATGGAAATCCTGCTCAGATTGCAAAGCAGCATGGGTGTCCGTCCGCCTCCTACACTGCCTGTCTGCAACATGAGACAAGCTGCCAAATGCTGTAAGAGCACCGCTATACCAGGACCATATTATCACACCACAGCAGAGTCTGATTATAGCTGACAGCTGGGTACAGGTAAGCATGTACTCTGCTGCACAGCTGTGGCTCTTGACCTCGTATTACCTTTTATTTGAGCGGAAATATCACGTAAAAGCCCCGGGTTACCTCGACTCCACATCGGCTACAACTGGCAGGAGGTGTGAGGGATTTGGAAGCTTTGCAAGCTCTTTATATTTTCTAAAGAGTGAGAAAACAGTGACAGTTAATTACAATTATGGGAATGAGTCTCCTCAATCTTACGCCCGACGTTTCTTTAGCCTTGAGGCTCTGCAGGCCTGAGACTCCATCACAGAAAAGAGACACAAATGAGAGAATTGGGACCAGAAAAACGTCTCACAAAAGGCAGCTGGATGCCCTCAGCACTGCAGTTTTACCTGAGCTCTTTGTGATCATTCACTCTTTGAAATCACCGGTTGTGTAACCGCGTTAACCGCTAAGCGTGACGAATCGCTGACTGGGCGCTCTGAAAATCCATTTGTATCAGAGGTGTTTACAGTGGTGGAAAAAGGTATATTCCCCTATGTATAGGTATCAATACTTCAGTGCACATTTACTCCATTACATGTTAGATGAGGAGATCGATACCTCTTTTATATTGTCTGTGAAACATAAAGCTACAGCCAGTAGAGAGTTCAGTTTAGTACAAAGACTGGAAACAGGGGAAAGAGCAACCGCATCTCTTTTGCAAGGTTTCAAAAAGCTCACCAAATAGCACATTTTATTTCCTTAGTTAAATTGAAACTATGGGGCTTAGGTGACTATTGGCTCCAAATAGAGGACATTTAAGGAAGTTGCAGCTCGATTCGAGGAAAAAGCTTAGTATATAAGGCTCTTAAAATGACAGATCATCATTTAACACCTCGGTTTTTGTTAGGATTAAACAAGAAAGTCATTAATGCGTAATATTGAACTTTAGAGGTGCTGGTAGGTGGATTTTGTGACTTTATAACAGAGCCATGCTTGCATTTTCCCTGTTTTTACTTTTCGTGCTATGCTAAGCTACCTAGCTGCTAGCTGTAGCCTTATATGAAGTGTAAACCTATGCATCTTGTCATCTAATTTTCCACAAAATAGCAAACGGGTGTATTCCTCTAACATAGTCCTCTAGGTAGCATAAGATGTGAAGACTCAAGTCAAGTACAAGTACCTGAATATTGCACATGAGTAAATGTAGTTATTTTCCACCACTGACAATTCGCACAATGACAGAACGCATGCAGGTTCACTTTTTTTCTTCACAGACGCCCGTAGAAACATTTGTGGGGACATTTCAGGAAAGCAGGCTAAAATAACTGGAATTTTTTTTTTTCTAGGGAGCTTAATAAATCTTGATGTGCTACTTTTTATGAAGAGGCATCACAGTGAGCAAGGAGGTGAACCTACAGGGAATCCGAGTTGCCTGGATGTGGCTCCACTTTTGGGAATTCCTTAGGCAGCTGAAACCCTGCGCCAGCGCGCACCTACACCCGCTGGAGCAAAGTCATCGGGAACACCGGCGAGCGCTTGATGTTCCGACTGAATGGAGAGAACAAGAGCAACACAGAGTCGACTGTGCCAATACATTCATCATACTCCGCTACCCCCCCCCTCCCCCCCCCCATCAGCCGGGTTCACTGTTTACAACCTCCCACAGTAGTTGTGGAGTGTACTGATGGGAATTGAAGTGTAGCCACTGTAGCAGAGCGGGCATATTAACAAAACTTAATTTTGCTGGTGTCCCTACTTTATGTGTATTTCTGTAGACTACACTATTATTGGGGGAAAATGCAAATAAGGGTTTAATTAATGTACAAATATACCGCATATTTCATAATGTAGTATTTTAAGACAGCCTTTTCTTTCTTCCCATTGCATATATCCTAGCAGAAATACAAGTAGTTAGATGAATATCTATTTTAGTCATACATACTTATATTGTCCTCATTACAGAGGTATTATTTCAAACTGCTCCAGTTGCCTATATGCGCCGTAAAAAAGAATGTCTAAGCCAATTTTCCGTGGAAGAGGAGCCTGGAGAACATGTCTCTGTTAGATAAGTTAATTACCTCATATCCTACGGCTACACACCAGCTCCCTCCACCCTCCCCATGCAGGAGGAATGAAAACAACACTCCTACATGATCGAGCTGTACTATATGCTAATGCTAATTAACTCGCCGCTATTATCTTCATCATGTAACATGCACCTGTTATCTAGCTAATCACAGAACCATCAACCATGTAGGTTTCACCCTGGCAACATACATCACAGGCCTCATTTATTTCACAGAACAGAGGATAAAGAATGCAGAGATGGAGTTTCTGTATCTTTTTTCACAGCAAGAAGGTGTGTGTGTGTGTGTGTGTGTGTGTGTGTGTGTGTGTGTGTGTGTTTCAAAAATAGCAATGCATTCCAGTATTTTCCAGTTTGTGACTTAAGAGCTCAGCTTGGCAGGAGTACAATTGTGGCAACAATTAACGGTGATTGCACAAATAATTTTCTTTTTCCAAATAACAACATGTATATCCTTCACACCGCTTAATGAATTGACTGGTTGCCATGACACATTTGCATGTTCGCCGCTGTTCGACATCTCCGCATGCTTACTGAAAACATTTACATGGCAACAATTGCACATGCAGGAGGGATTTTATGCTGTGCTCCCATATTACAAGTAAATTGACATGTGGTGCGTCATGTTTTATGGGGGTTTAATTGATTCCTCATTCTTTGTGCTACATCCTAGGCAGAGAATATTTACAGGAAAGATAATGTGACTGTCTCTTGTATGAAAGTGCCACTTTTGCACACTGCCATGAATAGTGGAGGCACTCAGCAAAAACAGGCAGTTTTGTCCACATGGAGCTTACATTTCCTCATGAGTTTGTTCTGAGTGATGGTCCCTTTCATGTTCTGTGTATGACTGTCATCGTAAAATAAATGGTATGTTTTTTTGAGACTACGGATACAACTTGTTTTACAAGAAGCATTATGGGCAGGCTGAGCAGTTCCTTAGCTGCGGCCCAAGGAAGCGCAGACTTACAAAGGGGCTCATTAGTTGTATTTTATTCATAAGACAATATGCAGGTTTTAAACCCCTCAATATTGAATAAAGATGGTTTTACGAAGAACCCCTTTTTATCAAATGAAAAGCTTTCCTGTCAGGATCTTTATATTTGGTATCATGTTAGTTTGAGAGGACATAAACGACCTTGGAATGATTTTGATAATTTCACCTTTTTTGAATTAGATGGACCCTGACAAAGAAAGGGTTTTGGCAAAATAGCCTTACAGTACATGAAAATACCAAAACATCAATGCATTAAAAAATACATGTTGAATTGACATGAACACTGTTAATTGTTTTTGCATTATTCCAGAAATACTTGGGTTTCACAGACTTTCCGTGCCAAGGCCATGGCCCAATTTTACAGTATGCATTTAAACATTTAACGAACACAACAAATGTTTTTTATATGTTATGCATTCAAAATAATTATAATTAGTTTTTGAATACATTTGTTTTTGCATTTTCCCTCCTAGTTGATGCCATCTCACTGATTGACATGCTACAAAAATCACTGTGCTTGGGCACAAATCTGTATTACTCCACTGCTGAAAAGAGCCCAAATAAATACACTGCTTACACCTGTTTGAGTAATGTTTGCTAAAAACTACAGTGCCCAGTTGCTTAAAGAAATTACTTAAAAAACAGGACCACTATTTGTAAGCCATTTTGAAAGATGTACGTCTCTGTTGAGAACAAATGGGCCATCATACACGGGGAAATCGGAAAGTATTGAGTGATGGACGATAATGAGGTCTTTAGGGATTTGTTGACTGAGAGAAACATATTGAATAATGCTATAAGTATTCTTTGAGTGTACACAGAGAGCCTAAAACACCATCAACCCAAATGAAAAGAGGACATAATGATGGAGGTGGTGGTTGCTGATCATTAAGAGTCAGTGAAGAGACAGGAGGCTGTGTTGTGGGAGTGTCTGGCGGGAGAGTCTGAGTGTTGGCCATAAGCACTTTGTGCAGAGTGGCCCCTGGTTGTTATGGAAACAACCCTTTCTTCATCATTATAACATGTTGTCTGAACAGTGTTTTTAAATGGAAAAAGACAGAAAAAAGCTGCATAACAAATTAGTCCTTGACAAGTTTGGCAACCACTTGTTTTGTTGGCAAAGGCCACTTTTCTCTGCAGATTTTGAACAGCTTGTTCTGTCACTAAAGAATCCAGCAGCCCAAGTCATACAGACAGAAGGAAGACTTTTGTAAATAGTCCTAATTCTGAGTGAGAATTTGCATATTTCCTGAGTGACATTAAAACCCCATTTTAAACAGTTGCCGTTAAATAGTCCCCACTTCGATTTGTTTATGGAGCTTGAGCTGCACATAATCCTGCATGTCAGCGCTGCTTTGCTTGAACCCTTTTCGCATGTTGTCTGTGCACTCTAGTCACTCTGCAAATACACTAACCCTCCGCACACACACCTTTACCCACAGACGTGCTGCACACACACTGCAGAGAGAGTCAGCATGAGGGCTCGGCGTCGCCCCTGTGTGAGGCGTGTTTTTACTGGATAATCCCAACTCCACCTCAGAAGAGCTTTACATTTGGGGGGGGGGGGGGGGGGGGGTGATATCTTGCTGGCTTAATGACTAATAAACCCTCGTATTGGTGCTTAAAGTCAAAGGAGCTGCTAACACAAGCAAAACAAACAAGTCTAATAAAGACAGCTAAATGCAGCTCTTAAAAGTCACAAGTGCAAAAGATTGAAGAACACAAAGGGCGCGTGTTCATTTTTCACTTCATTCTAAAGATACATTATTATGGGGTGTTCTGGCGCTGTAATGCTGCAGCAGCCTTTGCCTCTTCAATGTATCATTACCCCCCTCTGGTGGTCTATACAGGAAACAAACTCTGAGAGCCACAAGGGGAATATATTTAAAACATCTTTACTACCTCATTGTTATGACCCAACACATTCTGCCTTAGTGTTAAACAAGGAGAAACAGTATAACACTTGCTGTAGATTTTATTAGTCGAGCAGAGTACTGTGACTCATTTCCAAGTCAGCGGCTGGAGGAGTTGCTTCAGTATGCAATGTGCTCCGTCTCTCTTTTCCTCACTGCCTCTCACTCTTTCATTCACAGTTGAATTCATTAGCTCTGCTGCCATGTTGCCGACGCGGCGAGGAATGTAAATTAAGGTGACGGAACAGATATTAACAGACGTCTGCTAATAACGTCAACTGATGTTATCAGGCGGAGAGCGATATTAAAAAGCTCCCTTTCTCCAGATGCCCTCCTCGTCTCCTCCTGAGTTATAGCTTTTCTCTCCATCCACCATCTTCCCTCCATTGCCCCTTCCCTGTGGCTTCTCTATACCCTGTCACACATGGCCTCCTCCAGCCCATTACGCTTTGTTTTGTGTCATGCCTGTGGTCGCCGGGGCGAGCAGCATATTGGATGATTTCAATCCATCTCAGGAACCCCTTTCCTTCTCCGCCCTCCACCTCGCTCTTTCTCTCAGACAGACACTTTCTCTGTTTATCTCCATCTCCCCTCAGCCCTCACTTCTCCATCTGCGCCAGTACTGATAGAAGCAAAAGTAGAGTTGCTAACTTTCTCTTCAATCCCACCTCATATAGAGCTTGCCTAAAACTCCATTTACACATGGTATTAACATGCACTCGGCCAAGCCCAGCACCCCGCTGCTACACCATTAAGCTAACATCACTGTCACTAACTGCACTCCATGAGTAAATTACCATTTCATTTCCAGAAGCAAAAGAGAAACTCTTTCAGAGAGAATAAGCCAGGTCTATCCAGAATGTTCCACTGATTCAGCAGCGAAAACACCTTCAAAAGATAAAGCCGTTAAAGCCTCCAGATAACGGTGTAAAAGTGGGGAATTTAATTAAAAGGAGCACCAGTGTTCCTGTAAAGCGGGGTTGCTCTGTTAATTCACTGTGAACTCGTTCAAAGAGCACAAACAGCTGTAGGTTTACCTTTACTGTAGACACTAGTGCATCTTTAAAGCAGTTAATGATGTGCCAACAGCCTTCAACAAGCTTTTTCACTAGAAATGTAACATTTTACTTCCCCAACAAAAGTATTAATATAATAAACACAGGCACCAGGCAAACCATGTAACGGACTAGTTTTAACTCCACAAAACCAACCTGTATGAAGATGATCTGAATCCAATGCATAGGAGAAAGGACAACTAGGGGCGGGATTTAGATAAGGGTCAACATGAATAACCTGGACAAGGTAGACTGGGCAACAAATGCAGTATATCTTCAATTGATTAGCTTTACAATAACTGTTTGTATGAGTACATCAGATCCAGAGGCCTTTACATTAACACCTAGAACATGAGCATACTTGTGATCTTGATCTGATATGTGTTTTGCGTGAAATTACACCTAGCATTTCCTTCTCTAGATACAAATCACATGTTGCTAGACTCAAGTGAGCCTGTTGAAATGCTTCCTTGATCAAGAAAGTAGAGCCCAGACAACTGCATCATGTTGTGGGGACACTCTGCGTTTGTTGGCAGACATTGAGATCTGATCACAGGTTTGACATTACAATGCTGTAGGCCTGTAGTTATCTGCATAATGAAGACCTGCATGGGGTCTAAAAGATTCAAGGGCTGGTTGATGCCATTTCTTAATCTTTGTCATGCAAGTGACGGTAAAAGGTCATGACGTGTACAAAGGAGCCCTGGATAGGGACTTGCTCACCTGGAGTCACTGGGGAATGGGGTTAAATAATGAACAAGCTTGTGACAAATGAGTGACTCGAGAATCTTAGCTTTGGAGGAACCACACAAGCATACGTCAGCACGATTCATACATGAACAGGCATACCTCAACCCTGCTTTTCTCTGTATCTTTATCCTGCTTTTGTCATTGCACACCGGTTGCTTTCAGCTGCATGCGTTCGCCATTTCCCAAGGGCTTTTACTTTACTCCTCTCAGCACCATACCTCCTCCCTTCCCTGCTTCTCCACGTCTCAGGAATCAGACACAGGTTTGCCACTGCTGAGGAAGCAACCGTGGTAATCCTCAGGCTCAACTTCAAAAAGAGCCTCTAAAGACTACACTCTCTACGGTTCTGGCAACTCAGCCTGCTACCTCTGCTGGGGGAAGGGGGCTAAAAAAAAAAAAGCACACTCCTCTCACCTGCCTGTTTTCCTCTTCCCAGATACTTCACTCAACTAACTTCTACTTTGTCAGCACTAAATGTTCCTCAGCTCAACTCACAACAAATTCTGCTTTCCCCTGCCATTGACAACACACATCTCTGCAAGGCAGGGGAGAGAACTGAGAACTGATGGCAGGAATGAAAATAGTAGGACAGAGGGTGGAGAGGAGGAAGACAATACAGTAAAGACTAGAGCTGCTGCTGAATGGAGGAAATAAAGACGATACAGTGTCCCCAGTTTTACAGTTGTTCTCTGAGGGGAAGCTGAGACACTGTCAGCAGATCTTTACACAGCTCTGCTATGCAGAAGAGATGGAGTAGCTTACAGCTAAAGTGCGATAACCATTCAATTATTTCTGATTACAGCGTTGATACCCCCTTTACACTGCTGTTGGTTTACTGCGGGCATAAAAACTTGGGCATTAGGGGGCATCAGTAGTAATGAAATCTACAAAAGTGCTGTGACCGACTTGTTGAGGAAATGTGCACAGTTCCCGGTTCAATACTATCCCCAGTGCCAACTGTCCACGGGCGAAGCCAACTCTGCTTATTAGCTAGGTTATAGGACACAAATAGAAATATTTAGTAAACTGTGCAACTTTATTGTCATGTTAGCGTCTTAGCTAACTATCATGCTAACTGACAGTTATTGTTCTGGCTTGCTAGAGTGTTTGGCATTAGCTTGTCCAACAATAGTTTTTTTTAGTTATTTAAACAGCCTAATGGTCAAATTATATTTAGTATTTTCTACACAAATGTTCTATCTTGATATTAGGGCTACGTTGTCTTTGTTCAAAGTAGTCGTTCCGAATATGGCAACAGGATTAAGAACCAAAACGGAAATACACAAGTAAAGACGTTCCAAAATGTAGCCAAAAAAACATTCTTACCAGGAAAATGAGAACAAGTCCAATGGAGCATTGAAGTTAGGCAGGTCAGGAACAAGCAGCTGGTGAAAACTTGTACAATACTTAAAATAAAAATCAACTTTTAAAGGCAAAGAAAGTAGCTGAAATCCAACGTGGACTAGTGGTTAACGAGACGCAGGTGTGCGGGTGGAGGTGATGAGCACGTGACCAATAGGGCGACATCTGGTGGACAGGCAGGGTATAGCAAAGACAGGAAAGTTTCAATAGCCAACAGGAGGTCTGAGTCTGAAGGCAAAAACAACATGTTTTCACTATACTGTGCTTTATTAAAGTCATTTAATTGTAATACATTTGAACTTGAACTTATAGATCTAATAGAGTCAACTACCAAGTATTTTGTAAAAAAATAGCTATCATCTTGTAAGCCGATTGGAACCATTTATATACTTCCCATCCATTTTCTGTTTATCTTTTTTTTTATTGACACACATTAAACATAGTATAATGAAATGTAAAATAAATCCCATGGAGGGATAAATATACATTAAATTCCCCTCTGAGTTGTCCACATCCCTACAAATATACACATAATTTGTGTGATGCAAAATCTCCATCTGACATGCAATATATTATGTTCACTTTATACTTCTGTACCCTTTTTTTTTCTTCTCCTTTTTGATTTCTATTTTCTCATTCTTTGTGCTAATTCTGTGAATTTTACCCAGAGGTGCTGTACTGCTACGCCCGACTGCAACCCCGCCGCTTCCCCCATTTTGCAATCACCCATCGCCCACGTGTCATTGACTTAATCTGTCCCTGTAGATGGTATGCTCCAACAATATGAATTATGAATTATTTATTTCATTACAACGGTCTGGCCTGCCTTTCTGAATAAAAAAGCCATGAATTAAGTTGTTTTATTCAGCTGATGCCACAAGGCACAGGCCTCTCTAGCAAGGTGTTTCTGCTCTCATTGAGAGGCGGTAGCATCGTTGGAGGCAGAAAGACTCAGACAGGCGATACTTAAACATTTAAAAAGGAGGAGGCCAACTTCAAAGGAATGGCCTTGCACAATCAGTGTAGCCCTTTCCTTTTCAATTAGAACACAGTCTGCCAGGCTGGCATGCTCACCTAAAGGCTGGGCTAAGGCCGTGAAATATTGATGGCCCCTTTCTCGGAGTGAGAAGAACGCTTTGTGCTAGGTTCCCCTGGGGGAGTTTATGTGTGTAAGATTTTTTTTGTATGGCAGTCAGCCGAGTGGGTGATTTGTTTGTGTGATCTGAGTGGGCGTGCAGTGACGCACCACTAGTGACTCGCACCAAATTCAATCAAAAGTGTCTCGGCAAATACTCCTCTATTTCGCCAGCACATAAATCTTTTACTGCGGTAACACAACAATAATTCTTTGTTCGATCAGGTGAGCCCATGTCTTTGTATCTTGCAGCCTAAGAGTAATTCTTACTTATGATCTGCTCTGTTTTACAAATCTATCCACAGTATTTCACCTTTGGCTGTGGCGTGTAAACTCAAAGAAGGGCAATCTTTGCAGAAATCAAAGCACTTTGCCTGTAACCGCTAGTAAACAAGACCTCATTATTTTCAATAATGTGTGATCCTGCAATCATCAAGGATGCAGAACAGACATCTGCATTGGTAATTGCACCAGCACGTGTTCAAACTATGAACAGCACTTAACATCTGAAACATTAAAACCTTAAAACTTTTACAAAACTTTTTTTGCTGATGTTGCCTTATTAGTGCAACTTGTGTTTTGGGGCTTTGTAATTAATTTGAGAGTGTTTTATTTTTGCTCTACACTAAGACATAAGTCGAGCTGGGTGTTTCGTTAAGGCTGAAAGGAGAGGTAGGATATACATAAATTATTTGGAAAGGATCTCATGTACACCATCAAACCACTTTGAAGGAAAAATATTTTGGCAGAACTAGTTCTCGCTTTTCTCTCCCTCTGTTATATAAAAAAATAGATACCTTAACACATCCAGACATACAAATTGAAGTTTCAAAAAAGTTCTCAAATAGACAAGGTGTGAACTTTGACATTCATCCCTGAAGACATCCTCACTCGGCCTGCCAGGATGTGAATCTGAAGACAGAGAGCGAGAGCAGCAGATTGGATGTGATATTAGTGAGGGCTCAGGCAAGTGGAGGGTTATATACTTAGTCATACGATGACACAGCCCCTAATGGGGCAGAGAAGCGATGCACTGATATCCTTAATTGATGGATTAGAAGCGTATAATTCCCCGCAGAGAGAAGAAGATCAAGAGAACGGAGGAGAGAGTAAGCAGAGGCAGCGAGAGCTTGAAGATGACCTGAACGGTTAATTGAAAAGGGAAATTCCCAGGACATTTCATTTAAATGAGATTGGGGGAACAAATGAAAAAGTGAAGAAAGAGATATGAGCAAGGTTAGAATTTGGGGGGCAAAACAAGCAATAAACAAGAGACTATTGCTGTGAATTAATGAGCTTCCTACTGTACTTAGACTTGACATTTTTAGTGCAGTAGTGCAAAATATGGAAACATTCCTGTGTACCTGGATGGTTTACAAATAAAAAAGTTGTACAGTAACTGTGTTTTCTTCCACTATTTTTAACAAACAACACCACTCTATTTTGGGGTGGTTAATTGAGCAGTGTTTCATTATGTGGTATTGCAATCGATAGCAACGGTCACTTGAGGTAAGTGGACAGAATCTTTGATTTAAGGCTACCATGTATTCATAGTATACTTCATGGCAGTGGACTCAGGGAAGTGTCCAAATTGAGAAACAAAACGTTATCAAATAGTGATGATATTAAAGGCAAGGCAAGTTTATTTATATAGCACCTTTCAACACAAGGCAATTCAAAGTGCTTTACAAAAATGGAAGACATTATGAAAATGGCATTTAAAATCAGTCATTAAAAAGAAAAGATAATAAAATAAACATTAAAAGAAAAAATACATGGAAAAGTTAAAAGTTACAGTGCAGTTTAAGATGTGAATAGTTCAATTAAAAGCAGCGGCAAAAAAAAAAGTCTTCAGCCTGGATTTAAAAGTAGTAAGAGTTGCAGCGGACCTGCAGGTTTCTGGGAGTTTGTTCCAGATATTTGGAGCATAATAACTGAATGCTGCTTTACCATGTTTAGTTCTGACTCTGGGGACAGAAAGCTGACCAGTCCCTGAAGACCTGAGAGTTCTGGATGGTTCATAATTTAGCAGGAGGTCAGAAATGTATTTTGGGCCTAAACCATTCAATGCTTTATAAACCAGCAGCAGTATTTTGAAATCTATTCTTTGACACACAGGAAGCCAGTGTAAGGACTTCAGAACAGGAGTGATGTGATCCACTTTCTTAGTGTTAGTGAGGACTCGAGCAGCGGCGTTCTGAATTAGCTGAAGCTTTCTAATAGATTTTTTAGTGAGACCTGTGAAGACACCATTGCAGTAGTCCAGTCTACTGAAGATAAAAGCATGGACAAGTTTTTCCAAATCCTGCTGTGACATTAGTCTTTTAATCCTAGATATGTTCTTTAGGTGATAGTAGGCTGATTTAGTAACTGTTTTAATGTGACTGTTGAAACTCAGGTCAGAGTCCATGACTACACCTAGATTTCTGGCTTTATCTGTTGTTTTGAACATTGCAGACTGAAGCTCAGCGCTAACTTTTATACGTTCTGCCTTGGCTCCAAAAACCATTACCTCAGTTTTATCTTTGTTTAATTGGAGAAAGTTCTGACACATCCAGTCATTGATTTGTTCAATGCACTTACTCAGTGTTTGAATTGGAGCATAATCTCCTGGTGAAATTGTTACGTAAATTTGTGTGTCATCCGCATAGCTATGGTAACTTATTTTGTTGTTTTTCATTATCTGAGCCAGTGGTAGCATGTAGATGTTAAAGCGCTGGTATAAAGCAAACAAAGGCTGCTATTGTGACTGGCCATGGAAGATGGATGTGATGAAGCAATGAAGAGAGGGCCTGGGAGCAGCGCACCATTTATACATCAAGAGTGAAAGCTAGTTCCACAGCAGAGACGTGGATGGATGGGTGGAGGAGAGAGGAGAGACCTCTCGAGGGAAGAAGCAGATCCCTGTCTAAAACTCCCCTTTCATCCGGCCCACACAGTGCCAGATCAATCCCAACGCCCGCCCATCATTAGGCATCAAAGGGTTGTAGGAGGGGGATCCTGTCTGCACACGACTAATCCCCTTTAAATGCACCTTCTCAAGAAACAAAGCCGCCATTACAACCACAATGCATTTCTGGATAATCTACACTTTCTCTTCTGATGCTTCACGGCCATCAAAGCGAGCGAGGTGGCAGAAAAAGTTACAAAAGAAGACAGGATTTCCACACCCTTGTAACTCAGGATGAATAGTGGCACCTTTCAAAGCGCTTGTTTACTCTAAATGTGCGCAAATGTTAGCCCCTCCAGAGAGACAAGTGCAGCGTTTGATTGTCTCCATTTATAGCCCCGAACTCCTGGTTCACATTGATAAATGTTCCGACATCGACTTAGGGGACATGTAAAACAAAGGTCAGCCGCATTGCTGTGAGAACAATCATTTCCATCGCCACAGATGACAAATGGAGTCGGTAACTTGCATTATTGTCAAGAGATCCCCCCCCTTTCCCTTCAGCCTCTCACTCTATTTTCTGTACTCTGTGTCTCGTACTGTTCCTCCCAGAAACCCATGAATAAATAATTCAAGCCACAGATTTTTCATTTTATGACTGAATATGATATTTATCCCTTACCCGATCTTGCCACCCACCCACCGCCTCTCTGAAGGAGCAGATAAAACACTGAATGCCACAAAATAGACCTTTTAAAAAGCCCTCAACATTTGTTTCGCTCCAGGATCATCTCTTGAGCCCCAAAATGTTGTCTCAGCACCACTTGAGTTGCTTTGTTTCTTCTTAAGTATCAACTATTCCCCTCCTCCTTCTTATCCCACCCCCTCATCCTCGCGTTTCCCTCTTGAATCTTGAATCTGAGGCAGTGACAAACTCCGACAAGAAAGCAAGCGATCTTGATACCTCCGTGCATCTCAATAATGGAGCAACTTGATATGAGAGCCTTGTTATCAGGGCCCTCTTTGCTTAGTGCATGTTGCATCCCATCAGTCAATGGGGTAAGAAGAGGGGAGAGAAAGAAGGAGGGAGGGGGTTATGGTTGGGTTATCACAGCAATGGGATTAATGGGTGTGTGGGGTTTAAATTGGCTCTCGATGACAGCGGAGGCCTCACCGTGTTTCTATCAGTTATCGGCAGGTTTCCCCCCCATTACTCAGTCTCTTTCTCTCCCTTCCCTCCCTTTTACTCCTTCTCCCTGTAGCTGCAATTTATTCCTCAACCTCTTACCACATCTCTCTCTGAACACCCCACACATCAATCTTCTCCCCCCCCCCCCCCTCTTCTTCACTCTTTGAATCCAATACTCCAGACAGCATGATGTCCAAATTAAAGAATGTGATGGAAGCCAATAAAAGTACACAGCCTGGTGCTGTAAGTCAACTGCGTAAATGGACCAAATGAGCATTTTCAATATTTGATAACTGAGTAACGTGTCGGGAAGAGTGAGGGGAAATATACCAGGGTAATGGTTCCCGAGCTATTTTGTCTGACAAACCCCTCAAATCCCTTCATGCAAATGAAAGTAGGCCTATTAAAACATCACACATCCTGTTCAAGTGCATTTGTACAAATGTTATTGTAGATAACTACCGTTTTTTAAACAATTTTTTGTGTATTACATTCACTAACGCTAACCAGTTTATCACCAAATGTAGCTAACTATTTCATCTTTTAAGCTAGTAGCCCACATCTGCTTAGTTAACTTTTCTACTGTTTCATTCAATACTTTTACTGGTGCTTACATTGCCACTCTTTATGTAGTAAGCTATTTATACTTTAGCTAACTATTTCAACTGTTCATCTAGAAAGCTATATCTACTTTCTTTAGCTAACTATCTCAAGAGTTCATCTATAAAGCTATATCTACGTTAGCTAACCATCAAAAGTGTATCTAGGGAGCTACCTCTAATTTAGCTAACTATTTCACGAGTTTATCTAGAAAGCTACCTCTACTTAAGCTAGCTATTCAAATGTTTATCTATAAAGCTATAGGCTATCTACTTAAAGGTGGGGTAGGTAAGTTTGAGAAACCGGCTCGAGATACACTTTTTGTTATATTCCATGGAATGCTCTTAACATCCCGATAGCAATGAATATCTTAAGTGCTTTAACAAAAAATCCATAAAAAAATGTAATCTGTGGAAGCCGTAGTACTGTAAAAAGCACGACCAATCATTTGAGCCGGCCCGGCTAAAATAACTGGATGGCCTACCTGCCTGTCAGCCTTCCATCTGTGCTCAAACTTACCTACCCTACCTTTAAAAGGTAGGGTAGGTAATTTTGGAGAAACCGGCTCGAGTGCGCTAGAATTTGAAAATACACAACCGGAGAAAATCTGCCACTTCCTTATAGAGCCCCTCCTCCAACACACACGAACGCGCACATGACCAATGAGGGCACGAGATAAGTTTGTGCACAGATGGAAGGCCATCCAGTTATTTTAGCCGGGCCGGCTAAAATGATTGGTCGTACTTTTTACAGTATTACGGCTTCCACAGATGACATCTTTTTATGGATTTTTTGTCAAAGCACTTAAGATATTCATTGCTATCGGGATGTTAAGAGCATTCCATGGAATATAACAAAAAGTGTATCTCGAGCCGGTTTCTCAAACTTACCTACCCTACCTTTAAGCTAACTTTTTGAACAGTTTATTCTCTACTTTAACTGTAGTTAACTATTAACTGTTTATCTACTATCCTACTGTTACTATAGCTTACTATTTGAAATGTTTATCCTGTACCTAACTATTTTAACTATTTATCTACTATGTATACATAACTACTGTATTTGAAGAGTGTAAGAATTCATAAACGGATGCCAACTATTTCAACTGTGTATTTATTACTTTTGGTTAACTATTTCAACGGTTAAAATGTAGCTAATTATTTCCACAGTTTATTCATTATTTTAGCTAGCTGTTAAAAACACTTTTGATTTAGTTGCTCCTTAATTTTCTGTAGTATTCCTAAGCAACTGCAGAAATACCCCCTGGGGTCCAAATATCACTGGGATGAAATATCACTAATAGGGCATCCTCTGCTTCCACCAAAACTGAATAGACACATCCTATCAGGTGCAGCACCATATTATTCTATTTAAAACTTCTCTCAGAAAGCCAGTCCAAGGTTTCCAAGAATGCTAGCTGTATCTTTTAGGAAGAAGAACTTTGTCAGAGATGTTTATTCACTACTCACTTTGAAAGGCTCATTCATCTTAAAGAAACTTTCGCTCATAGCAGCAGATGGGCTCGGAAGGAACCAATATCAAAAAACACCCTGCAAAAGACTAATTAATTCTTGCTCTTGTCAGTCTGTGTTTTATTTGAAAGAAATGGAGGAAGAGGCTTTAACATGGTAAAACCAAATTCTATTTGAGTGGAAAAGAAAGCCCAAAATACAGCCATTTTACTCACAGTCACTGCTAACTATGAGACATCCTCGTCGTCATGGAGGGTCTGTGTTGATCAGCTCAGTCCTCCTTTTGTGTGTGGTTTTCTTTATGTCCCACATCCCCTCCGTCACAAAAGTCCCCTGTAGGTCTCCATTATCCCTTGCAAATCCTATCAGTTCCAAAACACACACAGGGTATTTCGATCATGTTTGGAAGTGGTTGATTCAATTTCCTTGTTTTTTTTGTAGCAAATAATGTGAGCCATTCAGACAGCTACAGTATGTGGATTCACAAACATCTGCTGCTAATGGAAAAGATTGATGGAATATGGAGGAGAAAATTAGCTGGTGTGAGAAATGAGCTGGTGTCAGTTGCAAATTTGATTGGAGGAAAATGTAGACCATGCCTAGTTTACACCTTTTTTTTTAATTATACAGATGTTAATGCAGGTTTTTTACTGTATAATGCTACAGTTGTGGTAAAAAGTTTGTATATTTTTGACCCAGCAGATTTGATCACATTTTCAGAATTACCATTATAAATTCATAAAAGAACCAAACTTCATGATTTTTGTTTTGTGACAAAGTAGTATGTGCTCCAATCATTCTATCACAGAAAAATACGAGAGGTAGAAAGTATTGAAAAGTCATGACTGTCATGAAATACATGTTCTTTACAAGTGTATGTAAACGTTTGACCACAACTGTATGTAAGCGTCCCTCAGGACACTGCCCAAAAATCAAATCAGAGTTTAAAAAGCTGATATCTGACAACAGTGAATTCCGAGAAACAATTTATATTTACACTACACTACACTACTATACACTTCATATATATTGAAGAGTGTTTGCAAGCTTTCATGACTGTGGCCTGGTTTTGACATATAATAAGCGCCGAGTGCAAGGACGTGAAAGCCAGTGTTTGCTCTTTGTGTTGTGTGTTTCTTGTTGTGGGGGGGGGGGGGAGCGGCATCTTTACACATGGCTTCCCCTCAGTGAAGGCGAAATGAAGGGGAGCCCTCAGGGCAAACACAAAGGCAGGAGCATCTGAAAGAGACTGAGATGAGCATAAACACAGACAAAGACACAAATGTAAACAACAAGCATTTTGAGGAAATTGAATATTCGCACGCACACAGTGATGAATATCAGCCTTTGTTAATAGGTAGCTGTTCAGGCCTTTTCAGCACCATGGACAGCACCCTCCTACAGTATATAATGAGAAAATGTGTGCAATTCAAGGTCAAAGAAGTCAACTGACGGTGTGTTTAAGATTGTTACTTTGAATAATAAGGCAATGGAAGTCTCAATTTATAAATAACCATTTGTATTCCTTGGAGAACAACATTTTGAACATCATATTGCATTTCCTATAAAGAAGCTTAGGCTGAAGTTAGGTTTCCATTATAGAAACAAATGCTGTTTTTCTTTTCGGTGCAAGATATGAATCAATTCACACTAAATATTATCAGTAATTGATAATGGTTATATTTTATGCAGGTTCACATTCTTTGAAAATGTTGGAGTCAGTGTATCATGCTGCATTACAACTTGAACATTTCACAAGTAGCTCCTTATTAATGTTCTCCTACTGACTTCTAAAACTACAAGTATGTCCAACTCTCGGACACAAGGACACATTATGTACATCGTTCCTTGAACCTGCACTGTCTTTGGTGAAAGTGCTTTTAAAGGACCCTCATCCTGGTGTGAGCTCGAGTCACCTTAAGCATCGATGATTTCAAAAACAAGATTAAGGACCATATGACCACTGAATGGACGTGTCCTCTACTGAACACTGCTATTGTTTGATATCATGTTCTGTTTGTTTGTAGTCTGTTGCCTTCTTCTTTGATGTGAAGTGTTCTGTAAAGTCAATTCGGGATCACAATGGGAATATCCCGTGTAGAGAATATATAAATAGTATGTACATCAGAGGAGGATGCTGTATCAGTGGCTTCTGCACCACGGACAGCACCTCTTAATGTATAAGGCTCTCAATAATGATATTTCAACTGTTCAAATCAGTGTATTAGTTTATCTATTGACTCAGAACTTCTGTACTTTGTGGACAAAACAAAGGTTATCATTGTACCATGTACCGGATTTAAAAATAAGTTTAATCTCTGCAAAGCTAAGCATTTGCCTTAAGTAATATTTTATAAAGCAACTATTATGTTATGAGTAAAATGTGCTACTCCAACTTCAGGATAAGAAGAGTTGCCAAGGTTAGTGTACTTGATATTTACCTTTTACCGTATATTACAAAAAGCATATGATAATGGCTGTTTTATTACCAGCTGACTAGGCCTAAAGTGTGAAAAAAGGTTAAGACTTGTCTTCCTTTTTATTGAAAAAGCTAGACTATGTTGATTATGCACTTCTTAACATGAGATGTGCTTAAGCCAATAGCTAAATGCATGAAAATAAGGAAGTTGACTTGTGTGAAGCAAGGTTAGAAAATAGTGCAGACAGATTTACTTTAACATTAAAAGTCTACCATACTGTAGTTAGATTTGCATCTTTACTTTACAGAAAAGTCAACATTTCTGCTGAAACAGAAATCCCTCCCATTGTTATCTACTGTTTTCTAAGCAGAAAGTAAATTAAACAAACTTTCAGCAAACAGCAGAAGAAGTACTTTATCCCCGCCATCATTTTTTCTGGTTGTGGATTTATTTCTCTCCGTCACCCCTTCTTCCCCCCTCTGCTGATGATTTGTTGCGATTCCAAGAGACAAAACATGGAAATTGCACAGAGGGGATCAGGAATTTACTTCTTGATAACATCTGTTACTAACTATTCCGCTCAGCATGCAGAATCAGTCGCCCCTGTAGACCCGTTTTCCCCCTTTATCTTATTTATTTGGAGAAAGAGTTATATTGTCTCATACACCACAAGGTGCACCTAGGAAACTCTGTGCACTGCTACACGGGAACTTTTATGGCCGTCCCTACCCAGAATGGCAATTAGCTGCGGTAGACTGGGGAAAAACACCGAGCAGAGTTGGTATGCAGAGAGCTCTGCAAAGTTAATGGACTTTTAAATCGACACACTGTGCGCCAAATTCCCTTATTAATACCATCCCTGGTCCCTGCCACCGTTTGATTTCAAAGGTCAACTCTCAAATGTCAACATAGGACTGGTAAATAGAGTACATGTTTATGATGCATGCACTGTGTGTGAAGTAAATGAGACGCGAATAGGAGAGGGGCCCTAGTGACTCGTTTTCACCTTTATTTATATTCTATTATTATAACGCATGCTAGTCCCCAGCACTGGCCTGCTTTTGGAGCTTCAATACACAAAGCTACTACCACTGTAGTATGTAAAATGTACGAATTGAAGAATCAAATATATAATTGTTCTCTAGAGTCAAAAGAGTCGGTATGCTTACAAAAAAGGCATTCATTTTTGAGTGTGCTGTAAATGTACAGACGTTGAAATGCACAAAGGAAATAGAGCAGCTAGAGGAGCTGCTAACGGCCTAGGAAAAAGAAAACGGATTGTAAATATAGATGAAATCGCTTCAGTAATAGATCTAAGAATACCAAACTAAACATCTACTTAAAGGTCCCGTGTCATGGCCATTTCTACTGATCATAATTCCATTGTTGAGGTCTACTAGAATAGATTTATATTGTGCAATTTTCCAAACTCACATTGGTGTCTCATACAGCATCTCTGTATAGTATGTGTATTCACATGTGTGAGCCCAGTGTGCTCTGATTGGTCGGGACGTTGCGAGGCTCGCTGCTCAGTGAGCTGGCTTACTGGTGTGGTTTCCGGGTCGGCGATACAGCGAGACAGCGCGAAACTCATCCTGAGCACACACAAACACTCACCGCCGAAGTAAAAACAATAAGTGTGGCTTGATATTGAGTCAGAAAAAGGTTGATAAACGCTGTGAGAATGGGTCTGCGGAGAGCATTTCTCCGCGATCCCAACTCGTCTATTACCAGCGTTCAGGGAGCTCTATGCAAGTCAATGGGACTCCCTGTTAGTTGAAAATGTACGCTAAAGGTCCCCCCACTGCGTTTGATAGTGACGCCAAGGGATCCTGGTGTGTGAGGAGCTCTGGACAAAAAATCCATGAAAAAATGTCATCTGTGGAAGCCGTAGTACTGTAAAAAGCACGACCAATCATTTTAGCCGGCCCGGCTAAAATAACTGGATGGCCTACCTGCCTGTCAGCCTTCCATCTGTGCACAAACTTATCTCGTGCCCTCATTGGTCATGTGCGCGTTCGTGTGTGTTGGAGGAGGGGCTCTGTAAGGAAGTGGCAGATTTGTTCCGGCTGTGTATTTTCAAATTCTAGCGCACTCGAGCTGGTTTCTCCAAAATTACCTACCCCACCTTTAAGGTGAAAACCATGTTATTATATCCTATTACTTATTCATTAACACACTTATTTGTCTGTAGAAATGTAAATGCAGGCAATACAACATTTCAAAATGTGATTAAAGCCACTCAAAGGTCATTCAATGGATGTGATAGTTATTACTGAAGCGTAATTGCATACTGTAGAAACATTCAGCAAATGATAGGCATTTGACGCTATTATCAAAAGTGCCTTACATTAAGTGAAATAAGCTTCAAGGTAATCTCTAAATGTCCAGGCTCACAATGCTACTTTACAACAGCTGTATTTCTCTTTTGGTCTGTAACTGCTTCAATTCAGTAATGTCAAAGTCATGCTATATTTTAGTGAAAGTATCATCAATATCAAATAAGCTGCGTAGCTTAGTTTAAATCTGCCTATTTAATTTTCTTTCAAATATAATGCTATGGAAAAATACTTTTTCAAGTTTTCAGGGGCTTTTTGAATTAAAACCCCGGTATCTTAGTCTGCAATAAAAATGTTTTGCATCTTTTTTTAATTTGCCTTACTTTATCTGAAAGATCTTCACAGAAGCCTGAGTCATCTGTTATGACCCTGAAGACTAAAACAGTTTCGGGGCATAGTCTGAAGATAAGTTTGATATGTGAAGTGAAGAGGCGCTGAACTAAGATGTAGTAATTGGTCTGCACCACAACAAGAGGAAGTGAATATAAATAGACATGTACTGAAAATATCAAGCCAGCGAAGGTGTCCCACAGGAAAGGAACAAACTACAGATTTAATGAATGACGCTATAACAGCCCGTCAAATCACCATGATGGACATCTCATGGCGAAGTTTGGAGCGGGGAGGGAGAGTATGCACGACTGCAAATCTTTGCGTCCCGCCCCAAGGCTACGAGCTGAGAGTTTTGACCCTGTGACTTTGACAGACTACGGAGCGGATAGCGCCACGGGCCAGAGTAGCTGGACGAAGACGTGTAATGTATAATGGAAACACCACATCATTTTTGGCTGGGCCACAAAAAAAAAATAAAATCCACCTAGATCCATTAATCTGTCGAAGTGAGGGCTGTGAAAATGCACATCCTATTGATTGCACTGATGTAGCTTGAGGTGCAGCGGGACACAAAAAGAAGAAGAAATTGAGGATGAGAGGGGGAAAAGGCGGGATTTAAACATGGCCTCCAGCAAGCAGACTGTATCTCTCTATTTTAATTTGCTTTCCTAATTATCTGATTACTGCCTGTGCCTGTGGATTCATTCCCTTCTCTAAATGCAGTCCCAGATTGTGCTAAAAATTCTCTTTTATTGTTTGGCAGTGTAAACCTTCCACACAGTGAAGGGGCCTAACTCAAATAGCCTCATCCTTAATAAAAAACAATGTATCCCTTTTGTTTTGTTAATACGCCCGGAAGGCAGAAGCATTCTCATCTCCTGTCCCACTTGAAATGCTCATCAGGCGTTTCCAGATGTTTCCCTCTGCCCTTTTAACTGCCTGCTTTGTTGTCAAGAAAACAACTAAAAGTTTTGTCTCATTAATTATTGTTTGCTCTCCGCCTCTGCGTCGTCGTGTCTTAAATGCCATGTTTGGTGCCCGTAATAGGAGATGTGTTGTGCATTTGTTTCAAGCGGCGGGGACGCTAATGTGGAGGGAAAGTTTAAAAAAGGAAGTAGAGAGGGAAGTGTCATGGCGTGGTGAGAGAGGGATATAAGGAGAGACAGAGCTAGCAAAGAGAAGAACATTAAGAATGCAACCTGCCGGTGATCAGGTCGAGGTTGGCAGGGCGAGTTTGTAAAGTGGCAGCTGTGAACGTTTGTCAAAGGAAATTCAGGTCAACATGTAGCCATGTCCCTCGACATCATAGTGGCCATGAAAGGGAAATCCACACAGCTTAGATTCTACGTATGTGTCAGATTCCTCTAAATGTTTGCCTGCCTTCATTGATTTCCCGTCCCTCCGGCTTGATTGATAAGCCGCGCGCATTCATCTATTAGTTTTGGTCCTCCAAAGCAACTACTCAAGATGAAAGGGACAGAATGCCTTAGCAGTGAGAGTCTGCGTCTGTGTGTGTGTGTGTGTGTTGTGCGCTCCGAGGCAGCTGCCTGTCTACCATTGTCTAGACAGAGTCATGTGCCTGCATACTGAGAGAGGAGGTGACACGCCGAAAGCTGCCTGTGTTGATAATTCTCCACGTCGGTCATTTGCAGTGACAGAGACCCAAAAGTTAGTTGCGGCAGAAACTTTGAAAAAAATGAAAGCGGTTCAGGGATTTTAAAGTGAATCAGCTTTTCAGCATAAAACACTCGACAAACGTAACAGCAAAGGGGATTATGATTATAAGGCTCGCTAAGTATCCAATACAATACTATCAACTGTATGCATACCCCACTGTCTTCTTTGGGCGTTTCCCCAAAAAACTCGAGGCAGAACCGATGTCATAAACGGCTCATCATTTGCTGTATATAAAGCCAGATACAGTAGGAATACTTTCAATGTTTCTGCATGAAAAGTCTGACACACTTTCCCTCTGCAACTTCTCAATCCTCCGCATCTCTTCTCCATCTGTAATGAAATCGCCACACACACCATCCCCAATCAGCCCCCATAATGCCTCGCTGTCTGTATGCCCCCTGGTTATGGCTGTGCCACGCTATAATGGTTCCCGCCTTATCTGACACACAGTTATGCAAATACTAGGTTCCACCCGAATATCTGGTGACAGGAGTTTCTCTCGCTCTCTCCCCTGATTATTCGCTGATAGGCGCGCCTGGCCCGGAATAGACTACTCGCGTATAATCGTGATTAGTCATATTTCGTGTTGGCAGTGATGTAAAACCCATCACTGCCTGGTCTTTATTGTCGATGCAAGTGTTTCTGTTTGTGTGCGAAACATACTGATGGACAGTCGGGGGAAAGATGGAAACCATTTTTTTTTTAACTGTAGTTTACTATGCACTGTGTTTCATTATGTTGGTGCTATAAGCAATTAATGAACTATAGTCAAACGCCTGAATGCAACATTGACCTGTGTTGCTTTTGGTACTTTTTCCTCTCTGACCTGGTGTATGTCATAATGTAAAATGAAACAAACAGACTGTAAATATAGATCGTCATTGCAAAGTAAACTTAACCATTAGTCCTAACACGAAGCTCAGCAGGCTTCACCCTGCCTGACAGATTGTGAAGCGCAGTGACATGTCATGTCAGGGAGACTGACAGAGACTCAAATGTAAATTAAATGACCAATGTCCTAAAAAAGAAATATCACTCACGATGCTGCTGCCTTCCACATCATTAAGGCTAACTGACAAGAAATAGCACCTGTGACGTGTGGGTACGGATATAGATATACATCGGGGCAGCAGAACAAAATACAAAAAACATGACCTCGTCTGGGTAAGGACGTTTCACCAGAAGTTTATACTGAAGAACACTCAAGCAACGCATATCTGCATCAGCTGACCGTATCAATCACAATGTTACAGGTAAACCAAATTGTTAATTAATGACCTAAAAATCTACCCCAAATAGTTAAAGTGCACTTCTATTTCTACATTTACCTTACTTAAACCGCCATTTTAACCATTCTTCTTGCAGTCAAAGGTTGGAGCGCCAATGCATTGTGGGTCTTATCTGCGGGATGTTCACTAGCTTAGCAAGCATGTTCAGCATTTCTTGCATGAACTACACCCACATACTATGCAGTCTCTGATTTTCATACACAGATCATGATGTATTATGACCCTTTAAAGTTGTTATCGCTAAAGGCGTGGCAAAGGGTGGCCATTTTTAAATATCCAGCAGAGAAAGAGCAACAGAAGCATAGATTTTGAGTTTTGTATATGGCTAACTGACGTATACAAATCCCCCAAAAAATCTTCTTGAGCTCGCTTTTATGTTTCCAAAACTTAGCGGAGGGTAAACTTTCAGGCTAGAAACTAAAACAACAACCTCAAAGATCCTAAAACTAGAGCTAAAAGGGGGGTGAAGAGTGGATTGATAATTTGTGGGTTTGTTATTACTACTAACTTTTGCACATTAGTTGCACATTTTTTTATCAGGTGAGTAATTCAAATATAAGGCCCCAGGACATAAGGGGTAAATGGTGAAATCAACAGTATGAGTTAACATGTAAACATTGGCAGGATCCCTATTTACTGGTTTTTAGATGGTCATGCTGTCATGTGACTTGAGGTTAGCCACTGGGGGTTTTAGTTGGTCAGGTAATGGCGCCGAGCGAGGCTGTTGACAGCAAGACAGAAGGAGGTAGGTGGGAAGTACGTGAGCAGTAAAATAACAACCAGCCCTTTCTTTCTTTCTCTCTCTCACACACCCCCTGCTCTCACTCACACACAAACTCCATCTCCCTGAGGGGTAGTGATCTGTGACTCCTCAATGTTCTGTGCACATCTGAGATGACAGCACACACAACATGGCCAGCGCGCCAGTCTTGGTTCCACATGATCACCCACAGCAGTACTGTACAGCAAACAAGATCCAGCCACAGTGTGTACAGACAGGGAAACAGGCCAGGACTCTCACTAAACCCACAGTGTCACATTCAGACTTGGCCACACACAATGTACACACACTGGTTTGTCTTGGCTCAATGCGTGGACTTGATCTCTTTACTACAATAAAATGTTTGGCAATTGCTCGGGAATTTGTTTACTTCTTCGCATTCAGCTTTTCTATCTGAATTCTCCAGGATATTTGACCTTAATTTCACTCTATTTCTGTTGGAAATTCATTGCAATTGGATATATTAAGTACGTAGAGAGATACTATTTCTAAACTCTTTCGTCTAAGAGAGGAAGTTTACTTTTTAAGAAGGCGATGATCAAGGGGATTCATTATTTTGAAGAATGCAGTAAATAGAAATAGTAATGTAGCATTTTGATCCTAGATAAAAACAGTTTTCTATCAAAGCAAATCTGTGTAAACGAAGGATTCAAATGTATTTTTAATGGATCACAAATTTGACTTGGATTTGATGCGCGTACATTGGTGTCAGAATGCTTTGGTAAATGAGTCCCCATGATACTCATTACAATGTAAGAGAATCTCTGTGATGCTAAAGGAAGTGTGAATTTACATCCAATTCCAGCTGATTTTATGGAAGCTGTGGGAGAGCTGATTCTCCAGAGATATGTTCAAGTGTTTCATGAAACATGTGTTTGCTGTGCGCCTTCCAAACGCAATGTAAATGTGTAAAATGTTTTTCACTGTATCATTTTAAAACCTGAGACATTTTCCCCACTTATTATCAGCAGAGGAAGGAGCAGACCAGATTCAATTTGAGGAGAGGTAGTGGATCATGAAAGCACTTCACCATTCGGGAACAAATTTGATATCCGTCTGGGAGTCAGGACCCAGAACGGTCAGAAAAAGTTAAATGTTGCTTTATTTG
The DNA here is from genome assembly GCF_902827165.1 of Trematomus bernacchii. Classification (NCBI taxonomy): domain Eukaryota; kingdom Metazoa; phylum Chordata; class Actinopteri; order Perciformes; family Nototheniidae; genus Trematomus; species Trematomus bernacchii. The sequence goes on along the minus strand of NW_022987686.1, from coordinate 1,278,348 downwards.
CCATTCCAACTATTGCTCAAACTTTTTTTGATCTCATCACCTTTGCAGACTTTTTTCCTATTTTTACTCCTGCCTCTCTTTTGCTACTAACATTATGGTTGTACCTGAATTTCATCTCATGAAACTGAGAATATCACAGGACTTTTTACAGAACTTTTACAGGCAAACTGATCTTATTTAGTTTTCTCCTTTTATAAAATCTAGTTTTTGTCATGCCTCTGCTATACAATCTTCTTTATTATGCTTAAGATGTTTCACTTTGGCTTGCTGCAAACAGTGCATGGATGAAACTGAGTAATATTGACAGGGGTGCATTTTATCTTCGTCACAATTGAAGTTGTTTTTCCTCCAAAATCCAGAAGTGAGAAGGAAACACAACCCCCAACTCTTCCAATGTATTTATTCTGTCTGTTTACCACACTTCTTCTTATCCAGGGTCCTTTTACGAAGAATCAGCAATAAACCTGACGCTTAACTAAATAAAAGGCTACCTTTGACCCATGGATTGACTGAACAATGTGAGCTGCTTGCTAGGCATCATTTGTATTCGACAATAGTAAAAGGGTGCAATTACATACCAGAACTTGGAATGAAAAGAAACCATGGCCCCCTAATGCTCTCCAACATGCCTTTGTTCATTTATTCCATTGATATTTGCTCCAAGACAACTGTTCAGTTTTTTCCCCATATGATGAACAAGCACCTCTTAAGAAGACTCTGAAGTTAACTATGTTCTCTAATGCAGCGTTGTCCTAATACACAATAACAATTACAATAATAAGAATACAATGCAATACAATGCAATACAAAGGAAGCCTGTTTGTCTATTGGAATTGATTTGACGTGGAATTGTGAGTCATACCAACATTAACATATTTAAAGGGGCCCTATTATGCTTTTTGGAGTTTTCCCTTTCTGTAGTGTGTTATATCTGTGTGTATGCATATACATGGTCTACAAAGGCTAAAGTCACCATTTACCTGAGGGAGTTTCTCTCCCAAACACTGCCTGAAACACCTCTATTGGACTCCTTAGTTTTGTAACATAATGACATCACTATGCAACACTCAAGCTTCAATTGGATATCACTCAAACATATTGTACGTGATAGGCTAAGGGGATGGAAAGGTAAGTCGCAAGCTATCCAATCAGAGCAGACTATGAGCTCGTTTAAAAATACAAATATAAACCTGAAAGTTGGCATAAAAGGGCCCCTTTAATTTAGTTGGACTTTAAAGGTCACCTATTATGCAAAATCCACTTTTTCATGTATTTTATACATAAATATGTGGAAAGAGATTATGTAAGTTTCAGGAAAAAAGACCCCTCTCTTTCTGTCCTGATCCATTTATATAAAAACCTGTCTGAAAATGAGCTGATCAGATTTTGGGCACTTTATGATGTTATAACGATTTGTTGGCTTGTGTAACCATTAAGGCCCCTACACACCAGGCCGATATCGGCCGTCTTGCGTTGTTGGGCGAAAACGGGTTCCTTGTCGCCCAAATTCAATTTGGTGTGTCCCGAACCCTCGGCCGTGACACGCCTTATTTGGCCTTTCACGGTCGACACCCGGCCGATTCAACATGTTGAATCGGCCGGGTGTTGGACACAAGCTATCGGGCCAAGAAACCACTCTGATCAGCTGTTCAGCTAGCAAATGAGAAGCGAAACGGAAGTGAGGGACGTAAACAAACGATTTAAGGCACAAGACAGCAGCTAAACCCCAGCAGGTGATACTTAAAGACATCAAACATAGCCCTTAAATGTCCTCTCTTACCTCCCACACATAGCAGGGACATCTCTGATATCGGCGGGAGCGTCCCCGGCTGTCCTCTGCTGAGAGCTCCGTGATTTGTTTGGTCAAGTCCGGTTTTTCATCTCATCGTAAATTTAGCAAGAAGTGGCCATTATTACATTGCTGACTCAATAAACTACACACCCGCCAGAACACTGCGATCATCAGATGCAGGTCTATTAACTGTGATTTTATAGTATGTCTGCACTTTATGTGCTCATTTCATCATTCATGTATTTTTATATTCTAAAACATGTTTTCGATGGACGAGAGTGAAAATGGAACGCACATGCTATTTGTTTGTTTATATCAGTCTGTTCTTCTTCTCTGTCTTCCGGTTGTTGCCTATTTTGAATGACGAATACACACTACCGCCGCCTGCTGGTAAGGAGAGTTATTGCCACTCACGCATGCGCAGTTCGTACGTGCTCGGCTGAAGTCTTTGCGGTGATTTCCAGTGCGACACACGGCCAAGACGCAGGAGAACTCGTCGATGGAACTGTCGGTGTCGGGTGTCGGCGAGTTCTCTGGTGACTGCCTGGTGTGTCAGGGCCTTTAGCCAATCACCAACCAAGGTAACCCCCCCCCCCCCCCCTTATCACCTGAATCTCCTCCTAGAGCACCACTGTGTTCTTTTTACCTAAATATCTCTCAGAGGGGCGTGGGGAGGGGCTCCTTATTTTCATCTAAAGTAACAGACACAGAATCAGCACTTTTGAACCAGGGCTGAAACAGAGGGGATTATGGGATGCTGCAATGATCTGTTTGGTGTTTGGAGCCAAACACTTCAGAGACATGTTTTGTATATATCTGAGACCTATAATATATTGATGAAAAACAGTATAATAGGGGACCTTTAAACACTCACTTGATCTGTTTTAGTGAACCTATGTGGCGATTTTTCCCTATTTGCAAACAATAACTATGATTTTTAAACCACTATTTCTACCTGGCTGCCTGCTTTCCGTCTGTCAAAGCTTGTGGAAGCCGAGGATGGCAGAAGTCGGAGTGAAGCATCAGGTTGGCAGGATGCCTGGGAAACAGCGAGAGGTGCAGAAGAGATGGAGAGAGAAGAGAGGACAAGTGAAAAATGTGATAGCGGCGAAGGTCCCACGGGAGTCCCATGATGCAAAATGAAAGCATAACAACAGGACAGAAGCGCGGAAAGAAAGAAAGAGCGAGTGAGTAAGATGTGTTTAACTGCAGGAGTTTGTGTAGGAGTGATGGGAGACCCCGCGGGGCCCCGAGGTAATCTGCAGGTTTGTGCGTTCGCTCTCTCCAGGACCTCGCAGGTGTGCTGCGGCGGAGGTGTCACAATTGTTGTTTTACACACAAATTCACACGAGCACACCAAGACGTACACTCACAGAGAATAAACAGGTGGCCATATAGTTCCACTGCGGTCATCTATTCAACTGTTTCAGTAAAAACAAGCTGCAAAATATTTTGTTTTCCATTTTTCCCCCTGCTCCTCATGTCTTTTTTCTCTGTATTGACTACAAATATGAATCATAAATCTTTATCTCAATGTTGAAAGATGTGACCGTGTGTTTAGTCACTTCTCTTGCAGTCTCTTACAAACGTTTTGCTCCGAGAGAGATGAAAAACAATGAGATTTAATCCCATTCCCATTATGGCTTTGTTTTCTTTCAATTTGATAAGGGAATCCAACACCATTCTTTCCCCGCGATCCGCAGTCATACATTATGGAGACGGCAGAGCGTGCTTCTGTTAATAAGAATTGACAGGAGCTACTGCAGAAATAACAAGAACAGACTTCTCCGGAGTCTCGGGCCCACACACAACACTGCACGCGCACACGCACACGCACACGCACACACACACACACACACACACACACACACACACACACACACACACACACACACACACACACACACACACACACACACACACACACACACACACACACACACACACCACACACACACACACACACACACACACACACACACACACACACACACACACACACACACACACACACACACACACACACACACACACACACACACACACACACCAATGCAGAACAGCAGTGGGACATCCACAAGACATCCTCATCAATTATGAAGGAGCTCTGAGTACCATCCATTACAGCCAATCAGTTGGAGAAATCACTGTTTTACCACCATTAGCATTCCTCTATTCATTAGGAAACCACACACACACACATCTGCACACACATGCAGACAATGCGCCCCATAAACCAGGATAAATATGGAGGAGCTAAACAGTTCTCAGAATGCTAAAGAAACCAGTTCCAGTCCCTAGTTTATTCATGACCTGAATAGCATGCCTGCACAAACAAGCCCCGGCTAATGTTAATTAAGCAGAAAAGAGGCTCGTTAGAGAGGGAGGGAGAAAATGGATTAATCCAAGGACGGCTGGAATGAAATGTTCGATTGGGAGTAAGAAGGAAAAGGTTGCCCAACTTTCATGCTTCGAAAAAAAGAAAAGAAAGTGGGGTTTGAAGTAACAAAAGGCTGGAATCACGATGGGGGGGATTTAGCTTCAATATAACTACAATGAGGAAAACCAGATGTGTAATGGTAGACATCTTGCCACTGTATAGTGTAGCCAATGAGATTTCGTTTTTTGGTTTAAGACCCCTTTGTACTTTCACGATTGGTTGCTGATACAAAGGAAATTACCATATTTGGATCCGATGAGATTGTGCAGGAGAGACGGAGCTTTCTAACGATACATCTGATGACATGGTGCAAACAGCGGTCGCGGTATTTTATGTTACGTTAGAATGCTAACTTTTGGTGAATTTAGGAGAAATCTACAGACGCAAATAGACAAACTATAGTAAAAATAAACATCTAAATGTGTATTTTGTACGTTTTCCTTCCAAAAGCCTGAAAGAAAACATGTTATGGAATCAAAATAGCACAAAATCTCAAAATTGACCAGTGCATGAAAAACTATGTTTTTGCCTGCCGTGTCTCGCCTTAAGCAAGGGTTCCCATAGCAACGACGAGAAAACAATTGTTTGGATAGTTTACCATTTTGGACACTTTAACCCTTTATAGGGCACTATTAGGTTAACCCTAACCCTCTGTGGCGTAGAGTGATCTTCGCTGATTGGCTGAGAGAAAACCACATGCTTCTCGACCTCACTGAGTCGCGGGGGGGACGCAATGTTTGGGTAACCCTAACCCAAATATGGTTCCTCGCCCGATAACGGGATACAAAATGTAAAAGTGGAAGAAATTGCAACTTTTGTTTGCTTTGGCAAAAGAACCTTAAAGCCAGCAAACTCTATAAGTGATGTCATTTTTCTAAAGATTACCATCTATCTAGCATTATCACCATAATCTACTAGGCATACAATAAGGTTGTCCCAGCCAAATGCTTTTTCAGTATTCAATTGAGATCCTGTGGGTTCACTTGCTAATGAATAAAACTGGTTCTTCCCAAAAATAGCTTTACATAAATTGTATACAGAGTTTGGGAACCACCACAAGAAAGAGACACAATCCATTTTAAGGTCAGATAACCTGGACAATGGACATGTGTTGGATGACTGGTATGTCTCAAAACATGTACCACTGTCCAATCCTACTCCCTCCAAGGCATCACCATCGGAATCTTGTTTGTGACTTGATTAGCACAACAGAAGATCAATTGAAGACATGCATTAGGCTGAAGCAGTAGAAGATAAGATGTGCAGGTATCGGATGGGAAGGAGTCCATTCTGAAGTGAAGGCTGTCCAGTCTGTGTGTTTTATGTGACTGCATTGTGCTTCATTATGCAGGCCATATTGAACCAAACCAATAGGTAATCAAGGTGAATCAAATATTAATTGGGACACATTTCGCTGGAGGCCACAGATAGGCGTGAATGAGGGCAACATGGACACATAAAAGCCAACAAATGTTGCATGGGAAGTGACGCACAGACAAAATGTTTTGGATTAGCTTGGAAAATATAAATTCAGCGGGCCATGGGCTCGGTAGGCGTTCCCATTCATGGTACACCAGAGTACAATGGTGTTTTATAGGTGTTCCGAAACACGTGTGGGTAAAAAACCCATTGTCTTTTCATCTGAGACGTCTTCCCCTTTTAGCAACTCTTTGCATCTCCTAGCAACAGTGAATATGTATTTTTGTGTTACTCCAGGTAGTGTTTTAAGTGTGCTTTTTTTCAACATGTTTGATACATATGTCCACTAGTCTGACTAGTCAAGGTAGGTGTCTTTCTACTAAATGTTTGTTACAGGTTGGGAAATACAAGAAAACAGTTGACGTCAATGAGCCGGAACAACTCTATCATCACTGCTTTTCTTTTAATCCGTCCCCTCTGTCTCTTTTCCTTTCTAACTATGTCTCGCCAGAGCACTTGACCCTCACCCGTGATCTATCTCGGTCTCTTTTATATCCTCTAGTGGGAAATCAACCACATGCACATAAACAAAGCTGCATACTCGCCAACACACCAGGTGCATGCACACACACACACCTTTTTGCAGCACCGTGGGGCTGAAAGAAGCGTCTATCAGCCCAGCTTAGTGTTTCAGGTGGTAATTAGCAGTCATTGTTGTTCTTCTGCTAATCAGAAATCTCACACACCAATGAGGGTCATTATCTCGCCATCAGGAGAGAGAGAAAAAAAGACCAGCCCAGCTCAGGGAAGATGCAGAGAGATGTGTGTGTGATGTGATATGTGTTATGATAGAATTCACAGCCTTATCAAATAAAAAGGCGAGATTGGATCTGTTTCAATCATTTGCATATAGAGGGGCTTAATATCAATTATGAGATGGAATCCTTTGATTGTTTCTTCCTCTGGCTAATTGTGCCTTCAGACGTACAGACACATTATCAGGACAAAGCTTTGAGGCTAGCTACAGTGAACAAAGGAGCGGTGAAGTAAAAAGGGTTAAACAAAACTTAATAAATTAAAACGTTAAGAAAACGGTGTATAACAAAGAAAAATAAGTTGAAAAATCAAAAATATCGAATTGATAGCAGTCATGACCGAAAGAACGAGATCGCGGATACAAGCGGCCGAGATGGGTTTTCTCCGCAGGGTGGCTGGCGTCTCCCTTAGGGATAAGGTGAGAAGTTCAGTCATACGGGAGGGACTCGGAGTTGAACCGCTCCTCCTTCGCGTCGTAACGAGCCAGTTGAGGTGGTTCGGGCACCTACAGTAGTAAGGATGCCACCTGGCCGCCTCCCTAGGGAGGTGTTCCAGGCACGTCCAGCTGGGAAGAGACCAAGGGGTAGACCAGGTGGAGGGATTATATCTCTTCGCTGGCCTGGGAGCGCCTTGGGATCCCCCAGTCAGAGCTGGTTGATGTGGCCAGGGAAAGGAACGTTTGGGGCTCTCTGCTGGAACTGCTACCTCCGCGACCCGACCACGGATAAGCGGGAGAAGATGGATTGATGGATGGATGGAAATTGATAGCAACTTTCTTTTGACTGGTTTTTAGTAAAATGAACAGGGGAAACAGCAACATTTACATGCTATCAATGCTAAGTTAGCTTATGTCACTTTTGCTCAATAACAGCCATTGTATGTTTGAGTTTTATGGGGAACTAACCGCTAACACTATAGCTAAGACACGAGTCTTAAAAGTCAGGGAACTATTTTCATTAATGTCAGTTACAAAACGATATCTATCTACAGTTAGCTAACACTGGCTAGTAGATGTAGCACATTAAACTCCTATATTGAAATTGTACACAAAAAATATATTAGCAAGGTTACAACACATTTAAATGAATGCTGTCTATCTATCAACTGTATGGTACTAATGTTTTGCTGTTGCAATGATTTTCATCAGAAACAGAAAGTAAAAAACAAATCTATGCCAGCAATCCAAATAAACAAACCAGCTAATCAGGAGAAGAGCTCATATTGACTCCCTTATATAGCCAATTTAGTTTTATGAATTAATGATGAGATTTAAGAACTCTTTGATTGGTGGCTTGGAGTGTGTATATAGACAGTATGCCACATATTAAGTTTACCAAACAGCAGCCAAGGACACCTACACTTCAGAGGACGACTACTCTTCCACTTTACAGAAACTCTGTGCTTGCAAACAAATGTTTAAACCCCTTCCAGTGTGCCACTTCTGTACCCACCCTGTGTTGATGACTCAAATTAGACCAAACAATCTTGAGATGAAGGTTACTGTGGATGGACTGGCATGCTAGATTAGAAGGGGGATAAATAAATAATTGACTCAGAATGAGGCAACAAATTATGCTTGTCTACCCAAATCGAATCAATGGTGTCCAATCTATATCTGTGTCCTTGGGATGGTGCGCTTTGGAGAGCTGGGGGCCATGATGGCGCACATCGAATTGCTGACTGTCTCATGTAGTGTGCTGCTGGTCACTCCTGGGAGCTTACCGGCTGCTTTAATAGGGTGGTCAAGGTCTCACACATGAGCAGAAAGCGAATATGAGACCTCTCGATACAGGGGTCAGGAGATCGTCAAGCACTATCCCTCTCTTGCTAATGCACTTTCTTTCTCGCCATGTTAAATGCTCAGGTATGCAATCTTGCCATTTCCATTAGACACAGGTTTCTCACTCTTTCCCTTCCACCTTGTTCTTCTCCTGCTTAGTCCGGCCCATGCCTGTACCCGCTCCCTCGTCGGTGTAATAAGGGAGCCCATTGGACGGGGGTATGCAGAGGTCGGCGCGGCCTCCCTTCTCATTCCACCTCTGGAGTGGATTATTAAATGGAAAGGAGTGCAGGGTTCACAGGTCCACCCTGATCAGCTCACAGCTCCTTCCCCCTCTCTCTCCCAAACCCCTCTCTCTATCTACAGGTGCTGAACCCTCACCAAGCTTCGGAGTGCCCCATATACAGCTCGCTAGCCTTTGGTTGTCTAAATCCACCAGCTGTGGTTGTATCGATATTAGAATTATTCTCTTCCATTGCAGTGCACCATGTTCACAGCCTTTCTTAAACCCCAAGGTTTCTTTTTCATCTGACTCCTGAGATTTCATATTGGATGACAATAAAGTTGGGGGACTGGTAAAAGAGAGAGAATGGTTGAAAGCAATGCATCAGAGGCCAAGATATTCAGACTTTTAGTCGCTATACTGAGTCAAAACCAAAAAAGACTGGATCCAACATTACCTACTGTATGATGCATCTTATTGGTTTATTATTTATTATTAACAAACAAATAAACTCATCTTTAAAACTTCAAGCGAAGGGTTTATACACCGTCTTTAAGTCCATCCTTGAAGTCTACCGTCCCATGCCTGAATAACACTACATCTGAAGGCTAAATGTCCATGGAAAGACGTTGTGTTCGGTTGTGTTGTTGTCTTCAAAGGACAAAAACATTGCCATGAAAATCAAGAACAAAAAAAGTCTTCTAAAGAAATGTAAAATCTTAAAATGTGCTGATTCAGCACATCATCAGGTGTTGAGGAGTAAACCTCTTATGTATGAGGAGGCGCTTTTCAAGGCTACATTAGCTGCTACTAGCTAAATAAAGGGTGTGGAAAGCAAGGGATGCATTTATCTAAATTCCAACCACTTCCTGCTTCTCTTTCGCTCAGGGTGACTGTTTGAGAGTCATAAGCATAACTATATGGGGACAGGAATATGATAAGGTTACGGTAGAGTTGGGTTACCATCCAAACAAATACAGTATTATCACCAAGGGGTCATCCTCCTTCTGGCAACAGCCCCATAATTCCAATATTGTAAAAATATGAAAATGATCTACAGCCTTATCTCCCGCAAATGTTTAATTGGAATGTTTAACATTCCCTTCTTTATTAGCCCTGTGGTGACTCGCTCTCTCCCATAACCAGGGGGGAAAACTGATTGAGGTTTTAAAGACTCAATCCCAGTTGAATTGCAATTGCAGAGGCTTTTAATTAGATAAAGCTTGGCTGGTTTGAACATATACTTTACAGCCGTGTCAGGCTAAAAGGGTCCATGTGCCGTAAATATCACCCGAGACATTAATAGAATTGAGATTAGAGGGCAGAATGTGTGGATCAGCGTAAAAAGACGGCCGCCAGTGGGACAACCTCATGCAGTGAGCTATTTATAGCAGCTAAAATGGACAGCTCCATTAATATAAGGCTTACCCTTTCTGGAAATGTAAATCACCGGGGCCATGGCTGGACGTGCATGTTATACAGCTGCAGTATGTCAGAGTTAACAGTACCGTCTTTCTGATTTACATGGTCTGGGATAAAGCAAAGAAGATTCATATTTCCCTCAGACATCTGTTGTGTTTTAAGTCAATATGGTGTGTTAGCAATTTTCCTCTCTCCCTCTGAAAATACCCAAGCATATGGCTGCAAAGGATATATATTTTAATTGCTCGACTGTTTCGAAAGGCGGCTTGACTACAATACAGATGTCGAAAGTGACATTAAAGCCATGTTGAGACCTGTCAGTCATATTCTCTTTTATTTCTGCCCTTGATGTTTTTGTTATTCACAGACAGAGGCGATACTAGCAAACACCAAAGGCAGTGGACGAAGCCTCAGTGGACGCTTCCACAAGGCCTGATCAATAACCTCAGCATTTCAAAACGGCATCAAATTAATTCTAACATGCCATGTTTTTTTAATTGAGAAGCATCTCACGTCGAATCAGAGGGCTCATGTCTGTTCTTTTGAAATATCTTGTCATTTTCTCTCTTTTTCTCGAGCATATCAGCCCGCTCCTTTTCTCTCTAATCCCCCTCCCCTCGGCTCTTTCTCCCTCGCTGTCTTCACTGTCTGTGAAACACTGCAGCTCAGGTACTCTGCTACTGTACTCACATGCATGTGCTGTGTGACTCAGAGACCATGGAAGAAACCTTCAGATTGTTCACTAACCTAGAGTAAAAATAGAATTGCCACAATGTGTAAAATACAAGTGAGTTCTAGCAGCAAAATGATACTTAAGTACATGAACAAAAACGATTATTCCTGTAAATTTGGAAATTACAAAAACATGCATTTTTGGATGCAAGTGTTGTACTGCTCCAGGCATGAGTTCATCAATTAGCGGCCTCCAAAAACTTAGAGTTGTTTGTTCCATCACAGTGAGTTTGTTCTGAATTTGGTCAAAGTTAAATGATTGCTGCCTTGTAAATTGGCACTGCAGTTTAAACGCATTGATTGAAAAAGTCCACAGGGAATTACCTCATAATTATAATGTAACTTTTGATGAAGATGGATGAAGACTTGAGGTACTTCATCTCCATATTGTACAGAAATGAATGGATGCCAATAGCTGTCTGGATTGTATCGAAAATAAACTGACATGGTAAACTGGTATGGTGCTTTAAGTCTGAAAAGTATAATGAATGAATCCTTCAAAGTGGCCATTAATGTTATTACATTATGCGATCACATTTGATTATTGCAGGTGTCCCTTTATGTATTATCAGTTAATTCAATCTAACAATACATCATAACTTTTTTATGGTGATCATAACCTCAGAGGCCACCTAAAGGTACACCTGTACAATATACTGCAAATCAAGCTAAACATATATTATACATAATCTGCATACAAGTCAAATGTACTGTATTGCAAAGGATTGGACACATGTACCTCAATAAGTGGCTAATGAGTAAAAGTACCGCTACATCTTTGTTAAATATTCCATTTCAAGTAATATGAACTATATATATCTAAAGTAAACGTTTCGGGAAGCACATGTTACTGATGTCAATTTTTCATTTATTTTGACTATATTTTGATTTTCTTTTCTTTTAAAAGGGCACAAAGTACTCTATATTACAAGCTGATTTGATATGTTTTGTATATATATATAATGTTAGTCGGAAATCTAACTTGTAACTTTACCTGCCAAAACATTGATATTGGAAAAGAATAAAAGCCTGAAATGAAAAACGTAGTCAAGTACACTTACCTCATAACTGGACTTATGTGCAATGCTTGTGAAATGTATTTTCCACCACTGCAGCCAGGCAAGCTGTTACCTCAACAGGGTGAGATGGTCAATGTCGCCGCATATAATGACTTTGCAGACCTCTCATGCGCCATATGGTGACCTTCGTGAACTAAAAGGCCTCAGAGGGATGGAAAAAACGCTGGTTATCCAGACACAGAGGACAACAGAGGCAAATATACATACCGATGACAGTCTGAGGAACGGACAAAGGACCTAAAGAGGGTACGTCAGTGCATATATACAAATACAGGGGACAAGAAATGGTAGCTTTTAGCAGAATTATAAATTATTATCTCAAAGTCAGAGGCACATATAGCATAAAATCGCAAATTGTTAAAATACGTCTGCTGCTGGTGAAAGCAAGGGTACATGTTATGAAAATGACTCAACAGGCCAATTACATAGGAACATATTCATTTCCACTAATGCAATGAACATGGAAATATAATTAATATGGGCGAGGGGAGACAACATAATTGCACAGTAACAACAAAGCCATAATAAGAAATGGCCAGACCACGAATGCACAAATGTGGCAGCTCTATGATTAGAATATAAGGACATGAAACAAAGGACAAGCAGCTGGTGTATGCGGCATAATGAAAATAAAATGTTAATATGAATTTTTCATGGAGGAACCTGTGTGACAATTGCCTGCGTGTGCATTTTCCGACGGCGATACATTATTCAACAATTTTTTTCAGTGGCTTGAAACGGCGAGTTTATTTTAACATTTCACCCGAGAAAATGCAGAATTTGATGAAATCTATGAATAAAATAATGATATAATTATGTATAAACAAGTCAAAGATGGGTTTTTTTTTCACAACGGGGCTTAAGTTCCTCAACGTGCTTAGAGGACTGCGTCTCCTAAATATTGCAGATATGTAAAATAACACAAGAGAGTAAACAGAAGGAAACTCGAATGAAATCTAACATACTTATAGATAATAAGCTGAGTTACCTGGTGAAAAAGAGCCACTATTACTGCATCCTATAAACCTGCGGAGAACAGATGCAATATTAAAATAGAAATAAAACACAAATAAAGACCTCTTAGCAAGTGAACAGAAAAAAAAAAATCCAATCATGATGGATAATAAACCTGGAAGCAATGACGGTAATCATATTTTAACACTGATGCTTTCATCCTCATATTATTTTGATGGCTTTACTGCATGCGGTATTTTATTTTTACCTAACTGTAATTATCTGATGGATTCGGGTATATTTGTGGTTTCATTGCTGTGGAGAAATATAAAACTGGCAATTACGCAAAAAAACTATTTCCTGTGTGTGACTCTTTCTGTTCGACACTCACACCTCCACCTTCTCTATTGTTCCCACCATCTGCAACTCTGTGGAAACTCAGCGAGGGTATTTTTGAGTCAGAGCTTTTTGGCAAAGACAGAAATGTTTTATTTGCACTTTTCCGGAGAGAGACCTTAGCACAGTATTTCTCCTCTAGTGATCAATATTTTTGTGTATAAGTGAAAGCCAATAATGAAGACTGCATGCCTGTCCACTAAGTCTTAATGTTGTGTATTGAAAGCAAATTTTACTTACCTCCCAAGGCCTGCTTTTGATGGACGTGACACATTTTTTTTTAAATGTTTGGTTATTTCAGGGGCAATATCTGTTAAAGGTGGGGTAGGTAAGTTTGAGAAACCGGCTCGAGATCGCTAGAATTTGAAAATACACAACCGGAGAAAATCTGCCACTTCCTTACAGAGCCCCTCCTCCAACACACACGAACGCGCACATGACCAATGAGGGCACGAGATAAGTTTGTGCACAGATGGAAGGCTGACAGGCAGGTAGGCCATCCAGTTATTTTAGCCGGGCCGGCTAAAATGATTGGTCGTGCTTTTTACAGTACTACGGCTTCCACAGATGACTTTTTTTTATGGATTCTTTGTCAAAGCACTTAAGATATTCATTGCTATCGGGATGTTAAGAGCATTCCATGGAATATAACAAAAAGCGTATCTCGAGCCGGTTTCTCAAACTTACCGACCCCACCTTTAAGTGTAATATTCAAATGATTGAATTTGACTGTGCTTAGAAAAAAATACAGTGAACAGGGAGGCACAAATCCACAAATCCCATGTCCTGTGAATAAGGTGACACACATTTGGTCATACAGTATGAAAAGTAAATACAAAACGTTATCCTGAAACTCTTCAAGAGCAGCAATGTTTGATGTGCTTTGAGTTGTTTATTTTACGAATTAAAATGCAAAAACTAGTTAACATGGATGTGTGTTACTATAGCTGAAAAAGTCAAGCTTGAATTATTTTGGTATTGTACATAAACTATGACATTGGCGTGAAACATTTTGAGTCATATAGCAAGTGAAAGCATTGTTTATTGTCATATGTATAGTGTACATTTAAATCACATTTGCTAACATTGTGCACAACACAATAAAATGCTTAAAAGAAACGATGCTACGTAAAAAAATCAAATCAAAAAGCTGTGGGTTACTTTGAACTGTTATGAAACATATTTAAAAAATAATTACAAATAAATAATAACGTGTGATATTGCCCTCCTATATCAGCTATTATTGCATCTCATTGCTATCAGCTCTCTTTTTACATTTGAATGCATTATTTCCTTTGCCTTCCTGTACAAAGTAAGAGCATTTGTTTGAGTGTGCAACTCCTTGATATAGCTTTTGCAGCAAGTGCTAGAAACAAAATAGCCAAAAATAAGTAACATGCTAAGCTAAAGATCACTGTATGAGGATTATAAAAAAACATAATACTTGTCAGATGTAGTCAAAACAGCATTTCAAAGTAAAAGCATGAAGCAAGCACTTTGGTATGAGTTCTGGAAACTTCTAAGGTTTGACAGCCGAACATATTTTTGCAACATGTTCTGGTTTAAGAAGAGCGGCGTATACATCACGCTTTGTAGTGCTTGGGTCAGCGTCGTGTCCAGCTGAGGTCGGCATGACCTCCAATGTCTTTCGCACCTGCAACGACATCCCTTAATACATCCCAGTTGGAGCCATCACCCCCTACCTTAAGCACCATACTTTGGCTCCACCTATTTCCTTGAACACCCTGTAATGTTCTTCTTACCTCTCTTCTGTGTCAGTCATTGCTCTTGGCACTGCGACTGGTCTTGCTAGTCAGCACCGAGTTGAGTTCATTTAGAAAATTAGGCGGCATCATGCTCTCCGCCCCTACAACAGGTCTCCTGCCGAGGGACTTGAAGCCACTCTGGGAGGGGAGAGGCAGCGCCATGGGCTGCAGGTGTCTGGATGAGGAGGGGGGGGCAGGGCAATGCGCCTGGCCAGCATCCACTGAAGTTCTTCGGTACGGGACTTCTGGGGCCTTGAACGCGTCGTTGGGCTTCGGGTAGCTGGGTCCGGTGTTGGACTTGGCGTCCTTTAACGGCTTTAGGGTGCTCTCGACAAGAGAGAACCTCTTGTCTGCCGGCTGAGGGCAAACATGGCAGATGATGATGAATTACAACTTCATTTAATTCAAGTCAACAAAAGTTTGCTCTGCCTACAGGAGTGATTTAAGACTCTTTCATATTTTAATAGATTCCCACCTGTTTGCTGGTGTTGTGTTTTTGAACATTGCGGGCTTCAGTCACAGCTCCCCCTCTGGAGTATTTGGGATCTGCAGCTTCTTTAGAGTTACTCGTAGTCATTGACCACAGGTCAGAACCGTACTGGAGACAGACAGCAAACGGTAAAATTACTAGCAAGGCTAAAAAAATTAATTAAAAAAAGTAATTGTTTAAGATATTCAATGTGAACAACAAAAATAGTCTATGTTGATTCATTGCTTTTTATTTTCTCTTACAATATTACAAGTCTATACAGTATGTGTTTTGTACATTTAATGAAGAAGTATGTGCATCACATTTACTGATACACTTATAATCACATTATAATGCATTGAAACAGTGAGTTTAATCAATTATAAAATATTACTTTATATATCAGCTTTGGGAATTATAAAACAGTGTAGTCCTTAATGACTTTAAAAATAGGATTAACACACTTCCATATTAAAATAAATGTGCCATGTTGTAATTATTATTATAAAGAATCATGTAGATGTGAAAGTGCTTAAAACTTTATCTGTACAGTACTTTTTAATTGACTTGAAATATAAATTGTTACGGAAATAGGTAACATAAGGGAAGAAGAAATGGTTGCTATGACTGTACGGGATGTTTTGGTTGCTGTGTGAACTTTTGCTTTTGGCCGGACTTACACAAGCATTTTTAAAGATGAGAGAGGGTGATGATCCTCTGTTCGCTGGCAGAAGAGCAGCTGTGTTCTGATCTCTGGCTAAACTTTCTCTTAAACAACTTCTGCTTTTTATATCACACTGACCCGCCAGACCTGAAGAACTGTCTCTCTTTAACAAATCTGTATTTCATCTCTGCCAGGACCTGTCCTTGGACCTCTTCGCCATCCACCACCACCACCACCACCACCAGCCATTCCACCTTGCTTCAAATTGAGGTCCTTCATCGCTAGTTGCTATGGAAACTGTCGGTGCACAATGCTCGCTAACAGGTAAGAGAAAGGAAATCAAGAGTGCACTGTCTACTTTCCCATCCGCACTTTCTCTCTGCCCTTCCCACAAGTACCGTGTCCTTCCCACAAGCCCCTGCGTCGGAAACTGACAATCCTGATATTTAGCGGATTTGGGGAAGAGAATCCTAATATCTTTAGCCGGCTCAGGTCTGCTATAGATTTAGTTGTTGCAGAGCTAAGAGCTTTTGCAAAGAGCGGAGAGAAGTCACTGATCCCGGTGAAATAAACACCTTGAAACACTTAGAAACAACAGACAAAAATTGGCTTCCCCTTTAGATCAATCTCTCCCTGACAGAGTTGCCCTTTTTACTCGCTAACCTTAGGTAAGGCACTCAAAGGCTTTCCTGTAAAGACCTGTGATAAACAACATCGTGCGGCAGAAAGGTTCCCATAAAGGAAGCCGAGCAGAGGGCTAATATCGATTAAATGTGCGGAGCATGCAGTGAAATCTGGAGATATGTCGGTAAAGGACGGATGCAATGTTTAAGTTAGTCATTTACTTGGAAATCACGTCTTTTGTCGAACGGGGGAAACTGTTATTTCTCTGAGAAGTGATGAATATGAGTGAAAAATAATAAAATAAATATGACACATTCGTAGCTTCCCCCCACTTTTGCTTTGCCTTGCATTATTTATGTCATATGTGCTGTGTCAGCAGCTGACAGCAACAACACTTAGCTGTATCTGGGGGCTAAGTACCACAATAAGATTGTTACAGTTGCCTTGACCTTATTCTCACAGCTTTTCCACATAAAATGATTTATGTTATTGCTGAGTGACCTCGAAAACTTTACACTTCTCTCCCTGTTTATGTATTTCATCTGCTTAACGGCACAATGGAAAGGGATGATTGGGGGGGAAACTATGATTTATCATATCTCCTTCGTCGGGGATATGGATTGTAAAAGATGATTTATTCCGCTCGTAATGTTGTGTATTTTTCATCCAAATAAGGAAAGGGAAAGGAGGGTGTATCCGCAATGTGCATGTCACATTCACTGATATTTTTGGTATGCAGTAAAGGGGTTAGAAGAAAATATAGAGCACACTTCTTCGGCACTTCTTAAGACCCTGAATGCTCATTAAATTGCTTCATCAAATGTTGGCATGAGTGCACCCCTTACTCTTGTTCTCTGCAGCACGTCACCTCACCTTCATCCTGATGATGTCCGTCACCCAGTTGACCTGTGCCTCCCTCGTCTCGCAGCAGAAATGCCTGAGGAGGGAAAACCCAGACGTGAGTGACTCATTTCCACCTCGTTATTTTCACACCCATTTGAGCCAGGTGACTGCACGCGGTGATTCACAGCGCTGGACATTTCTTCTTCTTAAGGGACAGTTCACTGATCACTTTAAATAGACATAATGAGGAGCGCTGGCTGCCACTAGTTAAAATAATGACATCAATCTGCATCTGGATATGGTGATTAGTGCTCGAAGCAACAATCTAGGATGATAGTTTAAATGATACTTGTCATCTATTCTAGTTTGTTTGGAGCTATTATGGCTTCTCCTTAACTGCTCATATACCATAGTGATCTATACTGTCTGTATGCTATTATTCATCTGAAAATGTAGAAAGGTCTTTTTTTTTGTTTCGCATTTACTCTAGCACCTTCGTCTTCAATGCTCTTAATTACATCTAAAAAAAAGGTTGCAATTAAGCTAGCAAAACTAATGATGTATTCAATTGGGATCACAACATTTTTATATTTTCCGTGGGACAAACTGTATGGTAAAATTAGGAGAGGGTGGCAGGTCAAGCAACATCTGATACTTTAGTTTTGACCAATGTAGTGGCATGAACAACTAGCTCAGATATCACTAGAGTTTAGCCAGCTAGCATGGCTAAAACTAAATAACCCATTAATTTGTATTTAAAATGATTTCTTCCAACAACCATTTTGTGAGAAATATCCACATCCAAGAAAGGTATATTGTAAATAACCTGAGAAAAACTGATAGAAATGTTATAAAAGTTGCAACCTTTTTTATGGAAAGCTGCAGATAAAACTAGGAAGCTACAAAGATTTTCTCCTTTTTATTTTTATTTTAATAAAATAGATCTCTAAGTGAAATTCACTTCCTGTGAGTATACCCTCTCACCATGTGATCATTAGTACGTTTGAACAGCACTATCAAACCACTTGGAGCAGAACAAAGTGCCATAAATGAAACTTTTTAACTTCCTGCCACTTGATCCTTTGTGTTTCGGAGATAATTTAAAGGGGACCTATCATGCTATATTTGAAAAATATATTGTAGGGCCATACCTATATAAAACATGTCTGTGAAGTTTTGTTTTCAAAATACCAAACAGATCATGCATTTTAGCCATGCCTCATTTCGCTCTATTTGCTCTTTTCCAGCCCTGTTTTTGCAAGGGCTGATTCTGTGACGTAGCTTTAATGCAAATGAGCTGCAGCTGACCACGCCCCCCTGCAGGAGAGGGAGATCAGCTGCTGGGCTCTCAGAAGAGGGGGAGGAAAAGAGAGGCTCCGTCCTCCGTGTATTATTCTTATATTATTATATAGAGTCGTTATTCATTTGTTTTAAAGCTCAATAAATAACAAAGAAGACCTTTGACCGGCACTTTTCTAATTTTGTCCGGAAGATTTAAACTTTAACGGACATGTTGACCGGCGAAAAAAAATCTAGTTCATAAACATGTCCGTGGTAAAATGTTTAGAACACACAAGCAGAAATCTGCCGGAGTCTTCTGGCACATGTCCCTTGAAAATGAAGTCTAGCCACAGATTCTTGTCTTTTTCCAGAGATGGCATTGCATGCAGTCCCTTGTCCCGATTATTGCAGCCAACAACAGCATAACGTTTAACTCCCTTAGACATCCTGGTAAGAGCAGGCAAAAACACAGATGTGACTGGGGGAGATTTAGCTTTCCGACAGCCTATATGCGAATGAGAGGTTGGGCAATGGCCGTGGCCCAACCTCTCATCCACCTGATAGGTGGAGAGTTGCCCATATAGGCGGAGCACCCCTTTTCTGACGTCAGAGAAATTCAAATCTGTATCAGATCCGTTGCAGCCCCGTTTTTAGAGATTTGGGTATGGAGGAAAAGAGAGAGGGTTGTGTTTTCTGACACTTGGTGAGTTCCCTGACACACTGGGGACACATATTCATGTATAAAAGACGTACAAAAGTGCATTTTGCATGATCGGTCCCCTTTAAGCGGAAGGGTTCAAAGTTAAACTCATCAATTATTGAATTAGAACTTCTGCACAACACTTACCATTGTTGTTTATCTGTGTAGACTGTGAAGCCCCAGCTGTTAAACGAAAAAGACACGGGTCAGATTTCGCTTCTGCAACTTATTTCCTGTGCACGAAAATAATTTCAAGGCAGTGGTTATAAACATGTTTTTGTGAGAGGAAAGTGGAATTAAAGTAGTCAATAAAGTAGTGCTGAAGATAACAGCAGGTCAAAACCTTTATATCAAAATGCAAATAGTTCATTATGAAATCTAGGTGCTAAACAGTGGAATTCATTAAATCAATCAGCGGCGTTCCAACCCACATGTTTATGCAAAAGCAGACCTCAATATGCTCGGGGTCAAAGCGTACAGTATACCAAACCCATGCTGCTCATTATAAACCATAAAGTACAATTTGTTTGGAGAGATGCAAGAGATACAGAATCCATTCGCTGTACGTGAAGTTTGAATTAACCGTACGATGCTGCGAGGCAGGATGAGTTGAGATAAAAAGATCTTCCCACACTGTCAGTCTTTTTGTACGCTTAAAGGTTTATAAATGCATGTATGTGTGTGAATGAACCTGTGCAGAGGCAGTATAAGGTGAAAAGACCACCGTCCTGGAGAATACACCTCCCCTAAAACCCTTCACAGCTGTGGGGAGCAGGAGCAGAGGAGTGGGGGAAGAACAAAGCGAGAGAGGGTGCAGAGAGAGAGCCTGGAGCACCATTCCTGTGAGTTAAGGCGGCCGATCCAGCCCTGCACAGATAGACCTCTGTCTAATGAGGTACTGCAGCGCTAACCCTCTCGCTATGACTCTCCTCAGCACTCTTTTTTTCTTTATTCAGCGTATCACTTCTCCCACTCAACAGTATATCTATAATACCACGCTCTCCCTCTTTCCCCACCTCTCCTCTTCTCCCACTCCAGCACTCTTATCCATTCCTTCTCCCCTTAAGGACGCCGTAATGCAGACAATACATTTTTCACGCTTCCCCAGACTCCAAATTCCGACACGGGGAAAATGATGAGGAATTAGAAATGGGTAATGTGAAATATAGTGTTTGGCTTCTGGATTTTGTTTTTCTCTACCTCTTTGTTTGACCAACAGGAAGTGCAGAGGCATGTGTCGTAAATTATAATAATAGAAGATCATTAAAATAAAACATGTGCGGGATCATTTGTGTTTGTTAAAATGCAATTACATTTAATCAATTCCAGTACAGTGAAAAATAAGATGAGGGTCAGGTGATGCTTAACTCTGAGGGAAGAGAAAGGATGATATATCTTTGGGGAAGTAAATTGTTTACACACAGAAAGAGACAGTAATGCTAAATAATGACTTGTTGCTCTGGATATCACAGAAGGGAGGTTACAAATGTTCTTTTGGCTGTAGTGAATCACGTTGAACACATTTCATATGCAGCAACACAAATATTGCAAAAAATCAACATGTTCTGCACCAAATAGCAGTGGTAGAATGTAATAAAGTACATTTACTTAAAGGTGGGGTAGGTAAGTTTGAGAAACCGGCTCGAGATACACTTTTTGTTATATTCCATGGAATGCTCTTAACATCCCGATAGCAATGAATATCTTAAGTGCTTTGACAAAAAATCCATAACAAAATGTCATCTTTGGAAGCCGTAGTACTGTAAAAAGCACGACCAATCATTTTAGCTGGCCCGGCTAAAATAACTTCCATCTGTGCACAAACTTATCTCGTGCCCTCATTGGTCATGTGCGCGTTCGTGTGTGTTGGAGGAGGGGCTCTGTAAGGAAGTGGCATATTTTCTCCGGTTGTGTATTTTCAAATTCTAGCGATCTCGAGCCGGTTTCTTAAACTTACCTACCCCACCTTTAAGTACTTATACCTGATTATTTTCAATTTATACTACTTTATAATTATACTCTACTACATTGAAGAAGCCAAATATTGCACGTTTACTCCATTACACTTATTAATCAGCTACTTCATATATTTGGATTATTAGCTAAAGAAAAAAAGATAATATATGAAATAAACATTGATGTATAGTAATAGTTTAAAGGGGCCTTATTATGCTCAATTTCAGGCTCATTATTGCCTTTACTGTGACAAGTTGACATGCTTTAATGTTAAACAAAAGGCTTTCTTTTTTACAAAAACATATATAATCCTCACAGGAAAGGGAATACCCCAAAGAGCATAAATGGGCCCCTTTAAAAATATCCAGCAGCAGTATACAAGGCAATTACAACTAGCTCTTAATTTGCAAG
This sequence comes from Trematomus bernacchii, assembly GCF_902827165.1. NCBI lineage: Eukaryota > Metazoa > Chordata > Actinopteri > Perciformes > Nototheniidae > Trematomus > Trematomus bernacchii. The sequence continues at coordinate 1,256,581 of NW_022987686.1, read as the reverse complement.
CTGTAATAAACAGAGTAATGCATTAATAGTCTATAACCAGACATTTCATATGTTTTATTCTGAAATGGACCATTACACATGACAAGTACTTTTGCTATTAATTTAATTGTATATTTTGATGCCAATATGTTTGTTATTTTACTAGAATTTGAATGGAGGACTTTACTTGTAACAGATTACTGTTACCAGCTAGTGTTGCTACTTTTACCATGAGTGAAACAATCTGAGGGCTTCTTCCAGCTCTGCCAAATAGTTATGCGAGGAGTGAAGGGAACTTTATACCAATGACCATAAAAACTAACTCATAAATGTGGATTGACCGCTGTGGCAGACGCAGTTGTGGCTGTGATTTAATGTCTCGGAGAAGCAAGTATAACATTTGCAGCACTTTTGTTTTATGGCCTGCTCACAGAGAGGGAGAGAATATCCACATCATCCTCATTTCAGTAATATCCATATGACAATGAAATCTATGTTACTGATGGAAACAGAGGATATTGCAGCAAAAGAACAAATGCTCATAAATTGCACTTAACAAGAGGTGGATTTATATTTTTCTCGGTATAACACGAGATGCAATCCTAGGTTTTGCTCACAGCAGCCAATCATATACTGATTACATTTCAGCTTGTTTTGATCCATTTACAGCGGTAATCTTGTCAAAGCACAAACACCAACATGTATTTTACTTTAAAACCCATCCTTCACAAAATGTAAGTGTAATATATGTGAGATCTAAAAGCTTGATGCTGGCCTTGGAATTTAAAATAAAAAGGGAAGTCCGCCTAATTTGCACTTCGAAAGCAACAAAGAAAGTGGCCTCGAGGTAAGATTGCTTCTCCTTCCATGTACCTATTTTACGGAAAATGTTTTATTATTTAAGGAGACCTTTTTTTAATTTGATGAAACGTTCATATTATTAAGCACCTTTTTCTTGCATGGAGTTTTCCTTTTTGTGGTAAAACGAAAGTATTAATGGATGAATGACACATTTGCCTCTTGAGGAATTTGCTTTGCACAAAAAACTATAACCATAGATGATAGCACATAACATGAAATATAAGTATAAGAACTACATAACATCCTTATGCGTATTAGCATAGCAGTGCATTGAAGAAAATGCAACTCAAAACTTTAGTTACATCTAAGAATTTGGTAGTCTCAGTAAATCTACCACGTATATTTGAATCGGTCCCTCATTATATGCATTCAGATTCTTCGTGTGCGTGCAGTTTACCTGGTTGGAGGTTTGAGCTTTTTCTTCAGGCCCAGGTAACACTTCAGAGAGTTGAGTTGGATTACTTTCTCTGCTTTAGTGCCCTGCAGAAACAAAGACAATTAAAGAGGGAACAAAAATAAACATATTCAACTCAACCTAACCAACTAATCCCAAAGAAAAACACTATCCGTGCAGCATCACAACACGACAATCAATTTGAATCATTACCAGCAAACCTTTCTTCCAAGGAACAAAGAACAGAAGAACAAAGGGAACACAATCAAAGTTTTCCTCTGACACCTACACATCCTCAACCCACCACCCATTCCTGCTTTCATGCAACATAATGTGCGCTAAATACAGACCTGTGGTAATAATTGTAGAGGCCAAACAATATCAATTAAATTCCAGGATCACTTCTAATTCCCTTAGCATTAACACGGTAAATTAGCCGCGTTCTTTGGCAACTTGATATTTAGAAAAAGCTTTCAGTGAGACCCTTCGACACCCCTCGTTGTTTTCCCTCCCCCAGCATTACTGCACCTCCATCAATTATTAACACTGCTTCTCGTTCCTTTAAGACTCCCAGGTTTCACTGCAGAACTGTGCGGAGAAGAAAAGGCCTCCGGGGGAACTCGGGCCTGCTGGTCCTCACTGAAGCAAACATGTAATCTTTCATTTTTCCAAAGAGAGTGGGCTGCCATCATTATTCTTTATTTTCCACATTATTCGCAGAGATGGAACACTTTATAGTTTGGATGGAGTTTGAAGTATTTAGTGGCAGTTATGTAGGCGATACTCGAACACATTTTGGTTTTCTAAAGCGGTTTTCTAAGCCGTTAAATTCCCTCTTGATACCCTTCGATGCTTTGTGTTTGCATGCAGATCCCACAAGTGTTTACAGTAGATTAAACGGAAGATAACAGTGTCCTCACTTTGATATCTCTGTAGAGCAGCAGATTCTCGGCACGTAGTACAACATATTTGTCCTGGAATTTGTGCCCCGACAGCAGTTTGGAGGATCCATCGTTGAACTTCAGAAAGTCTCCTTTTATAAACTGCTTCTGATCCGCTGTGGAGCACATGGAGGAGAGGAATATTGACTGTCAGCTCAGAGGGGACAACATGCTATCAACTGGTGCTGAAACATTGAGTCAGTAAAATCATTGGCTGTTTTTGATAATTGATTAATCAAATATAAAAGGAAGAAATATCGTATCATAGTATTATTAGTTACGTACTGTACCTTTCTTGTCTGCCACTCTTCTGGACCCTGTGAATTTCTTTATAACAAGAAAAGCAGAACTAGGGAAATCTAAAGAACTCCACTCCAGCACCTGTTCGAGGATCTTCTCACTGTGGTGTAACGGTCGCTCTGTTGGAAATAAAACAACACGGTTCAGAGGGAGGGGAATAATAAGCAGGTAAATCTGCAAGGAAATAGCAACGGCCAAAAAGTCAACGCTTAACAACAAAGCCAAGCTGTCTTTTTACTGTGAATTACAATTGCGAGAAACTAAATCAAAGCCTCATATCTTAAAAACCATGACAGATTCTAGTTCGCTAAATAACAAAATGATGTTGTTGTTCCTCCCATTTTCATCACAGAGCAGTTTAAATTATCTCCAGCATATCAGGACCTGATTATAAAAACACACTCATGTGCAAAATAGAGCTATTATCGCTGCCTAATTGCTGAACAGGGTACAAGCTATCGGTACAAAAATGAATTTGTGTACCACCACCCCTGCTCTGTTGCCACCATCTCTACACTCCCCTTTCTTTTTATAACCGAAAGAGGTAAAAGGAGCCACAACGGCATAACTTATTCATAACAGGGGGCTTATCTTTCCTCTGGAATCTCTGCAGACCCAGGCCAAGGAATTATTCCTCATTTCCCAACAAATATTAGCTCCCGTTTTCAGCCTATTCTCCTCGATAAGTGTTTATCTGCCTCCAAAATGGCTAATTAACGCGCTTTCCCTCCTTTCTTCATGGTTTTATGAGCAAAACCTGTCACGCTATACCACTTTCAAAAAACTGTTTACTCTTCCACAGACGTATTGTCTCAGCATGGAAAATATGCTGAACCGTCAGCAAATATATTCAGTATTCAACGCACCTTTTTTTGTTTTTTGAAAAAGGACGGTGTGTCCTCTGTAACTTTGTGAGCAGAAAAACAAACATAAGAGTGTAAACTCTCTGTGAACTGATGAAAAGTGCACGGGGGCCGCAAACTAAGCAACTTTCGCGACAAAGCTCAACTTTGACTTCTCTTCACTCGCCCGCTTCCTGTTCAATGATCAGATACGAGTGTGTGAAGCGCCGGGTGCTTACAGTGCATATTAATGTAAGATGAGGTGGGTCAGCTCCCCGGGTTGATGATGCGAGACAGATGAAGGTAATTTACGACATATGACGGTAAGAATGATGAGTTAATGTGCATATCATCAAACTGACGGTGCTTGGCTAATTTCTAAGTGTGCGTACATGTTCGCACACACTGGTCTGGCTCATTAGAGAGATAATAAAGATAATCCTCTCATCATAAGGTCCTTGAATAAGAAGAGGTGTGATCTTTGTATTTGCCCTTAATGAGAATAGCCATTTACGTGGTGATGTGACGCATCCATCGCTAATCAGGATTTGACGTCAAAGTCCTTTAAATGGACAATGGGAAACAGCTTGATTCAACATAATCATGCAACAGGTACGTACATGTACTATCTGATGACAAAGCCTAGGGAATAACAGGGTCTTTGGAAAAGGCATTTTCACAGACATCACTGCGAAGAGGGATAATCACATTGGTGATGCCTTTGTGTGTCTAGCACTTCATTTAGAGAATAAATTACTTTTTAAACCTTAAAGGTCTAAAAAGGAAGAATGTTGTTTATGTCACTGTAGATACTCTTTTGGTTCATTATAAAACAAACTGATTGTTTTTACATCTTCAATTATATTCTAAGAAATGGTCAATCAGAAAGAGGCTTTTTGTGTATGGTAAAGAAACACATGTTGCTATTAAAGAATGAATGAACCATAATGTTTTAGTTGCTCTAACACAGGGCTCTCCAACCAAGTTGTGAGCTACTTTTACTCCTCCGTTTTTTGCAGTGTATGTATTTAGCACATTTTAACATTATGATATGCTCACTAGGGCTGTCAAGTTAACGCGTTAATCTGTGTGTTTACATTTTTTAACGCCACAAATTATTTTAACGTGCGATTAACGCATGTGTATTTGTCCTCGGCCCGCCCCGTAGTTTCAGAGCCCAAAGGCTTGACGTTGTTGTTGTTGTTGTTGTTAGTTGGCAGATTCTAGCGAGAGATATGGATACAAAAAAAGGTGTTTTAAACAGCAAGCCACGCACACAGCTGATGCTGACAGTCCCGCTCCTGCCGCTCGCTTGCGCTTGAAAGTTTGCCGGGGAGACGCCTGGACAACAACAGCGATAGCTAAATGGGTGGCTACAGGTTAACATTGTGGAGGACGAGGGGCTGCGTTAGATAATTCAGATCGCATCCAACGTTTCGACTGCACATCACAGCGCATTATTTTGACCCACAGTGGGAACTTCAGTCTCATGCTTTGACTGTTATGAAGACAGAGGAGCGGCATTTCGCCGACAACTGTAAACAGGCTTGTCTGTTTGAGCAACTGGCTCTGTGCAAAGAAGTACACAGGGTTGGGAGAGAGTGTAACGGAACGTCTACACAGCAACGTTAAAAAAATCTTGAAACGCTTCTGCCCATTCACTTTGAATGGGGTGACGTCACTTTCCCTCACTTTTCGCCGAAATGGATTGTGGGCAGGCGAGCGGAGATTTTCAGGATTTTGAGGATTCAAAGTTGAACAATGTTCAACTTTTGAGGCTGAGGTGGAAGCGTCAGCCAATCAAATCCTGTGTACGCAAATCTGACAGTTCAAGCTCTAGCCAATCAAACGGCGTGTATGCTGGGAGAGACATACCGCAGGTCATTTCCTCATATTCCAAAAAATGGAGGAGAAATTAGCGGCAGGGAATCACCTGGTGCTTTATGACCAGACCTACCGGGATATAAACCGGAGGAGCCAGGCATGGAGGGAGGTGGCAGAGACAGTGGTAGGTTTTCGCCTGTTTTGGGGAGTTTATATCCAGTTTACTTCGGGCTTTTTTGCTTCGTATGTCGCGGGCGGGAGATTCATGTGATTGGTTGCTCGCAAAAAATCCTCAAGCTTCAGATACGCCCACCTCCAAGATTTTTTTAACGCTGCTGTGGAGACGTACCGTAAGAGAGAGAGAGAGGTTCCAGGTTGTTGTACTGAAAATATTCAGGAGAATATTTGTCATTATTACATGGTTTAGTTGAATACTCGATTCTGATTGGTCAATTCGGAACACGTGACACGTTGTTAATCCAGAACAGACAGACCGCTGTCAAGGATTTATTGACCGTTGTTAAGGACGCTCACATCTGCACAAACAAGTCCGTTCGATTTGGCCGAAAAACTGCACATTATCCCTTACTTGTTCCAATGATAATAAACAAACATTTGCATAAAGCATATTTGTCCACTCATATGTTGATAAGAGTATTACAAACTTGAAAAATATTCCTCTAAGGTACATTTAGAACAGATACAAAATGTGTGATTAATTTGCGATTAATCGCGATTAACTATTTTAATCGACTGACAGCCCTAATGCTTACCTTTAACCTTTGTGTGCTGTTTGGGTCTGTGGGACCCGTTTTCAGTGTTTTCTAAAAGAAAATGTATGCAATTTAATTATTTTAACCTGCTTTATTTGGGGGGTGGACCTCACATCCTCTAGGGGGATCCGGGGTTTTTTGTTTAATGTTGAAGTGAAATACATCAATCTGGTGCACTTTGAGCACAACATGAATGTATGGATACAGCTCTCAACACTCAGATGAAAGGGAGCTGTATACTTTTCAATAATCCAAACATCTTTAGAATATGATCACAACCAATAACAAATCATTTAAACTTGTTTATTCTTATCTTATGTTACCTAGCATTCTTTCTTTTCACGACTAGGCTGTTCAATGGGGCTGATGTGTTGTGGAGATTCTGCCAGAAGGAAAATCACGGTCAAACTCCTTATGAAGTGTGCGGTGAGGTGCCGCTCCAAATTGCTTTTCTTCCCGACTGCAACGCTGGTTCCGCAAATCCAGGAAGAACGTGATTGGTCGATATTCATTGTGGGGGTGGGGGGAGGAGGGGTGTTAGATAGATATAGAGTTGTAGTAAGTAGATAGAGTTCGCTATGATTGAGGTTTCGTTTATGCATAGGGTAGATTCTTTTAATTGCATTTCCTTTTTTTTGTGTGTATTTTTTACATTTTGGATTTGCTTGGCGAGCTACGTATTGAGGGCTTGCGAGCTACCGGTAGTTCGCGATCGACGTGTTGGAGACCCCTGCTCTATCACAACTACATTTACTTGTATGAATCATTCAAATTGAAGTTGCTTAAAGTACGAAACTGTTTCTTTTGTTTACAACAGACAAGAACCCTTATTCATTCCCTTATTTTGCAACCCTTTCTTATTAAACTTGTTACCTGACCCTGTGTTTGCTAGTAAATAAATACCTTGTGTCCCACTTGAGAGACAACGTTTCTTTGTACTCTTTTGAACACCTTATGTTTACCCTGATGTTAGATAATCACACATCACTGTCTGAAATGCAAATATGTTTTCAGGATTGTTTGTGATTTAAATTCATATCATGAGGTCTCTTTGTGCGTACCTAACTCTCCATGTTCAATGACTTCAAAGGTGGTCCAGAAGTCATCGGCACTAAAGGTGATGTTCCTCATACTCAACGCAGATTCTGCCATCTCCGTAGGCCGCATGCTGGGAGAAACCTACCACATAACACAACAAATAGATAAATACATAACTAGGCAAACAACATCCAGCTTCCTGGATCAATATCACTGCCTTTGGAAAATGTCTCCCTTAGAAAAGCTGCTCAATATTAAATACAGAAATCTGACTCGCAGCCATGTACGCTGATTAAATTCATTGTCAAGTTATCAGGTGAATATGGCTGTACAAAGCAAATGTGCTACTTAACTCCACGGAGAGAAGGTGGAGTATTGAAGTCAAACTTTGGTGCTCCTCTTTAACCCCATCCATATTCTGCCGCTGCTGCAGACCCGTGAAAAAGGAGTCCGTAACTTAGAGCGGCCCGCCCGCCTTGTAAAATGCAATTACTCACACAATTAAATCAGACGTTTCTTTGATTGGTCTGCTTCTGATTTATTTCGAGGGCGGTAATCCCATCAGGTTAAACCAGGAATGTCTCAGCCCTATTCTATCAACCTCTCCACCTCTCATTCTACCCAACATCATCCTTCATCCGCCTGCCTTCATCCCACACTTCATCTCCCCTCCCTTCTTTCTTATTTCACCTTACCACTTAAGGACCTGTGGGAAAAGCAGCACATGCCCACATGCCATCTGAAAGTACACACACACACACACCTTGATTAAACAGCAGTTTTCTGGCTCTCTCTTTTCCAGGTACACCTCGAAGATCAAGTCCCCAGCAGGAGAGAACTGGGAAGAGAGAAAGAAAATGGAGTGATCAGAATTACGAAAAACAATGCAGTTGGATTAATTGGCTTTCTTTTCAATTTGACTCCTGTGTGGCGTGAATCTAAATGGAAAAAAGGGAGAGAAAATGTTATAGAAAATAAAACAGGTGGCTTTTAGAGCTGGAGGCAAACGAAATCCAGGTAGCGTTAATGGAATGCAAAACCCGGCTAAATAAAGAGAACATGTGTGAGACAAACTTGTAAAGGTGGAAGCGCAGGGTGCATGTTTCACCTACGCTAAAACTGATGTGCTCTCCTGAGGTGTTAACGTTACGTGGGCTGTCAGTTTAAAAATTGTTTTGAAGATGCACCTAGGAACATGTTCAGGGGTTATTATGGGAAAGGATAACAACTTTTTAAAAAGAAGAGATGCAAGGAGAGAGATATGGGTTCACTGTAAAAGTATTTTTTCAATTGTGTATGTGCACAAGGCTTGTCACATGGCAGAAAAGAAGGTGGTTTAATTCAATGTTAGCTTTTTTATTAATTAAATATGACACTTTAATGTATTCATCAACTCTGTGTACCTTCATTTATCAATGCTTTATGGCTTATGGTTAAGTTAAACAGTAAATACATTTATTTCCCATCCATACTGCTTCTATGCGTGCTGGTTAAGTATGAAGCTAGAGCTAGCAGGCTGTTAGCCTAGCCTAGCATAAACACTGTAAGCATGGGAAAACAGCTAGCGTAAAAAAAAAAACCTTTTAAGCCTAATCATAAAGCTCTCTCTTGTTTTTATTTTAATCACTCTGTATCCACAACGTTAGAGGTTTTTATGTTTGGAGTTTTATACTATACCTTATGGTAAGCCAGTCACAGCCTTGCTCCATAGCCTAATTAATGCAAATCCATAAGAGAGGTATTGATTATTTTGTTTAACTCACATTATGGCCTACCGCTCTTCCTGTGGTAGCATGGATTCTTTCCCCCGCAGGTCAATAGATACTAACCTATGTGAAATTAAAAGGATGACTTTAAAGTGGCCTTTCTGTCTGACATTCAGTAGGTCAAACTTCCAATAAAACTATGACACTTTTTTCAAGATGATGGAGCTATAGGCTAATCTTTCTCCTGCATCCATTTAAAAACAGACCTTTGGTGAGAGAAAACAGAAAGGGAGAAAGCAAAAATCTAATGTTAAAAAAAGACAGGGTCAGTCGAATAGGACCAAATCCGGATTTCTGGCCAAGGGAAGTGGTTATCCATCTCCTGAAAAATGAACAACTAAGTGAGGATGAAAAAGGTTTCTTTTCCCTTGGCTTTCTGAAAATTACAGTTACTCTTCCTTTGTCATTAAAGTGCAGGTGAACTGAGATGCATTATTGGCTTGAGAACTATCAAATGGTTGGGGGGAGGAAGCCACTTCTGACTTCTGTGCTCCGGAAAGAGCACAGAAATTACAGTCATTCTAACCCAGGGGTCTCCAACCTTTCTTCATCTGAGAGCTACTTTGAAAAAATGAAAGTGGCCAAGAGCTACTTGCATCACATCGCTTACATTTATTCACATAGCCCTCATCAGTTGAATTAAGCTATACTTTTGTACACGTGTGAAATTGCAATACCTAAAGCTTATCACAAATCTTAACTTCACATCAAGGTCCAAGAAAACGAAAATGTGTCACATATAATTATGGCCCACATAGTAAGTACATCACTGAGAATTCACATAACTGTCCTTAATCACCACCTGACAAGCATCTTATGGCACATGTGTAAAATAAGTGCATTCACTCTTTTTTACAGTCAGTGAGATGAATGGCACTGCATGGAGTCCACCATACAGGTGTATGCTGGAGTGTACCCACTTAGGTTCACTCTAATAGAGTCATTTAAATGTCCATCAGTCAGTCTTGTTCTGTATTTAGATTTCATGACATTCATGTCAGAAAAAGCTGCTTCACAAAGGTCTGTAGAGCCAAATAAAGCAGACATGTTCAGTGCTGCTTGGTGATGTTCTTATAGTTTTCTGGGTCTACAAGGCTCCAGAAATGTTGTGAGTTTTGCTGAGACTTAAAGGTGGGGTAGGTAATTTTGGAGAAACCAGCTTGAGTGCGCAAGAATTTGAAAATACACAGCCGGAAAAAATCTGCCACTTCCTTACAGAGCCCCTCCTCCAACACACACGAACGCGCACATGACCAATGAGGGCACGAGATAAGTTTGTGCACAGATGGAAGGCTGACAGGCAGGTAGGCCATCCAGTTATTTTAGCCGGGCCGGCTAAAATGATTGGTCGTACTTTTTACAGTGCTACAGCTTCCACAGATGAATTTTTTTTATGACATTTTTGTCAAAGCACTTAAGATATTCATTGCTATCGGGATGTTAAGAGCATTCCATGGAATATAACAAAAAGTGTATCTCGAACCGGTTTGTCAAACTTACCTACCCCACCTTTAAGCTGAACATGATTTTGGAGATTTATAACCTCCATCTCCACAGGATTGACACTAAACAGTTCAGCCATCTTTTTCTTCTTCTTCTTCATCTTGGCATTCGATTATAAACCATAATAAATCAATTGTATAGGTCTAGCCTCCCTATATCTGTGTGTGAAATTGTTCCATCCTCAAAAACAAAAAACTAATGCTTCTGCAGTCTAGCTGCAGCTTCTAGCTACGGTCTTCTGTTAAAAAAAAGACACTGAATGTCCTGAATGTGGCATCACACACATGACTTAAGTCTGAACACAGCAGACAACAGGAGTATTTACAACAGCATTATAAAAACAAAAATAGTGCATGTGGGTGCACACTTACATTCTCTGTCTTACAGTTACATAAATCCCATGAATGTATGAGACTAAGTTAGCTTCATCATATCTCAATCAGTGATTAAGTGAATAATAAAGTTTCTATCGGGACACTATCAGCCTGTCACTCATTATTTTCAGGGAGGGGGCGGGGTTTGGAGGAACGGAGAGGAGACGATGATCGCGGAAGCTTTCCTCCTGCCTTCAAAAACTTTACACAAGCATTTATCAACTGAAAATAACAAGAGGACATTCATACTCTGCAATCCAAGACTTGATTAAATCCACCAAAAACCTGACATGACGATAACGAGTGTTTTTCAAAAAACACAAATCCCTCCCTGTGTGTCTCTGAGCCGCAGTGAATTCAGAGCGGGTCATTCTGCTGTTGGTTCTGGACTGGTGTTGGTGGAGATGAGAAAGCAGACTGCTCCGTGTGTGGTGTCGCTGTGCCGCTGTCACGTCTGTTCCTTGATCTCTGCGTCACCGACCAATTTGATATTCGTGTGACAGAAAAAAATCTAAAATAAAAATATTGTATTGTCCAGCCGCGGCCGAAAAATCAAGAAGCAACCTTACTACGCTATAATCGATAATCGAGCGGCGAGCTACTGAAAAGCTGCCCGCGAGCTACCGGTAGCTTGCGATCGACATGTTGGAGAGCCCTGATTTAGAGAATAAATTACTCTTTAAACCTTAAAGGTCTAAAAAGGAAGAAAGTTGTTTATGTCACTGTAGATACTCTTTTGGTTCATTATAAAACAAACTGATTGTTTTTACATCTTCAATTATATTCTAAGAAATGGTCAATCAGAAAGAGGCTGTTTGTGTAAGGTAAAGAAACACATATTGCTATTAAAGAATGAATTAACCATAATGTAAGTATGTTTTAGTTGCTCTAACCTATAGAGTAAAAGCTGTCGTTGTGAAAATGTCACACACAGATACGGCGCCATCTTGGTCTCCTAAGCACACTTTTACCTCCTCTTCTCAAACAAAAGAAAGACCACTTTAGGAATAAAGGAAAGAAAGATGTCTACAAAGTGATACAAAAAGCAACGTGCAGGAACAACAGTAATGTTCTGGAATTAAGGTATTCTTAATCTCTACCAAAGTCATCCACTTGCTGCACTCGCCGTGGCTGTAAATGCAAGTATTGATTTCCAAGTGCCACTTCTACCTTACAAGGCATGACATTGCCTTGAACCTCATTATATCACTGATTTACTTACTCCCTCAGTATAGCTGTACTCTCCACTTGCGGAAAGGAAACAGCTGAGGTCAGAACCTCCTACACTTCATCCATTGGTGTCATCGCTCTTCCTGGTTCACTTTTGCGTTTTATTTTTACAGATTCCCTCTATTCCTCCCTAAACTAGTATTGCACGTTTAACTCATCTGCCAAAAAGAGACAAAACGCACAATAAACAACAATTTCTTCTTTATTTAACACAGTAATGGAAAAGGCTCCAAACCGTTTTTCAAACCTCAATATTTTCAGTTGATTCATCTCCAGAAAACATGTTAGGATGACAGTTTATGTTTTGACATGTTTTCACAAACATCCAATACTTATTGTGATTGGCTGTTATTAAAAAGAACATTTATTTTTGCTCTATTTCTAACAACTCCTGACTAACCACAACATTCTGATAGTCTACTAAATGAAGACCCAGAGAAGTATATAAACCTGTGCCATATACCACTATAAATAAACTGCATGGACATATAACTCCTGTAAGTGCAGCGTTTATAAATCTGTGCGAGGGAAATTACATTTTTGCAAACTTTTGTTCTTTTATGTTTCATGTTTTTTTCAGTTTAAGAGTTGCATGAGTCAGCTCTGCATGGACTGGATGAACTTATTGATATTGAGTTAACTGGGTTTAATTGCTCTGGAGCTTCTGTGCTCCAAGACCCTGACAACATCATCGTAAGCCAGAGACCTCTACATGACGCCAGTGAGTGAAATGGATTGATATTAATAATAGTACAAATTAGGAAAGAGTACCTAATGTAAAAGGTGATGATTGATCTAAGATCATAAAGAGACCCTGCTATTCTTTTTGAGGTTTTACCTTTCCTGTAGTGAGTTATATAGGTTTTTGTGCAAGTAAATGGTCTGCAAAGGCTAACATCTCAAATAAATACATTTATATTTAAATATTTATTCTCTCTCAAACACACCGCCCTGCCTGAAACGCCTCCATTGGACTCCTTTGTTTACTCCCATAACAAAGTGACATAACTATGTTACACTCGCACTTCAACACATTGTACGTGATAGGCTAAGGGGCGGGACATCTCTAAACGGCTGACCAATTAGAACAGTGGGTCAGCAACCATTCAGAGCAGACTGGGCTCTGGTTTCAGACAGAGGCGTTTGAAAAGGTAGGGTAGGTAATTTTGGAGAAACCAGCTCGAGATCGCTAAAATTTGAAAATAGACAACCGGAAAAAATCTGCCACTTCCTTACAGAGCCCCTCCTCCAACACACACGAACGCGCACATGACCAATGAGGGCACGAGATAAGTTTGTGCACAGATGGAAGGCTGACAGGCAGGTAGGCCATCCAGTTATTTTAGCCGGGCCGGCTAAAATGATTGGTCGTGCTTTTTACAGTACTACGGCTTCCACAGATGACATTTTTTTATGGATTTTTTGTCAAAGCACTTCAGATATTCATTGCTATCGGGATGTTAAGAGCATTCCATGGAATATAACAAAAAGTGTATCTCGAGCCGGTTTCTCAAACTTACCTACCCCACCTTTAAAGCATGGAGACATGTCACAATAGAGGCACACAAAACAAACATAAACCAGGAATTAGCATAATAGGGCCCTTTAAATGATGCCAAAATGTTAAATTATCCCTAAAATAAGCACATCCATTATCCCACCAGAGAAAATCATCCTCATGCTGACTTGTAATTACACTGACTGCTTATTCTTAATCAAAAAACGTGTAACTTTTGTATTTTTCTACCATATTGTTCTTATATTAAAAGCTTAAGACCCACAAATGTGTGTTCCATAACCAAAATGTTTTCCCTATTTTCACCTCTGACAGTTTTATAATAGCGATTTGCTTTCCACTGAGTAACCCTCCTGACCCACAGCAGCAGACGTGCTCTGAGAGGTGGAGGGCGGGGGAAAGCAGAAAGGAGCGGGAATAAACAACAACAGCAGCATGAGATTTATTTTTTTCCCCCAGTTATCTAAACCAAATGTTTTTCTCAGGTTCGTAAAGGTTAACAGGAACAAAGCCCCTTTTCCTAGCACGCTCCCCTTATCCCCAGAAAAACAGGAACCTCGTTCAAATGCATCCCAGATTTGAGAGGCCACGATGCATGCAGGCAAATCAATGAACATTCACACACAAACGGAACACCCGTGGGTGATTTCCATTTGGACTCAGCGGGTCGACTTACTGTGGTGTCCTTCTTGTCGTTCCAGCGTGTGATGAAACTGTTCTCTCTCTCCATCTGTTGCACCCGCTCTTCATTGACCTGTTGGACACACACAGACCTGAATTCAAACTGAAGAAAAACATGTTTCGAAGGTAGGATTTATTCCTTAAATCGAATAAATAGAGGACTGGATTAATCCAGTAAAAAGGCATCACAAGAAAATGTAGAATTGGGTCGTTCAGCTAACACTTCTAAAACTAATTTTTAGAAAAGGAAGTTGGCTGTGAGTGTTTGACACAGCTCAGCGCCAAGTGAATACTTTTCTTCCACAAAGCTCCGTGTGGGAAATGATATTTTACATTCCAACTTTTTTTTCTTCTTCACACTATTATCATTTTCAGAGAACAACTTGCTTTGTTGGAGTTCCACGAGTGGAAAAGAAGATTTGGAGGGAAAAAAAACTCCTAGCGTGTGTGTGTTTAAGCCTGATAATAGGCCCCGTCGAAGACATCCAGCACATAACTGGAGCTTTAATTAGCGAGATGTCGTTTTATGTCGCGGTGAGTTTATTCACTGCTATCTGGGCTCGTGATTGGTTGGGTTTAATGGCTATTTGTCATGCAAATGATGGCGTCCCGAACCGATTTGGAATGAATGCTCCTCCTGAAACGTCAGAACAAGAGGGATCCAAGCGTTCTGTTGGGAATTAGCAGTCGCTCTGTGCTGCATATCCCATAAGCCAGGCAGCTCTCCAAGGGTAACATTGATCCCCCCCCACCCATCAGCAAAGTCAAGCCAACTACGGAGATTTGGCAGCAACAGTTCTGTTCCCCAGATTGTTAAAGTAAGATACATTTCAATATGCAATATCAAAATAAAAGAATGGTTTTCACCTGTCAAAGGATTATATACAGTATAAGAGCAGATTTTGAAGATTATCATCACTATAAATTAGGAGCAAAATCTACAGCAAGCATTACATTACAGTAGATATGATTAAAATATATTTAATTACGGTTGAAATATAACCTAAAAAAACCCTACCAAAAACAGTCTCAGCCAAAGCATGTTCTTTTTTGTTATATTTCTGCCATTAAATTAACTCCTGACATATGCAACAAACTCATTGCCAGGGTTGGGCGGCTGACTTTAAAAATGTATTCCAATAGAATACTAGATAACTGTGAAAGAACGAAATCAGTAACCTAATCTGGGTACCAAATTAGAAAAGTATGAATTGTCACCCTCATTGTCTCCTTATGATTTCATTAACACTATCAATGCTATCAAATGACAAAAAAATAAATATGTTTGACTTACATTGAAGAGTGTAATGTAGTTGCTGATGAGGTCATGCACAACGCTAATTTCCTGAGGGGTTTGTCCCCGTGTTTGGAACAAGCGGGAGGAGAAGACAGAAGCCAGTTTTTCGCTCGGCATGTGGTTGAGGTTGGAACATTGCTGAATCCTGAAAAACACAGAGAAACGTGGTGAGAATAACCCAAATGTGCCTTCACACAATCACACACACACCTCAACATAAACTATCTCTGGCTGATAACTCTCTAAATCTCCTGTGCCCACACACAGAGAATTTAGAGAAATGTTAGGCCAACTTCAGCAAAGGGACAATTAAGCCTTCTGCAAACTATCTACATCAGGGGTTTTCAAAGTGTGGGAAGGTGAGCCTCCCCTCAGAGAACATAAGAACAGCCGCGCCCCCCCCTCCCAATTATTATTGCTATTATTATTATTATTATTGTTGTTGCTATAATGCAGGGGTATTATTATCCAGTGGAATGCCCTTACCTACTGGCCTAGTTAAATCAAAGTGGTTACTTATTTTTGTCTGGGCAGTGTAGTTTTACACACCATCTTATTTGACTTTCTCAGGGCAGACCCCCACAAAGAAAAAAATATATGTACACACGTAAGGTCATCATCTTAACAGTTTTTAATGCTCGAGTCATCCGTGAGCAGAGCATCAAGTTGGCATGCCTATTACAGCTGAATGCGGCGATTACCATCTTGTTCAGCAAAACGCCTCACAAACGTATTAACATCCAAAGCTTTAGTGCGTTTTGATTCAATGCTGAGCACAGCCAAACTTGACAGTCTCTTCTCTGTCATTGTAGACCGCAAATACCTTATTCCTTCCGTGTACTTGGGTCCGAATGCTTCTCGTTTTCTGCCGCCCGTTCAAATGAAATCGCCGCCAATCACATTTCCTCGCTCGCGCCAGGGTTACAAGGCTCGCGTCTTGTGCTGCATTCACTTGCACTCGGACATCAGGGATTTTCTCTGATAAATGTCCGATGAGCCACAACTTTTATTTCAAAACAAAGCTGCCAACTGGGGTGGCCAGACGCTGTCTCCTCTCTCACTTTAGGTAACTTCACTAAAAATCGATCCATGTTGCCGCTCGCATAAAGTTAGCTGAAGTTAACGAGCTAGATTTCATTGTTTCTCTTTATTTTTTTCTCACGCTGCGCCTCCCCTGAAGCTCTCTGGCGCCCCCCAGGGGAGGCGCGCCTCACACTTTGAAAACCGCTGATCTACATCATTAACATAATGCAGCTGAATCACTGCTATGCACCGCAGGTTTCTGAGGGAGCAAGGTGTAATGTGAGCATCATTGAATGAGACATAAAGGGAGTGCAGTGTTTGTATGGAAATGCAACTAGAGCTGGAGAAAAAGGATTGAGGTGTAGGGCAGCTGCAAGACAGAATATACAGTGTGTTATGCTTTAGCATCTTTTTGGTTGTTTCTGTAAATAAAGTCAAAATATCTAAATGTGAAAGGAAAAATAATCAACATAAGAAGTAAATAACATCCTACAAATACAGTTTGAATACATTAGAAACCAATAAAAAAGGTTATATTTATGCCATGGGCTTTAACTCGCTAATTGCCTGTGTGTGATCATTAATCACCTCCTCCCTCCCTGACTCTCTGGACCCCCTGCAGTTTGCCTACAGAGCAAACAGGTCCACAGACGACGCCATAGCCCTCACCATCCACACTGCCCTCTCACACCTGGACCAGAGGAACACATATGTGAGAATGCTGTTCATTGATTACAGTTCAGCTTTCAACACCATTGTGCCCTCCAAGCTGGTCATCAAGGTCAGAGACCTCGGGCTCAACAGCGCCCTCTGTGACTGGATCCTGAACTTCCTGGCGGGCAGACCCCAGGCAG
This sequence comes from Trematomus bernacchii, assembly GCF_902827165.1. Classification (NCBI taxonomy): domain Eukaryota; kingdom Metazoa; phylum Chordata; class Actinopteri; order Perciformes; family Nototheniidae; genus Trematomus; species Trematomus bernacchii. Next base: position 1,239,385 of record NW_022987686.1, on the reverse strand, counting down.
TGCGGGTGGGAAACATCACATCCTCCACCCTGATCCTCAACACCGGAACCCCTCAAGGCTGCGTGCTCAGCCCTCTCTTCTACTCCCTGTTCACTCACGACTGCGTGGCCACACACAGCTCCAACACCATCGTGAAGTTTGCTGACGACATACAACCGTCATCGGCCAGATCACCGACGGCAACCAGAAAACCTGACATCTTGGTGCCAGGGTAACAACCTCCATCTCAACGTCAGCAAAACCAAGGAGCTGATTGTGGATTACAGGAAGCAGCAGGGAGAGGGACACGCCCCCATCGCCATCAATGGGACTACGGTGGAGAGAGTCAGCAGCTTCAGGTTCCTCGGGGTCCACATCACTGAGGACCTGACATGGACTCTTCACACCACAACCATCACCAAAAAAGCTTGACAGCAGCTCTTCTTCCTCCGCAGGCTGAGGAGGTTCAACATGGACTCCAGGATACTCTGCAACTTCTACAGGTGCACCATAGAGAGTATCCTGACCTTCTACAGGTGCACCATAGAGAGTATCCTGACCTTCTACAGGTGCACCATAGAGAGCATCCTGACCTTCTACAGGTGCACCATAGAGAGGATCCTGACCTTCTACAGGTGCACCATAGAGAGTATCCTGACCTTCTACAGGTGCACCATAGAGAGTATCCTGACCTTCTACAGGTGCACCATAGAGAGTATCCTGACCTTCTACAGGTGCACCATAGAGAGTATCCTGACCTTCTACAGGTGCACCATAGAGAGCATCCTGACCTTCTACAGGTGCACCATAGAGAGTATCCTGACCTTCTACAGGTGCACCATAGAGAGAATCCTGACTGGCTGCATCACGGCCTGGCATGGCAGCTGCACCGCTCTCAATCGTAAGGCTTTACAGAGGGTGGTGAAAACTGCACAGAACATCACCAGGACGGAGCTGCCATCCATGGAGGACCTTTACTCCCAGCGGCTCAGGAAGAAAGCCCTCAGGATTATAAAAGACCCCAGCCACAAACTGTTCCGTCTGCTGCCGTCTGGCAGGCGTTACCGCAGCATCCGGACTAAAACCACCAGACCCAGGGACAGTTTCATACCACAGGCAATAAGACTGATAAACACCTGAACTGTTGAAACAACATCCATAACATTCATCTGCTACTTAGTAATTATGTATCTATTTATCTAATATATCATTCCAATAACTTGCATATAGACTCTTATTGCACTATTTCAAACTATTTTTCTTTTTTAAACTATTTTTCTTTTGTATTTACTATATTACTATTTACTTGCACTATATTTTTCTGTTTATCTGTGTTATTGTGTTGCACTGTTGGAGAAGCCTGTGACCTAAGAATTTCATCGGCATAACTACACTGTAGCTATGTTCGTATTACTAAATAAAGAACCTTGAACCTTGTTTAATAATGAGCCTGTCAATCTGGAAAATGTCAATAAATGTTACAAATAACTATAATGACACAAAGTATTTTCGGTTATAGAAATATATCAAATGTACTCTCTTCTTACCACATGTGTATAAACTCTTCACTCTGAATGTTGTGACCCCGCAGTGAACCACCCTGGCATTGCAGAACCTCTCCATAGTGAATCCTTCTAATTGGATATCTGTATTTTCATATCTGTAAAACTTTCTTTCAAACTTTCTTCAGACAATATATCAACAAACCTCTTAAGCCTTTGTTGGTACTTCATTGTATACTCATGTCGCACTGGGAGATTCACATTACATTTTCCTTTACAGCTTGTAATGTGAAGGCCATACCGGCAGCCTCCAAGACTAAATCAGAGATCTGACTATAAAGTATGAGAGTTGATTGGTCAGAAGGCAAACACACAGCAGAGGGGAGAGCGGGTCGTTAGCGGAGCAGGAGGGACAACAGGCTAATCAGCAGGGGACTAACAGCAACCCAGGGGCTGCTCACAGTGCACGACCTTTGAGTCCCTGCACTTGTTACAGTTTGCTGTGATGCAGGAAGGCATCTGTAGAGATACACCCGCTTACCTGCCTCCAGTGCAATCAAACACATGGAGAAGACAAGAGCTACTTTAACATTTGTGTTACTATTTTAATGCCATAATGGATGATTTAGCAAAAGTAGCTAAGTTCTCTCTTTGTGTCCTTTTAACATGAACTAGTAAGTGTCCAGTTGCCACAATGCTACATACAGGATCACATTCATACAACATAGCACAAGATGGGTTTATTCATGTTTTGTGCAAGATCTATTTAATTTTTTTATTTATTGACTTGGTTTGTACTTTATTCTATATACTATCTAATTATTGATATATTTATATTCATGCAGTTTGAAGCTCGTCTGAGTGTATGCGTGCGTGTGTGTGTGTGTGTGTGTGTGTGTGTGTGTGTGTGTGTGTGTGTGTGTGCGTGTGCGCGTGTGTGTGTGTGTGTGTGTGTGTGTGTGCGCGCGTGTGTGTGTGTGTACCTGTACAGATGTTGTAGCAAGGCCTCAAGGGTTGACCTGTTTATCTTTGGCAAACTCTCAATGAAAGTGGAGTACTTCTTTACTCTCTGCTTCTCCACCTTCTCATCTACAAAACAGACACAGAAGAGAACTACTGTAAAAGCATGTCAAGTATATACAAATATTACACGGCGCAGGTGAATCCACGATTCTGATTGGTCAAATGGATTTCTGCTCTTCATGCGACTCCTTCAAACGTGTGTCCCCACCCCTCGAAACGGCCCTCATACCCAGCGCTGACACCCAGTATGGATACAGCTCTTTGGTCAGCAGTGCGTCCTCAGCCTGGGATAAGAAGCTCTTCAGGGTGTCCGTCACATCCTCCAGCTGGTGCTCCTTCTCCCTCAGCTTCACATTACGGGCGTCCCGGGTGAACTCCTCCAGGAGCAGGGCCACGCGGTCAGGGTCCCCCGGCATCTGGTAGACCCCCTCCTGGCACAAACCTGGTTACAAAGTGACAAAAAAAGGGAGAATAAATGGACGATTGGCTCGTTACGTTTTTCTTCACCATATAATCACTGTCTTCTGCAAATGGCAGAACATACTGTCTTTCTGTATAAATAAATGCAATTATAAGGCAATAACCAGACTAGCAGATGCTAAGTAGTGGAATTTAATAACGTTGCATAAGCACATTTGAATCTAAATTGCAGGCAGAAAGAAACTGGCGCTGCGCGGTATGTTAACCTTCTGTACCACTTTACAATTTCAGACGGAGTTGACTTTTATGCCAATGCCTCATTACATTCATAGCACTTACTGTATAATGCAACAATATAAGTGCGCTTTTACATTTATCCATGGAATAGATTTTGTGTAGTGAGAAGTTGGACTATATTTTCTACATTTCCAAAGAGAAAAAATATGCTTAAAAGAGAGATGTCACAATATTAGAAAGCAGGAAATTCTCATCACGACACAGCACACTGGATGAATCAGCCTCCAAGGAGAAAACATAATAAAAGTCACAAAAAAAGATCTTTTTAAAAACTTTTCTCTCTGTGAGTATAATGCCACTCGCCATATTGGGTGACAAAAGCAATGCAACTGTCGACAATAATGGGTACGCTGTTTTTGGTCAGCTGTTGGTCGCTCAGCGCCTTTCCATCTGTGCCGGCAGCCAGAGTGATGGCCGAGAGCCACAGAGCAAAGTCCATCCTGTTGAAGCCATGGATGTAAACTGTTCTGTTAAAAAAAGAGAGGGAGAAATAAGTTATACCATGTTATAAACTGTGGTGTTCAGCATTTGTAACTAGTATACCGCTGTATATATTGTAATATATGTATCACGTATTATTAATTATGTATTGTAGGAAGACTTTCACATTTTACTGTAACTTCTCAGGTATATACAAATACAAATATTGTTATTCTATTTAATTTATTTCAGCTTTTATTGGACATTTTTACTTTAACGTCTTATGTTTACATACATATTTTATAAAATGTAATTTTATTTATTATGGAAATGTACTTTAACAGCATATGCTTATAATTTTTTTTTTCTAACCCTAACCCTAACCCCTTTACTTAAACTTCTCATGTTTATAAAAAATATCTTTATTCCATTTTATTGTATTTCTTCTTGCACATTCATCTTTTATTTTATTTAAATCTAAAATGGAGCAAAGTCCTTTATTAAACAACCAAAAGAAAGTGCTTCTACAGTAGACGCATTGATAAACAAGCACGGGTTTCCCAAGAGGTTTCATCCAAAAACACACAAACAAAAAGCAATTAACGCAGTAAATGTGTTGGATTACTCTAAAAAGGAAACGGTTGGCTTGTGTTACGTGATGTCTCACCTCCTCTGTACCTACAATAGGCACTGTAGCGAGACTTTAAATTAAATTAGATAAGGCTTCAGTAGGTAAAGTGCATTCGGACTAACAAGGCTACAAAATCAAAGTGTACAGACTTGCATTATGCATCCTGTCCGTGTATCACCAGTTCCAATTAGCACTCCATTTGTTCGTCAAAGCTTTGCATACCTTCTTCCCTCCACCATCAGCAGGACTTGGATCTTTTCCTCCCCCTCCGTATGTGTGGAGACAGCTGTGGGGAAAAGGGCAACAAGTTGTGGAAAATGCCGCCTCAAAAAATATGCACATTCACAAAGAGCGACTGCAAAGTAACACGTTTAGGTTTGACATTTGCAGTTGTTCAATCTCTATCAAAAGCACAAGCGCCTGGAAGCTTTCACCAGGAAATGCATTCATTACCTCTTTACTGAAAGGTCTCTTAAGTAGGCATTTACTTTTTAAGTCAGTCCCTGCCCATATGAGTGCATTTGTCTTGATATATCTGGCTTTTATTCTTTCTTTCAAATGTGCAGACTTACTGTAGAGTGGGAAAAAAACAAGGGAACAATATAGCTGGGGATTTTATCCCACTGCAGTGAGGCTAGGGCTGTGCGATTATGGCAAAAATCATAATCACGATTATTTGGGTCAATAATTGATATCACGATTATTAAATACGATTATTCATTGACTTTGAAAAAATCCATTTATTGAACTTTAAAACAAATACAAATAATAATTTGAACAGTATCTTTTTAACTGTTGATTACCCTGAATGTATAATTCAACTGAAAAACCAATACAAAAATAAATAAAATAAATGATACATTTAAATAAATAATATCAAAATAATAAATACCAATAAACAAGATCAACAAATATTTTGGAGCGCACTTCCACAAGCTACTAAACATATATAAATATGATAAATACAAATAAATGAGACCAAAATAAATTAGATCAAATATGTTCTAGTGCAGTGCTTCTCAACTGGTCAGGCCTCGGGACCCACTTTTTACTTGGTCAATACATCGCGACCCAACATTTTGAAGCACTCAAATCTATTCAACAAAATATCGTGCTGTAATATATACGCTTTTGAGCATACAATATTAATAAAAGTGAAGTACAGTGCATATATCCCTTATATCCCTTCACAGAACTAAAGTATGCTTTTAAAAAAGGTTTAATGAGATGATGGAATCAAAGCTGAACTATATAAAAAGGCACACATGCTGAAACCCAACCCCAGCAGAGGGGTCTGGGGGGATTCTCCCCCAGGAGATTTTTAGAAATACTAACATAAACTACGCATTCTGGTACACTCTGAGAAGAAAATCGGGCCTTCAAAATAAAAGTTTGAGTTTTTCCCCAAAAAAAAAAAAAAAAAAAATTCAAATTTTGTTTTTCAACTTTTTTTTCTTCACTCACACATCCGCGACCCACTCGAAACGGGTCCGCGACCCACTTTTGGGTCGCGACCCACCAGTTGAGAACCACTGTTAAATCTAGTGCACTGTCACAATAATGCAAAGCAAAATAATTGTTTTTTTCGATTGTTTTCGTAATTGTGGCAGGCCAAAATCGTAATTGCGATTAAAATACGATTAATTGCACAGCCCTAAGTGAGGCCCTCTAATGCTGTTTGGGTTTCTCTTTCCTTTAGTGTGTTATATAGGTGTTTGTGCATGTCAATCTTTTGCAAAGGCTTAAATCCCAAAGTTCACTCCAGAGGGAGTTTCTCTCCCACACACTCCCCCTGCCTGAAACACCTCCATTGGACTCCTTGGTTTACTTCCGCAACATAACTACGTAACCCTAGCGCTTCTATTGGCTAGCGCTCCAACACATTGTAGGTTAGAGGCTAAGGGGCAGGAACTTCTAAGCGGTTGACCAATCACAACACAGCCGGCCAGCTAACCAATCAGAGCAGACTGGGCTCTGGTTTCAGACAGAGGGTGAAAAGAGGTGCTGCAGCACAGGCAGTATGATAACAATAAAGAGCTTTTTGAACATTAAAGCATGGAGACATGTCACAGTAGACCTGGAAATTAGCATAAGTGTGCCCCTTTAACAGCATTTCCTTGTTTCAATGGGAATCATGGGTATAGTATTTGTGTAGCTAACGGTTGAAACCGTGTCAAATTACAAGCTTTCCATAAAATCGGTCAGTTTGCAACTAAATAAGATTGCAGTATGAAAGAAAAAGATAAAACAGAATTGCTGCCATTCTTCATCTGTATATCGTTTTTTTTGTATCATTCTAGTGCAAATATACAGGAAAAACTGGGCTAAGGGACATGAAAGATCTACTATAATCGCTTATGTGAGTTCGTGCAGCTGCTTGGATCAAGGCAACAAGCACACACAAAACATAAAAAAAGATATGAGCCGTGCAGTTCACTCACAAATCTCCAAGCAACAACATCTGGCACTTTCATCTTACTCAAGTTTGCAGTGGTTGTGCTCCAATAATAGATACAAGGAACATCTATGGATAGTATTGTATACGTGTTCTATGATAAAGGGATACTAACTGCTTGATTACTCAACACACCTGAATATACGCTTTTTTTCCCCACCCAACAATTAATCGGGGAGGAATAGAAAAATAACAGGAATCGGTAATGAAATCGGTCTCTTTAAAATCAATGCCTTTTTTATTTTTATCTTCAAGTAATTTGTATGTTCAGTGAAACAGCAAAAACAATTAATCCCCAAAAGTCTCTCTGAACAAATAATTTGCTTTTTGTTCTCTTTGGCAGACATTGAAGGGCACCGCATTTCAATCTCAGCCAAACAACAAGAGAGAAACAAGCGGAGAACTTCAGAGATTGATATTGACTGGAGAGAGGTTTATTAACAGTGTTATCAGGTAAATGCAAAACACTTGTCATGGTTGTTTGAACAAACACAAAGCAACCCTCTTGTATCCATCTTACAGCGCTGCGGGACGTTTTTTCATTACGTAATATGTTTGTGTGATAAGGAACTAAGTCTGCGACCTTGTTCTCGCCATGATTTGTAGTGGGCATCTTGGTAGAGGATTTCTTGGATGTTTTCCCATGGTAAATCAGAGGGATTTAGAGGGCCGGTGCATTTTGCCAGTAGGAGCATTAAGTGTTTTCTTTCTTCTGAAAGGTCCTGTTTGATGACCTCATAATATAACAAGCCCCGTTCCCTTGGGATTGGTTACCATCAGTGGTTCGTCTGCATTGATGGAAATCTCCAATAAACACAGCTGGGTTGGAAGCAGTTTAGGGATCCAATGGTTGATTGGGTGCGATAAAAACGTTGGTTTTGTAAATGTACATTTTGTGAAAACCAAAGTCCGAATGGTATTAGTTATTTGAGGCTGATAGCGATACTGATGACAGCTAACAATACATTGGCTGATATGTTCTTTTAAACAAACACGATGTAAAGGATCCCTAACAATTAAAATGTTTTGTGAAAACCAACGGATGAGGATAATTCAAATGAATGAAGTTAATCATCATAACTATCAGCCTGAAGTACCATAAACCGGCAAACAGACTGCATCTTTCCTGCTGCATGCTAGGAATCATGTAGTGATTTTAATTGAAAAGTGTATTTATTAAATCCCTCACTGCTACACAGGGGTACCTTTCATGTGGTGGTGTCAGTGCGGAGCAAATAACAGTTAATCCCATGTCACAGACAGTGATTCCTAAAGGGATCCTTTCAATGCTTCAGAACCTTACCATCTTACCATCCCCCCCCCCCCCCCCCCCCCCGACAAAACACAGTCCCTTCTGGCGCTTCGGCTGTGACAAATATGGTTGAAGAAAGCAGGAATCAAAATGAGCACCGCTGCAGTTCTTTATCCCGCCCAAGGTGAGGATACGGGGCGGCACTTTGCACGATTTGATCCACATCGAGCCGTAAATGGATTAAAAGGATACATTGATTCTCCCCTCCTTCTGTTCGCACATCACGCCGGCGCATCGATCAATCTGCCAAAGTATGTGTGAACTTTTGAGCCTTCCCCCCCCCCCCGTGACTGGCAGCTTCCCTACACTGACTATGCTTTAAATAGCTGCTGTTTGCCAGTGGAGATATTAGCGAAAATTAATGTGAGTGGGCGACCATCATACTGGTATTATTCCGTATATTTATTGTGGTGAACACAAGTGTAGTCATGTTTTCATACTGCAATCTGTGACAGGTCAGGGAGATCGGAAACCTATTTTTGCCGATGTGTGGCGACAAATGTTGTTAAATTGACCTTTAAGGACCTCATTCTAATACAACATTTTCTTATATACACTACTGCAGGGTTGGGAGTATGATGTGGAATGAATACAATCGTATAATAAAATGTAGTCAATAACCTAATCTAAGTATTACAATATTAAAATAACTTTTTAATTACTCTAATACGAAATATGAAAAAAAAAAAAAATTATGAAAAATTATCATTAATTATTTTGTATTTTTAACATGGAGGTGTGCTTATTTGTTCTTATTTATTAACTTGTGCTATATGTTACTCTACTAGTCAACTTATCTACTGTTACCTTTTGTCTGCTCAATGTATTTAAAGCATTACAAAATAAAAGTACTTGTTATGAGAAATAGTCAAATGAAAATGCTATAAGCTTACTGAGCTCCTGTAGCTGTTTGAGTTGAAGCATTTCCTCCTTTTCTTCTTCTTCTCCCGAGCTGAAGTGCAGCGCAGAGCCTTCCAGGACGAACCAGCCCACCCTCCAGTGGTACAGGTCGTGGCCCTCTTTGTAGTGCAGTCTGCCAATCAGCTCGCCCTCTCTCTGCACCAGCCCTTCCACTTTAGACGGGACGAAGCACTGCGAGTCACAAACAGAGAACAAATTAGGAACCTTTTCTGGATCTTTTCACTGAGGCGTATCACCTCGAAACTGAAAAAAAACAGAACATATGCAGGCTTGTCAAAATAAACCTATGCTCAGTTTCTGCTCCCTGGTTGAATTATTTTTCCATATCTCCTGCTCAGTCTGGCCGTTGTTGTGTGATTCAAATTGAAATACGGAGGTGAGAAAGGCCTTTACACAGATGGAGAGACATATGGACTAATGCGGCAATACCTCCCACTATCTATGACTGTGTTGCCTGGTTTTACAGAGATAAAAAGGAATAGGGGACATATTTATGTAGGGTGTTATGACATCCTGTCCGCATGTGGGGGGGGGGGTAGTAAGACCACTTGTCTTATTGAAAGAAGCACAGGGACTGACTGAGGACAATAATGCAAAGTAAGAGTGAAATGGATGTGTAATGTTCTTCTGCAGCACATTCGCACAGTTTTATTCTTTTTAACTTTAAGAGGAAAACAAACTTTAAAAGGAGGTGTGTGTTTGTGTGTGTGTGCTGTATGCAAAGTGTGTCACCTTTGTTAGCGCCTGGATCCAGTCATGCTGTGTTTCCTGTGTTTCCGCGCCGACAATCAGTACCCGCTCCGTCTGCAGGTACAGATCCACGGTAAACACAGCCCTGCCGGAGACATGCGGTTAGATATCCGGAATTCAAAAGTGTCCTCGAAACCACTCATAAAGAGGGAAAAGAATACCTAAATCTGTTTATTAACAAATAAAAACAGACCAGCTTATTGTCTGTGTGATGCGTTTCCATCAAACTAAATATATGCTTGTAAGTGCCTGTTTACGTGCACAGCATTACAAGTATATGATACTGTTTAAATAAAAGACAAAGGCATCAACAACCGTCAATTATTACAATTATTATAAACATATTTCTAGACACTGTTGACTGAATTTATGTAGGCGTACTGTAATAAGCTCAGGCCCTTAATGTTTGCCTTGGTTTATCACTATTTCAAAACTAATGATTTCAGTTGTATAAGTTGCATTTAATGAAACGTTTCTTCCTACACACCTGTCAACAAAAGATTTTTGGAAGTTCCGCATTCACGGTAAAGTTGTGTAAATTGAAAATGACGGAAACAACTGATCTCATCTATACATATATTTAAATTAAAAAAGATGGATAGGAGGAACGTTTTAACTGAAAGTTATATATACAATTATAAAAAATGTAATAAAATATATTTTTGCTCAACAAAAGATGACAAATAATATTTGTTCTGTTTATAAATGAATGTTTTATTGTAGTCTATTCTAGAATTTCTACAAATAAAGAAAATTACTAATTAAACTTAATCTTTTTTTGACAGTTGAAGAGAAAGCATCTTCTGATTAAAATATTAAAAAGGTAAAATGAAGTGTATTTTGACTTGAAGCTGAATATGCTCTCGCAAAATGTGTGTCAGTCAGTCAGTGAGGAACCTTCACCCCCCTGGGTCATCAAAAACATTTGTATTAGTTTATACACACTGACTATATAATCCTAAAAAAAAAATGCCTTCCTTGCGCACATGCAAACACGTTTTCATCCACAAACACTTGCAGGCTAAAGTGATGCTGTTGGAAGCAAAAAGGCAGCGCTTAATCTTTGTTGGTCTTTCTGCTCCTGTCGTCTCTGCCTCTGTGTGTGTATGTGTGTGTGCGTGTGCGTGTGCGTGTGCGTGTGCGTGTGCGTGTGTGTGTGTGGAGGTACACAATTTGAGTATCAGTATCTTAATGGCTGCCAAGCAGTGGCCTCGTTGCCATTGGTGCGCTGCAGCGAGGGAGGCTCTAAATGCTACGGCGGTGGGTGTTTAAGGTGGCGTGTCACGGGGGTCACGGCAGCGCTCAGTCGCTCTCCTTTCAGACGTGTCAGGAGAAACAGGCTAGACACGGGTGTTTGTGTGCCCTCGTGTGACCCCCTCCCCACCCTCCCCCTCTTCTACCTCCTACTCCCCCACCCCCCGAACACTCTTTTTTTCGCCGGCAGGTGTGCAGGCGCTTGTTAAAGGGAGTCCCAGTGGGAGAGCAAAGCATGGAGTGGCGGAGGGGTGCGGCGATGTGCTGGGCAAATGGTACGGTGAAGACGGGAGGAGGAGACGCAGGGATGAGAAGATGAACGCTGCATCATGGGAGTCCCAGAGGGAGGGAGTGGCAGGGGAGAATAGCAAGATATACAGAGAAAGAGCGAAAGGTGTTGAAACAAAAGCATTCATGGAACTTGAGATGAGAGAGAAATAGAACTATCATCAGACAGGACACGCTCTTATACTGTATGTGTGTAGAGTTGTAAACCATTTGTGTCTCTTATATGAGGTGCTATATATCTTTTAAATACTTGTTTCCTTCTTCTTTCTAACTTTACTCTCAATATGCTATAGGCACACAAGAAGCAGGTGATAAGCAGAATAACCGTATTTTCAGCCTTAATGTATACCTGTCTACAATTTTCATGTATTCAATAAAAGGGCAATCATTTGATGAAAGACCTATAAATAAAATGAAACTTAAGACTAGCCTTAAGCCATGGTTTATATACAGACTTTCAAGTCAATTGCTTTCATTAAACTGAGCTGAAAGTAAATATAGGTTTAGGTAAATTCACTGGAAAAGATAATGTTCTGATTTTAGCAAAAGTACTTTCTGAGGCTGAGTTAAGTTGACAGAGTTTGAAACTTTTCCTTGTGGAGGAATTTGATGCACAATATACACCTGTGGTTTGAACAGGCATAGCGTTATCCATATGTATTTCTGTAGCCTTTTATTTTCTCCTTAAGGCTTTTGTGTGCTCTGAGAAAGTCTTAATTCCCCAACCCTCATATATCTAACCCATCTCCCTGGCAGAGGTAGCACCTGAGCCCCTCTAAAAGTCTATTTAAAATTCAGCTTGTTCTCATGGTGTGTGATAGAGAAAGACAGAGTGTGAAATGGTGCAAAACGGAAAAGAGAAAAAAAGGTTTGTCGAAGGTCAGAATTAACTTGGAAATATTCTTGTTTAAAACCTCAACTTATCACCAGCCAACATACTGCCTTTGCATTAATTCCTTAGTGGGTTTGTAATATTAATAGGACTTTAGCAGAAGTACAGTACGTGTAATTCCCGGTGTCCTCTGCCACGGTGAAATTACCCAAACGCTGTGCTTAATGAAAGCGACACCTACGGACTCCTGCGGCGCGGCGATAGGCTGCCGGTAAGGAGTGTGTCATCTGCATACGTTAATATTCATGAGCGGCAGACAGTCAAGAGGTGAGGCGTCCCCGCTCGGCATGCTGGGAACGCTGGAAGTTGCAGAAGTGAGAGGGAGTGAGGCAGAGTTTAATCTAGTGAAACGCACAGCCATTATGAGCGCCTGGCGACGGAGAAGTAATAGCATTTCTGGGGGCGACGCCATGACCTGTAACTGGCATGTAAGCTAAAAATGGCGCAGTGTCGCTTTAAAGCAGGGGTGGGGAACCTTTTTCCTTTCAAGGGCCATTTCAATTTTTTCAACATCCTCAGAGGGCCGTACAAATTATTGACCTCTGCTTAAAAATACTAAAATCACAGCCCATTCATTTTGCCTTTCTTTCATGCTGTGCAAAGAAAAAGCAACCTCTTAATCCAGATATCTTACCATGACTCGCGCATGCATGCACGTGCACGGTGTGGCATGACCACCAAAACAGAAAGATATGGACACAAGGTGTGTGCAAATGTATTTAGTTTCCTAATGCTCCCCCGGGAAGTTTTTTTTTTTAAAGTTGAAGTTTCAAACTGTATTCTTGTTTATTAATTACAACTTTTTTTTAACTGTCATATCGTATTTTATACCTGTTTACTTTATTCTCTTGTTTTTTTATAACTATAATGATCATATAAAGATGTGCCTTTACCTCACTGGTTATAGAAAAAGCTTCTTATAATCGTTAGCCTAGCTAGCTAACCAGATGCTAATAACAACAAAGTTATTGACTGTATGATCAGTGTGACAGATGAACAGATCGCCACTGGGCTTTCAACTAAAGACACAGCCACGCAAAAACTGCGACATGTGTACGGCTCCTTATGGGTACTGCAATTTTTTAAGTGCCGGAGCCGCGTTCTGGTCAGCACTGCACCCCTGTCTTTATAAATTACCTCGAGGGCCGTACCAAATGGTCTCGCGGTTCCCCCTGCTTTAAAGCACACAGTATTATTATAGTAACCTATCATGGCGGTGATGATAAGACCAGCTTATTAAAGGTCATAGTTTTAGCTGGCCAGATGTGTTTCTAATAGCTGTGTAAATAACATTAATACAAATAAAAGCATTGTTCTGCTGCCGTCATTAAGGGCCTGGCTTGTGCTCACACACACACACACACACACACACACACACACACACACACACACACACACACACACACACACACACACACACACACACACACACACACACACACACAACACACACACACACACACACACACACACACACACACACACACACACACACACACCACACACACACACACACACACACACACACACACACCACACAACACACACACACACACACACACACACACACACACACACACACACACACACACACACACACACACACACACACACACAATATATATGAGAAGAGAGGATGGAGACATCTGTTTTTTCTCAGTGTGTTTCCAGACGAAATAAAAGAAAAGTTGGTTGTCAGAGCAACTTTTCTAACTGAATCATAAGAGAGAAGCGATGGGGGAGGTGTAACGGTACAAAGTGAACGGAGGGAGGGCAGTTAAAGCGCCGCCGTTCGCCCGCATCCCTGCCAAAGTAAACAGGAAATATAGCCGTCATAAAGCCTTGATAGGTTCTGTTAAATTGAATAATGCTCAAATGTAAGATTATGCTAATGAGGCATATGACGAGGCAGAGGAAGTGTGTATGCGGCAGTGTGTGTTTACATGGCTTGGTGTTTATGTTAATATATCAAACACAAGTGCAGTAAATGTAATACAAGCAAATAAAAGAAAAATAAATCATTTAAAAACTTGTTTTTGTATGGGTGGCGTGTGTGCTTAAAGCAGGTAGAACAATGAATTATTAAATTATGATATAGTGGCAAATAAAATGGATTTGACTGTACTGGTATGTGTTTGTGTGTGGATTTATGTAATCTTTGAATTTTATGTAAATTACCAATTAATGCACAGGATTTAGATCAATATTACATGTTATGTTACAATACGTCTAAATCCAACCATTGAATCATTTAAACAAACAAATATGTGTATGAAAATAGAACAATTAATCTTGCTTAAAGGTTTCCAGAAGATTTTAGAGGTACAAAGTTTTTATTCGACAGCAGTGATACTGTATGTACATAGTGTGTGTTCTTACCCGGCTCCAGTCATTGTCTCTGTGTTGCTGATAGCCAGGCTCACCACCTCCGACGCGTCCACCCTGCCGATGGCCGACGGGTTTCGCTCGCTCTCGTAGTAACTCAAGAAACCGCCTTCCAATGTACACCAACGACGCGCCATGTCTAAAAATACACACAAACATGTCATGAGAAAAACTTTCAGATACATGTAAGATAGAGCTTGGGCATTATTGCTTGAACGTTTAACTGCTCACTTAGAGGTATGCTGGAGACCTTCCAGAGATAATCTAAGACGGGCTTTTATTGTGAAAGGTAAAAAAGTAAGAAATAAGGCTGTGATGCGCTGCCAATGTGGGAAATAGGAAAGGGTTGTTGCCGTCTTAGTTCCTGCCGGTGTGGAGTAAAAATCCTTTTAGCATCACTATATGTTTGCTAGGTGTAAATAGCTCATTTCCAATGCATCCTGGTATAAGTAGGTTATGTTTGCATAGTTCTGCAAGATGGAGAACACAGCTTTCTCCATTACAATTCTGGGCAATATGTTTCTTCCATGGACTACATATGTGACCCGCTCTATCGAAATCAGTCGGAAGTCGCAACGGCTCATTTCAAAATAAACGTGGATTTGTATAATATGGCTTTCAGAATATGAAACTTTTATTTCCAAAATCACACGATAAATACATTTGTGAAGCTTGTAAAGGGAAGATGACAGGCACCTCTCACTCGCACTCTGCTCTTCCGCAGCGCTGCTTCCCCTCCCTCCGGCTGAAATTATGAATGTAAGGCGTATACTGTAGTAACCATAGATAACACGGCAGGGTCCGCTACAGTTTGTTTTCATCTGATTTCAATTCAACAAAGTCTTGGCTTTCAGAATATTAAACTTGTTTTGGCAAATTCAGATGATAAATACAACTTTGAAAGCTTGTAACGGCATAATTAAAAGCGGAGAACGGAGTAACTTGACGTCACAGCAGGCATAACAACAGCCGGTGTTTCTCTTGAGTGTTTTCCCCGGGAAACAAACACAATACACAAAAATGCAAAAATACACAAACACACACACACACATATACACACACACACACACGCACATATACACACACACACACACACACACACTCGCGAGCTTCCCCCAGACCAGTAATCCAAACGAAAATATCTTCCCTCCGTAGTACTTTGATCATTTATTAGCCGCTAATAATCAATCAGATTGATGGATTCCAGAGAAGAGGAAACTTTAAAGGCCTTTAAAAATTATGACTCGGTGACAGTCATTATATAATGTGACATATTTTGCTTAATATTTGGAGTACAAAAACAATCCTGATATCATTAGAAAGCTAGGAATCTCCTCTTTCCAACAGTGTATACAACTCAAAATGTGTCTTCGGGTCAATGCGACTGATTTCGATAGAGCAAGTCACATATATCATCAACACTGTTTGGACATCCAAATAAAAGGTGCCAGATTACATAGAAATCAGAGATAGTTGGAAAAGATACTGTATGTAATATTGGATCACTGATATGATGCATATTTCCTTATGCATTCTCCAAGATATGTTGGATTAGTAGTGTAGAGCCATCCATTTGCATGCTGATACATTTAGCAAATTGTCTATTGTTTGTAGTCAGAAAAATATATTAATTATAGCCTGCAATGCAAATGATTGGTTGGTGAACAATAAGCACCACTCCAGCCCTATTAAACACAGCTAATGACTCTTAATAAGACAGAACGGCGCTACTGCGAAATTGTTTAAACGTTTAGAGATAAGACACTATGCATTCGGCTTTCACACATGGATGAATGTATTGTGATGTGACACTGTCAAAGGCCTCCACTTTTCTTCTTCTAAAGAGTGAGAATAACTCTAAAACACAAATATCCCAAAACCAAACCAAGCAGCTCTAAATCACACCGAAACAACGCTGGAAAAAAAAGGAAGTAACCAACATAACTGGCAGACTGTGGCCTTCATTTCCAAATCAACCAAAGACGTATGGACATGGAGAGAAGAATACAAACATATCATTGTTGAAGAGAGGAGACTTAGTTATGTCTCTTCCATATGCTTTTGATTAGAGGACAACTTAGTGAAGCTGTATACTGTACGTGAGTTAAGACACTCTAAATATCGAGCAGATTTCAATCAGCAGACACGATCCCAGTGGAAAAGGCTGGGAAACACACAACATTGTCTTTCATGACTGTCTGACTGTGCAATTTACATAGCCAATGAGCATGAAGTTCATGAAAACATACCTAATTTTGGATTTTCAAAGTCAACGTGCCATCTGCTTTTGTGTTCCGCAAACAACACACACACACACACACACACACACACACACACACACACCCATACACCACACTTGTACCCCCTGTCGCTTGCAACTCCAAAGTTTCCACTGTATTCATCTCATGAATATGTTAATTGTGCATTTCTCTGCCAAATGTGTGTGATGTTTCTGAAGGAACAGATATAGTTCCAATGAAAAAAAAAAGGATGTGATAAGCATAGGAAAGGAGAATGTCAGTTTTGCTCTATTCACCCCTGCACTGTCTCTCTGTATGGTTCTTTCTGACTATCTCTGTCTTGTTCCGTCTCGGATAAACAATCTGGACACAAACAGCTTTAAAACTGACTGAATAACTAATATTTTGTTGTTTACTGTGGCATTTAGAGAAATACTGTTGTTCTGACCTTACTTCGTGTCGAAGACAAATTATTCCACCAGCTGAAGAATTGTCTTTATCTGAAATCAACCGTGCGTGTAACAGTTTTGCATGTGTGTGTCTGTGCGTGATGAAAGAGAAAGAAAAAGATTCTGGTATTTAACATTATTATCAACCCAATCTATCTGACAGAACCCACAGTTTTTCTTGGTGATGGAAAATAATGTGAATTGCTTCACTTCCGTTCGCAAATGTGTCCCTGGTTTGCATAGGTTTCGTAGAAAATGTCACGTCCATCATTTTCCTACGTGTGTTACTCCAGAACATTTCGTACAATAATTGTCTGGAAATCTTGCCTTTGTTCCCTCTGTACCTCTGCTAATGGGGTATTTACTGAGTCATTTTATTTGTACAATCTGAAACCCTCACACAATCGTGTTCTTAAGAGGCACTCGATTTCCTAACTGAAGTCAATTGCTTTCATAGGCTGTTAGATGACTGTAAAGCCATTGATTTTCTAGAAGTGTTGTTTGAAAATGGTCCTGTGGCTGTAGAGATTATGCATTGGTTAATTTACTGGTAGGTACAAACCAGGGGTAATTAACCTGTGAGCCGTAACCTGGACCCACAAGATAAATATGAAGGGTCACAAGATTATTTTAGGGGTGGTAAAGGAAAAGAAACAGCTTTATTGATGGCATAGTTGTTCAGTCTGTTGGTTCAAACCAAAATATCTCGCTATCCGTCAAATTGCCCAGTTGTTCTGACATTCATGTTCTCCAGAGGAAAAACCCTTATGACTGTTATGGTCCCCCGACTCTTCTCTTTTCCATTCTCTAGTGAAATTCCTCTATTTGTTTCCTTTTTTGAACCGCTGACTTTTCGTCTAGCATGTCACATTTGTGGTGTTGAGTTAAATGTGTTCATATTTTGCGTTTCCTGTGAATTACTCGATGACTTTACTTCTTTCTTAAATTATGAATATAAATTATATATATATATGTATATATATTCAGTCAACTACTTACAAGCAGAAGACATCCAGTGACAAGCAATTACAGAAGACATGGCTTTTTCTCGATTGTCCTAAGAATCAGAAATATTAATAGATCTAATTTAATGTTGGCACATGTGGCATCCGTATCATGTCTCCTTGAACTAAGTCGGACAAAATCTGCACACATTTCTTTTCTTAATTTTCCCTCAACTCCAAGGAGAGAAATCCCATTGTGAATCCGAAAAGCAAATTGCTACGGGACCCTGGGTCCAGAAAACGTGGACACGTGAATGAGCTCACTACTCGAACAACTAGTTTTTTGAATAGTTATCCTAATAATGGCCAGCACACCCACAAGAACAGATGCCCACATAAGGACGAGGACACAGAAGGCAGTGAAAAGAGAGGGATTAAAGGGAGGCCATAAGGTGTACAAATGTTTGACAAATGTAATTTCAGATACAGTTATCTCTTGTGTGTTCGGATTGTGATTTAATATGAAGGATTTGGTAGAAGACAGAAAAGGCTATGATGACAGGATTTAGACATTTCCAATGGAGGCCCGAAGGTTAAAGAATATCTCCATGCAGGCAGGAAGGAGGAACAAGATAGAACCTGTACCACTGGGGTCGCTGTCAGTTTCATCACGACTTCTTTGTAAATGTGGAATATCTGCAATGAGTTTCACTCAGTTGAATGCAACTATTATTCAGCTTTGTTGGGATGTGTGGCACAAGTAACTTCTTAACAGAGCATTGAATGCCTTTGAATGCCTTCAGGATATTCCTACAGGAAACTGGCTTTATCAAAGACCTGCACATCACCGAAGCGCACGCATCCTTCTTTGTTTGTGGTGCAGCATTTCCTTAGCGGGTGGGACACCACTAGCTTCTACACAAGCCTCCGTGCAATGTGGGGAACAATAGTGCTTGATTTACAATCAAGCAGCTGCGTCCATTGCCAGCTGTTCCACACACACAGCAATGGCCCCGCGGCCCAGCCGTTCTCCGCGGGAGTCCGCAACCAGAGATGCCGCCAGAGACAACACTAGCGGAAGCCAACCGTGGTATATGCCTCCACCAGCTAAATTGGGCCAATTAGCTTCCCTGCATTGCATTTTCCCGTGGAAGTGTGGAACCTTCTTCTCCTTTTTCTGCTTTTTTTCCCTCATCTCTGACTAAGGCAATTTGTAAAATGTGCTAAATGCTCCACGTATGCGAGATGAGCAGGTTGATTAGACTAATCAAGTCATCAATGTGGCAATTAAACTGTCTTATTGTTCATTGACTGAATGGCCCAAGTTACAGAATAACATATTTACTCAAAAGTTTTGAGTCTGATTGTGTTCCCAGGTGTATTATTAACTTTACTTCTACAGACTTACCCAATGTGTCCTTAAACTTTTTTATTGACATTGCACAGATACCCGTTTTCAGTATGCATCGAAAAAGCTCCCTTTCCACAGAATCACCCTCTTCCCTCCCTAGCTCGCTCGCTCTCCCACCTATCCCCCTACCGCCAATCTTCTGCCTATCTTGCCATCAGACTAAAATATCTGCAATGAAGACATCTGCTTGACAGCTTGTCTAGGGAAAATGGAAATTGAGAAACTGAAGGGATCTGAACGATATGTCTGTGCCAGAATTACAGCCCACTTCATTACAGGGAGAAATGGACAGATATGGCATTAGATAAAGAAAAAAAAAACACTATCTGCCATGTATTTCTGGCCTGAGCAACAGCACTACTAGCTCATTTAGGCAAGCAGAGGCCCATTAAGAAGAGCACTCCAAAAGCATATTGGATTAAGACAAATTGTTTAAACAGGCTTTGTGAGCTCCTCATAAAATATAAAACAAAATAACATAAATGTGACTGCTTTAAAATTCTGATAATTAAATATCCTTTGACAGCACATTTTTAGCTAAATTAATATTTGGTTTACTATCCAAAACTGGACTCCGGCTTTGTAGATGCAAGTAATTGAATGTTCATATGGGCTCAGATTTGTGTCCTTAATAAAACTGTTAACATAATGCTACTTAATTCTCTCCTCTCCACACCACCTCCTCGCTGTTCCCTCTCTGGCAGTTGTGAGTTACTGTTGCAGGCAAAAAACAGAGTGCAGCTGATGAGGAGAAGACCAAACTAATCAGAAATTAGGGCTGCCATTTCCCCGCTGCCACTCACCATTTCAGACAGTAACTGCCGACTGGCTCTTGTTTTCATCCCAAGGCTCTCACGAGCGCACATACACACACACGTACAAACACACAAAGCATGTACACACTCTTTAATGTGAAAGTAGCATGAGTCACTTTCGTACCCGTTAAGGGGGAGACTTCATTTACGCTACAATCAACTGCGTAAACCTAATATGGAGCGGAGCTCAAGCGAACAGCAAACAGCTATTAAAGTGGTGCCACGCTGGAGAATAAACCAGTTCAACCTTGATTCCGGCACAAATAACACAACATTGTTTCTCTAATCCTAATCTATATTCCCAGAGGCATCTCAGTGTTTTATTTCATTATGGTGGACTGGCACAATTATCCCCCATGCCACCTCAG
Organism: Trematomus bernacchii; assembly: GCF_902827165.1. Classification (NCBI taxonomy): domain Eukaryota; kingdom Metazoa; phylum Chordata; class Actinopteri; order Perciformes; family Nototheniidae; genus Trematomus; species Trematomus bernacchii. The sequence continues at coordinate 1,218,629 of NW_022987686.1, read as the reverse complement.
TCAAGGCCATTACCAAATTGTATGCCAAATTAATAAATGTCGTTCTCTCGATTTAGCTCGTATTACTGGAAGCATGAAAGCCAATTGGAGTTGTCTCCAGACAAAAAGTTTAAGATGCTGTGGCAGAGTGCTTTTATTAAGCCCAGAGCACCACCTATGAATTATTAAGAATAGGGGTGTATCTATAGACCAGCTAACCATTAGCCTGGGAGCGAAAGGCATCTTGGAGTAGATTCAAAAATACCTCATCGCTCCGTGCTCACAAAGTCCTGACAAGGCTTCTTCGTGACTGAAGAAGTTTGAACGCATTGAGTTTTAAACTCAACCGCTCTGAATCTTTCAGCAGTTGCAGTTAAAGCGCCATTAAAGCACAAAAGCCAAACTTCGTACGGCTTTTCATAATAGATGACATAACGGGGTGTTTATCGGACGAGATATTACCAGCACTTATCTGGAGGGAGACCACTTTGGATACACTGTGTCTGTAAGTGGTACAAAATGCACAACAGTGGCTAAAATGGACCAGGACAAAATGGCGACATGTAGCGTTAGTCCATCTCAAGCAGCTTGTCATGTTGTCGGAACAGCAAAACACACTCTGTCCAACCAATGTTATTTTCATTTTAATACAAAATGCCCGAAGTGTTCTTTTTATATTAATACTTTAAACATAACATGGAAAAGACTAGTGCTTGTTTAAAAATATCAAATATGGATACAATAACTACTTGTAATGTAATAATGAAGATAATAATGACCCAACTCTGCACCCCCTCTCAACGCTACATATTTTTGCTCATTCTTTGGGTTTTTCAGCTCACAACGCCACTGTGTTTTAGTTAGCTCTAACTGTTATCATCAAAGTTATTTCCAGACATAGGAAGCTGTTTTCCGCACACAAAAAAAGCCCTGATGACGATTCTATTGTCCGCTGTTCAGCACAGAACAGAATGTACAAAAGGCTCTGGCAGGGGGCTAGTTAACAAGCCAATTTATCACCATAGCAACTCCTGCCATGCATCCGACACTCTACTTAGTCTGGCACTACACTATGAAAGGACTTAGACAAAGTAAAGCTTACCTGTTGTGTTCGTAAAACTGATACGTTGATCATTATGTGGTTATGCTAGAATGTTTAGAATGTCCCTTCCTCAATGCCTGTTTGTTTTTACCCACGCTAACAGCTATCAGCTACGGCTAAAGATCCTTCAATAATAATTAAGATACATGTAAATTGCTGTATGAGATTATTTCACTTCACTGTATATGTTATTGTAACCACTGTTATATACTACATTCCCTCAATACAGACTTGGACTTGTATTGCTGGTTTGACCACGTTAGCAAAGAGTATTTATTTTCATTTTTAGACCACACATACCCACACAAGTGAATTTTTCGTCTAGGCAGAAGGATAAATAAAGAAAGAAAATAACTATGTGTATCTGACGCCTGAGGCACTCATTATAGTTCTACAAAACCAAAGCAAGTCTGTGTCCTGATCTGACATCCAAAGGTGAACACTACATAAGCCAGCAACAGCCTTCACAAAACAAGAAGTTAGTATTTAGCTGGTGGTGAATTTAGAAAAACAACCTGATATGTCCACATCTTGGAGACAAAATAAAGGTAAAATAACAGTAAATGATTATGTGTCAGTAATGGGGTTAGAGCTTGCAACCCCTAAGTGACTGTTTTATTATTGCAACTTTAAATTGCAGAATTCGATAATACAACATTTATATAAAAGTCTTTCTAAGATTTAGCAAATGTTTTCTGGTAAAAAGTGTGTGGGTAGTCAGTTGAAGGCCAGCTTGTAAATGTATATTTGATCATTATAAATTGCCCAACTGTCAATTTTGATTTATAAAAGGTTCAGAAATCTTTAAAATAGAGGACTGACTTGTGTAAGAGTGTCTCTTTTCAAAAGGTAAGCCAATTTAAACGGGTAGACAGTTTAAAACAGTCTTATTCGTAACCAGTTTTATCATTTGGCCAATAAGACATCACTGGAGCGAGGTAACCATATTCCCAGATCTCAGCATTTATGAGTACAATATTGTCATAACCAACAGAATTGATGTCCTACAACTATGACATCAAGAGCCACATTGCAGTACATTGGAATTATCCTTCAACAAATGTAATGTAAATGAATTCCATCTCTCCAAATAATGAGAATTTCAATAGATATTGGAAGGAATTTTCCCCCCCATCTCCTCTAAGGGGCAATTTCCCAGACCTCAGCCCTGTTCATTAGTAACATGTACATCCACCAATGAGAGTGGAGCATGTGGGGATGGATGGGAAATGGAGATGGATGTCTTGCCCAGGACGTAGGCGATTACGCTCATCCACTGGCAGCTAGCTGCAATCTGCCACCCCCACCCGGAAACCTTCATTCCCTACATTTGTCCTCCATTTCCCCCCCCCATCCTCCACCTTCCCAATAACCTCCATCCCCAAGGGGGGCATCCAAAGCCTGCTCCCTCTCCTAATTACCCATGGGCCCTAGCAACGCTCCAGCTGTTTGGAGAAGTGGGACCATAGCGGAGCAGGAGGTGCAGCAGCAGCTGAGGAGTTTGGGTGTGAAATGGAGCCTGATTAAAAGTTTTAAACTGCCTTGGAAGACAAAATGAAGAGATTCAGAAGTTTGAGAGCTAGTCTCTCTCAGGTGGGTTTGAACAGACTTAATTATTTTATTCATTTGTATCCAAATGTTTCAACCTGACCCTAATTTACCTTGAACTTCCGTAGAGTGTTCACTGCAGGGTCGTCTAAGAACATCTTTCCGTCTGACAAGTATTCCCAGAGGACGGATGCGGAACGAATGTGAAAGACACATCCATTGATCGTTTTGACTGGACTGTTTAGTGTTCGGATTAAACGATTGGCAGTTTGACAGCTGACAGACTGACACTGATTGATCGCTCAGCGCTTAACTGGAGTAGACCTCTGACAAACACGCAGTTTAAACTGCTTACAAATGGATTGATGGATTGATTGGCCTTGCCGGAGGTTTGCAAATAAAAAGTTTTACTCTTTTTTTTCTTTTTAATAGCTCACCATCTCTTCCACGTCGGTCCAACGTCGTCTTGGAAGCGCCGGTGGAGATGTAGAGGAAGCCATCCATGAAGAGGGAAGCTTCGGAAAGGGAGGCGCTCTCGGACCACTGCTCAAGGACGGGGAAATCTACAATGAAGGGCGAAACATAGTAGATGAGAAAGGGAATGGTTTCCCTCATTTGTTGAATGGTGGCGGTGCAACATTCTGATGCTTCTGAAATCACATTTTTGCACATTTCTCTTTCACCTGCAGCTGTAATACTCCAGTATGAGTTTTAAATATCATTCTGGCCATACTTGACCCCCAAAATCATAGAATAGCCTCCAATAAAACCGTATATAATTTGACAATTCCAGAGAAGGGTTAAGTGGTTCTTAATGGTTCACGAAATCTTCAAACCTCTGAATTTAAATTCATTATTCAAAAATCCCATTGGGTGATTTGAAAAATTCATCATCACAAAGCTGAAACCAGGGTTATTATTAATTTATTATGATAAAAGACTCAAGTAAAGGGGAATACATCTATAAAAACACAAAAACAGGTAGGCTATATTAGGTCTGGTTGGTAGGACATATTATCGCAATGTTAATATGAGCTTCCTTCTAATATTGACATATAAACACATATCTCACATTGAAAAACTCATTTGTAACATGACATTTCTCAGAATTATTCATAAGGGAAACACAATATTGTTTTCATATCATAGCATTATCAAACTCCACTGGGAATATTAAGCTATGGTAGGAAATCTAGCAATGCAGAATGCAATCCCACATGGCAATTTGCGGGATAGAGCATGTACGTTGTTACAGCTTAATGTTACGTAGAAAACGTTAGTGTTGTTGGAAAAAAAATTAATTGGAATATTTTCACGTTTTCACCAAGATTTTATCCATTTTCCTGAAAGAAAAGTGCATAAAACATGATTATACTGTTTATTCAGTCATGACTCATCACTTGGTCATCTAAATGCAAAGGTAAGATGTTCTTAAGCCTCCATGTACTGTATCTTTAGAAAAATAGTTTTATGTTCCATCTTCTTTTATTCTTTGTCCAATTAAATTAGATGCCTTCCTGCCTCCTTTTCTTCTCAACTCCCTCTTCATCCTTTTCTTGCTAGCTTTAACACTCCCCACATTCAACCTTATCGTTGTCAAATTCAACAATTTAATTCAATTAGCTTCATTTCTGAGGTTGAATTTTCTGCCCGAGCCTTGGCAACATCTTACAGATTTTATCTTCCCTACCTCCAGCTCTCTCATTAAGGAAGGTAAAATAACTTTAATTGAAACTATTTTTAATTGAAGCAACATTTCCACCATTTAGCTGATGCCTGATCAGACAGCCATTTGTATAAGTTCTATATGTGGATTGTGTCAAACTAATTAAACGTGTCAAAATGCACATTAATAGTCTTTGAATTGCAGTAAAATAAAGTACATTATAGCATTGAATGTTTTTTACAGCCTAATATCACCTGAATTATTCAAGGCAAGGCAAGTTTATTTATATAGCACATTTCAACACAAGGCAATTCAAAGTGCTTTACAAAAATGAAAGACATTAAGAAAATGGCATTCAAAAGCAAAGATAATAAAAGTTACAGTGCAGTGTAAGATATGAAAAGTTCAATTAAAAGCAGCGGCAAAACGAAAAGTCTTCAGCCTGGATTTAAAAGTAGTCAGAGTTGCAGCGGACCTGCAGGTTTCTGGGAGTTTGTTCCAGATATTTGGAGCATAATAACTGAATGCTGCTTCTCCATGTTTAGTTCTGACTCTGGGGACAGAAAGCTGACCAGTCCCTGAAGACCTGAGAGATCTGGATGGTTCATAATTTAGCAGTAGGTCAGAAATGTATTTTGGGCCTAAACCATTCAATGCTTTATAAACCAGCAGCAGTATTTTGAAATCAATTATTTGACACACAGGAAGCCAGTGTAAGGACTTCAGAACAGGAGTGATGTGATCCACTTTCTTAGTGTTAGTGAGGACTTGAGGGGCGGCGTTCTGAATTAGCTGCAGCTTTCTAATAGATTTGTTAGTGAGACCTGTGAAGACACCATTACAGTAGTCGAGTCTACTGAAGATAAAAGCATGGACAAGTTTTTCCATTCAGAACTTTAATGCAATGGAGAAGCCATAAAAAGTCATTTTTAGCGATTCCCTGATATATAATTGCATATTCTATAAATCCACTGCCATTTTCGACATAAAAAGAAAAAGATATTCTGGCATTAATCCTTATTATGTATTGATCTTGTTACATGCTAAAGATGTGTGTAAAGAAAATCATTGAATGTAACCATAAGTCTTTTTTTTGCCAAGATTTGTAAGTCAGTAGTAGTGATTGGTTTTAATTCAGACCTGATTTATTTTTTAGTAAGGAAAGTATGATTTAAATTATTTTGTTGCTATTTATTTTCTTTACCCAAGATATTTCTCATTCTTATTTCAAGTGTTAATTCTAATAATAATTGTTATTCAAAGTTTTCATGCATTGTAGCTACTTGTAAAACAATTATTGTTATTTGAATGCCAACGCTACAGCGCCAATCAGAAACAGGGCGACATAAAGCATGGGTGACTTTAAGTAGCGACCTCTAATCTAGCTTTGAATCGAACACGGACAATGTGTGTGCCAATAGCAGCATCGTAAATACATGGACTCTGACAGAATTTAATCAGCAAGCTGCAGGGAAGAGAGTCTAACACGCATACACACACATAGTTTTCAAGCTCTCAGGTTGAGAGAATGTAAATAAGCCAGTGGCTTGATGCTGTATCAGTGGTAACAAGGCGCTGTCTGTGAGCCTTTAAACAGTCCCTCTGGGGCCCTGAAGCTGGACTCCGTTAAGATGGGACTGTGATGTCTGTGGGGGCGGCAGTTGAGAAGTCTGGCCTGTGCCGATTGGCTCAGTCCCCAGTGAAGGGATGTGACATGACAGAGTGCTCAATTAGCCATCTGGTCGCCCACGGCAACGGTCACAAAGTGGTCTCCGACAAGCAGTGGACAGTGGGGTAATCAGAGACACTCGCATATACACACACACAGGCAGTGAAGCCGTATATAATAAACGATAACACCAATGTCGAACATATGCAATGCAAGCAGAGATAACACTTGGAGTCAGCGAAATATAAAAGAGGCTAGAGGACGAGAGTGAGAAAACATGTACATGATGTTAGTATAGAATAATCAAAATACTTTCTCCATCTTAAAAGAAAGAGTCAAAAAATGATATATAAACATAAGAACAATTTAAAGATATCTATACAGGCATAAGTTAAAGAGCAAAACGTCCAATACAAAATCAAATATAATTAACATTAGATGTTCAATTCAAATTTCTAGAAAATGTAAATAAATAGTCAAACATAAGAAGTTAAAAAGAAGGAATGTGCAATAAAATGTATATTAAAACAACTAGGAAAGTAAGAATATTAGTATTAATAGGAAATGTATATTGGAGTGCCGATGAACCTCATTTATTAATTGGGGTGTTTATCAAGAAGCCGCATTCACACACACACTTCACAAACACTGAGTACTGCTTGTGACCCTTTGACTCTCCAACAGCCCATTTTATGCTTCGTATAAAAACAACAACGTCACCAATCACTGAAGAAACAGGCACAGCCGTAGCTATGTTGCTAACAGCGGGGTGGAATGGAGACCCAAGAAGAAACAGGGCCTGTGATTTAGTGTTTGTCTTTGAACGTGTGTTGTTGTTCCTGTTTTTATTATCCACACAGAAAGCCTGCTGGATACATTTTTAATGTGCCGCGAGATTTGAGGCGTCAGGGATGCTAGGGTGGCAACAATAAAACTTCTTTGCCTCCAAATCCACCGTGTGTCATTTAAGGAGAAGCGGAATGATGTCGACACAGTGAAAGGCACTGCTGCTTAGCTTGGGGTTTTGCAGTACAGAGGCCTCCTGGGTGGGATGAAGAGCCGCCATAAAACACAATTTACATGTTTGCATTGCTTTGTTTACAGTTTAGGCATTAGCTGATGCTTTACCCGGAGATTTACAGTCAAATAGCTGGCAGGGGTTCACTGTCTTGCTGCAAAACACACAAGTTGTTTGGAGCAGGCACCAAATTGAAACCTTAAAGCCACTATTTTTTGTATGTTTATGAGTTTAGCATAGTACACATTATGGAATATGCTTTTGTTTGTAGCATGTAGTTGCTTTAAAGCTGCAGTATTTCATGTTTTATATGAAAAATGGGGCAAATGACAGTATAAAGTGAAATGGGTCACTTGTAGTGGCAAACAGTTATGACCACACCCTGCAGTTCGCTTCCAGTATATGAGCGTTTCAGCCCCTTTCAGTTTCATTTTGGGGCTCGCAAATGTTATGTTTTGGTTCCGTCTTAGCGCTCTCATCAGCCTGGTCTTTTCCAACGACAGTGAGGGCTGCTGTTAGCTAAAATTGCAGACCCCACATTCATTTATTCACCTTAGTATGGATGTGCTTAATAAACATCCGTGCTTATGTGAATACAAAACTATAAACTAATATGTTTAGTCATCAACTAACATTTTGTGAAGTTTACCAGTGTATGACGATTTATCAAAAAAGGACTTGGAAGGGTATTTTGTGTAAACTGATCCAGCATGGCAGAGCATTGGTAGCAGAGCCAAGTGGCAGATGGAGTTCAGTTGTTAATGTTACCCACCTGCAGCGTTTAAGAATCAATTACCAACTTGTCTTTCCGGTCAGACAGGGACCAGTGGCTCCAACACAGAGTGACACATCCAAGGGCCGAGACTTCTTTTGTTGGTTAATAAACTGCTCGTTTGCCAAAATGGTCTCCTGAGTAATCCATTTAGGCTACAGACCTGGATGGACAGCAATGCTGGCGAAACCATCAGTTTATAGTCTGTAGCTAATAAATTAGCCAGCAAGATGTTGAGAATTGACACATTTTGGAATTTATGAAGCCTACTTTGGTATTTACCATATAAGATGGTCAAAAACCCTTTTATCCTTCCAACAGGCCCTTAAATACAACCTTTTCAAGTGTATTGTTATGATTATTATTCAAATCAATTATATTAACATTCTTAGACCATCAGCTGATGCTAACGTCCAATATTACTTCCAATTTAGTGCATAGACACTGATTAATTAGCGGACTTTCAAACCTAATAGTCTCCATTTATGGATTTGTTTGGCTAGAAACTAGAAATTAGCATTCAAGAAGTGGCATCAGCGCAGATCAAAGAACATTATGCACAGAATTAGGTGTCTGTTTTCATATCCATCTCTATGTTCAAACTGCAAAGTGACAAGTTAGCAACTGGTGACAGCTCAGTTAGACATGAGTTGTGCCAAAATAAATGATTGTAAAAATATTCGATGTTGGCAGTGTGTTTTCAACTTTCATATTCAGTGAATGGTTTTAATCAAACTTGATGCTACAACTATTTTAATGTGTATCTATGTGGCTTATGTAGCCTCTTGGGAGTAGCATATGGGAGCTCACTTGACATGAAAAATGATAAAGGAACCTGAAGATACACAAGAAACCACCTGAGTGGAAGCCTTTGGCTATAAGAGATACATCCATCATTGAAACTGCCCTTAGGGGTTTCCAAAAGGCGAAGACACTCTGCCTTGGGGAGCTGCTGTTGGCTTTTTTGTGAAATCTGGGATGGGGATATGTAAATGAACATGCTCCTGTGGTATCCCAGGGTGTTTTTGGGCGAGCAGGTGTAGGCGGGACGATGAGGGCCGCCGAGACCAACATGGAGGCACTCACATGTAGGCCGTGGAGAAGGAGCTAATGAAGTGGCGATGCCGTCAGAAAATGACCTGATGCCGAAGATACAAAAGCTGTGGAGGGAAGGGGGTTCTGGGAGACGCAGGCTTTGCTTTGACACACTATATCCAGGGGAAATGCAGGGTTTTCCCATTTTAAATTCTCTACAAAATTGGTTCACACTGTGAAGGGGACGCAGCTGTAAGGTTTTCTGCACACTAAGAGATGTTCCAATTTAGACTTCTGTTGTTAAGAGTGAGAATTGTTCAGCGTGTCTGACGATTGTTTATTGCCGGCTTATCCCTGTCTCACAGCGGGGGTTTAGTGAATTTGGTGAAGAAGCATGTTTGCCGTCATTTCTTTCTGGTTCACAGCACCATGCGGGGGTTAGATGAAGGCCTGAAGTGCATGCTTGTTGTGGATGTCTGCTTGATAAGGTAAAAACAAAAGAAAATCTAAGCAAACAGTCACAACAGGTGCGCATAATGCCATGACAGCAGCAGACAAATGAAATACTTCTTTGTCCTTGTGTCCTCCTGTGTGTGTGGAAATGTAACCCAAGGCTGAGGTCTCTTAAACTCCATAAACAAACTCTGCACTCTGTTTTGTCCTCAATATTGGCTCCTATGTGGCTCCTTTTATTCTCATCTCTATCTTCCCTCTGTCAACAGCACGCTACACAGAAGGGATGGTGTCATATGGGTATTGAATTGGTCCCACTTTCTACAAGATAAAACAACGGGGAAAAGTTCAATTTTTTGTTTAATCAAAATTTGTCGCAAGTTTTCTTTTTACTGCAACTCAAGGGGCTGCAGGCACAAAGACAATGGAACACTTAGCTTTGTGTGATGCGACAATGTGTCCGGCAGTAGGAAAAAGTCAAATGGGGAATTCGGACAGTGTTTTGTGTGGAGCCTTAATCTTTCAGCACACCATTATAATCTATTTATTCACAAAAAAATGCATAATATAAAATAAAATAAATGTTCTTTAAAGGGGACCTATCATGCAAAATGCACTTTTGTACGTCTTTTATACATGAATATGTGTCCCCGGTGTTCCAGGGAACTCACCAAGTGTCAGAAAACACAACCCTCTCTATTTTCCTCCATACCCAAATCTCTAAAAAAGGGGCTGCAACGGATCTGATCAAAACTGATCCAGATTTGAACACTGTCCTGACGTCAGGACAGTGGCGCTACGGCTATTGGGCCAACTCCACCAATCAGGAGGAGACAGCCACGGCCATTGCCGTTCGAAAGCGCTGGAGACGCTGTAGTACATATGCCAGGCCAGTAGATGGTGCTGTTCTCACTGAATCTGCCCTTGCTAAAACAGAGCTAGAAATTGTCAAATTGAGCAAAATGAGGCATGGCTAAAATGCATGATCTGTTTGGTATTTTGAAAAAATAAAATTATAAATATGCCTTATATAGGTATGGTCCTACACTATATTATTATAATATAGCATGATAGGTCCACTTTAAATATTTTTCATATTTTTTTTACAATCATCTTTTCAAGCCTGCTAATGAATAATGGATGTTCATAACTGTAGAGTATTATTGAAAGAACAAACATGATACTTCATCATGTCACACACGAAAGTAGGTCATGTGAAGTGAAACAAAGCTGCAGATTGTTCAGGGGATTGCTAAATATTTCCCACTGAGGAAAATGATAATGATTGAACCAAGTTATGGACATTTAGCTTGAGATAACCTCCATTAGACTTTGATTAATTTAAATAACATTTCTTCATATTGGTTAACGTTGGGGGGGAAAAGGCTTTTCTCTAATCACACCCACCTTTCAAACTCAACATTTATTTTGATTTCAGCTACACGGATAAAGTACATGTGTGCAGAAGTGTCAAATGTAAAAGTGAATGCTAGGAATACTCCAACAAAGATCTAAAATCTGGCGACAGTGGCTGTATGTTTTCTGTTTTGCACATGTTAGGAGGTGGGATCTTAAAGGTAAACAAGATACGAGATTTAATGGTGGGTCTGACCCTGGGTGAATATCATGTGTCACTTGTAGGAGTATCTTCCTTGTGGTCACTCGGCCATACAGTCCCAACTTGACTGACTGTTGACCCTGAGGCAAGATCTCCATCTCAGCCAAGCAGTGTAAATCTGTCAGAGTGGTTTTTGAGTTATGGCTAACCTCCCTGACCTGTGTCCTTACGCCTGCAGTAGTTGGTGAATTTAGTTGGGCATCCATCTCTATAGGAAGAGCTCCATATTTCTGTTTGTTAATGATAACCCCCACAACTTTTTTCCATATAACGAGCATATAGAAACATCCTTTACTGTATGCTTCACATTTCAGATGGACAATACCAGACGGGGGAATGTGTGTATGTATCTGCATGTGTGTCTCCAAGTAATGGCCATCACCAAAGGCGACCAGGTGACCCTTGCTAGCAATTAGGAGTCCCTAACAGGCTCGGTGGCTGGCGAGTGTGCACAGACGTGGCGCATACATTATGTAAAATACAGTCCCTAAGAAATCTCCCCTCGGCCCCAGCTACCGCCTCCCCCTCGCTCCTTTAATCTAACACATTCCTATCATCAGCCCGGTGAGCAACTGCACAAACAAAACACACCCGTCTCGACATCTGTGCCGAGCCTCCGATGGTGGGAACCCGAGGTGGGTAATACAAAGGGGGAAAGTAGCAAGGGGAAAAGGAAGGGAGCGATTACTTTTTTCCCTTAAAACTCACCAGCTTTACATTTGTGTGCCTTCATTTCCTATTCATGGGAGAGTGAAGATCTCCCACTGCTTTTATAAATGTGACGGCACAATGGTGGGCTTGAGCTTTGAACATGATTGGCTTGTTAAAGTATAAAGACAATAGGCTGAGTTTATGTGGCGCCGAGGGTTGTAAAAGTCCAACTCGCACACCGGGTTTAAAGGCTTTTTTTCCACAGGTTTATGAGTCAGCACCTTTTTCAGGTCTGTCTGGGAGAATATAGGAGTTATTTTGTTTAATCGCTACTTGGTGTACTCTAGCATCTGGAACTGGGTTGAATCCTGGACAGGAAGTTTCCTATCGTAGCCGTAACTCTCAGGCTCTGCTTGATTCGTCGAGCATTGGCCTGAGGAGGATAACTACAATGTGTTGTTCCCTCACTAGAGCACTATGACATACAGTGGACCGGAAAGGTATTTCTGACCACCTTTTATAAAACAAAGGCCTGGGCGTAACAGTGCCGAAGAGCTTACCGGAGCTAGGTATACACACTGTCAGCTCTCTGGACTTACATACTGTCCCTGCATCCCTGCACTACAGGAAAAGCTGCTGTCCATCCAGTCCTAAAGAAGTCTTGCCCAGTTTGGAACATTTACTACAGGCCAGAATCACCTAAAATTGTACCCAGATCTACACAAATGTGTGACCTAGATGGGTTTCAAAACCTTGAAAAAGTTGACAGGTGTCCAACCCTGCATTTATGAAGCCATGAAGTATAGTATTTTTTACAGAAAGCACATTTAAAATCAGCTGGAACGGCGGTAAAGCCAGCGAGATGCTGAAAGATGGCGCCATGGAGGACTGCTGTGTCTCGAGTACTGACAACTACGCTGTAGCTCTTTTGGATCAGAAAATAAAGCCTTTGAATCTTGGAGGTTTTCAACCAACTTACTGTGTTATCATATATTAGCTAGCCAACTACAGTTGATCTGGTGGCAACAGTTTTCATAAAGCAGGTGTTTTAAGCTACAAATGAAAAGAGACCCACTGTTATACTGATATAAAGTGGTAAATAGTGGCCCAAACCGTACCTACAGTTTCTTACCAGAGTGTTTGTTTTGGTGCAGGAACTCCATGTGTAGCTTCAGTCCAGTGCGTTGGGCCAGGAGATATGGGGTGGAGCAGGTCGGATCCCCCGTGGCACACAGGACATCCGCCCCACTGAACACCAGCTCCATGGTCTGCAGCACATCAGGCATCACCACCGCTGCACACAGTGCCTGCACATACATTAAAACAGGAGAGAAGAGAGCATAAACACTTTTCAATTTCAAAAGCTGATATGAAATAGTCACAAACCTTATTCATGCAAGTCACTCAAGGTGGAGGAAATACTCAAACTTACTTTTTGTACTTATTTAAAAGATGGAATTAGTGCAGTCATGTCTCATTGCATTTCTAAGTAACTTTCTTTAAATGGATTAATACTTTTAAAAAGTCCCATCCTAGACAAAGAAGCAGTGAAAATCCCTAGAGAAGCGAGCTTGGTCTCACTTCCTGCTGTAGGAGGAGCTCGCTGTGAGTGTGCACGCCAGGCTGATAGAGGACAAAGAGTCTATAAAGCGGCGTCAGAAAACCATATTAAAGTTTGGAATTGAGTTCTTCCCGCTGATCTCAAAAGAGAAGTTAAAATATGATCAGACTTTAATACTCCTTGCGGGAATCATTAAATCACTAATCCCCTTGAAAAAAAAGGAATAAAGCAAATAAGAACGGGAAGAATGGGCTGTATGAATATAATAAAACTAACAGTATTGTTCTTTTGAACATAGAGAAAAGTGAAATACAATGAACTGAGCAAAAAACAACAGCGGAGCGTACTGAGGCAAATTGAGAGAATATTTGGTTTGAAACCATTAGTATACAAAATATGAACAATTTAAAATTGGCAAATAACAACGCAATAAGAAATATAAAAATTAATAAGAATTAAAAGTAAAGAGGAGAATGTCAATAACTCTGTACTGCATACAATATGCTGCATGAAGAAAGATCAGTGTTTCAATCTGTCTGAAAAACTCTAAATTAAAAAAATTAAAAGAATGGCATTTCAGTTAAATATGCTTTTAAGAAAACAAACTGATTTGTGTATTTTGCCCACATGTTTTTCTTTGAACATGGCAATTATTCATTATTATTATTAGGGTTAACCCTAACCCTGCAAAGTAAAACATATATTATAATTATATCTATGTTAAAATGGCCGTAATCATAGTACGTTTGCAAATCAATTATATGTTCATATAGAAACAAAGTAAGTGCATTTGTAATTGTTTCTAAATAACAATCAACAATCAGTTTCAGTTTTAGACATATTTAAAAAGAACATTACATTTGTGTAATTGCAAGAAACTGATTGTCTATTTTTCAAACTACAAATTGTGTTTTGTCCTTTTATTCTCCAGTTTAAAAGAAAGTTTCTTACTAACATATTCTAAGTCTCAAATCTAAGTGAATATATCGTCTTTAAACCAAAGAAGCCTACTCGAAGATTATTGGCAACAAATAAACCTGCAGCACCTTTGAGTGTTAAAAAGGTGGAGTGGCCCTTTAAAGATAAAACCTTTGAGCAAAACCAGATTCTGGCCATTCAACCCCTAATCCACACATATCTAAATTAGAGGAAAGATTAAAAGATTGTGTTGAAGATGCAAACAGCAACCACCACATCAGGCTGTGATAGGCTGAGACACCTGTCTGAAATACCTTGTTAAATCTTGAAATATCCTTATTGGAGGAGTACTTTTTAAAACAGATTCAATTACATTAGATCAACTTAGGGAAATTGTTAGTTTAAAGGTGGGGTAGGTAATTTTGGAGAAACCAGCTCGAGTGCGCTAGAATTTGAAAATACATACATATATTCATTGCTATCGGGATGTTAAGAGCATTCCATGGAATATAACAAAAAGTGTATCTCGAGCCGGTTTCTCAAACTTACCTACCCCACCTTTAATGTCATGAAGAAATATGAAACACAAACAGTAAATATATACAAATCAAATTGTAAAGATATATGTATCAAAAAGAGTTATATATATATCAATCATATCTAAATATTTTTTCTTTATATTCTTCTAATATTCTCATGTTATCTTTCTCCTTTTCACTAAAGTGCTGAAATTCAGACTGAATAACATATGGTGGTCATTAGTAAAAGTGCTGCTGAAGGCGACTTTGCACTGGTTTCAGCGTTCACCCATTGTGGTTGGCACTTGGTCTCCAGGGGCCTGTTAAACAAACTTGTGCTCCTATAAATACATGACATTAAATTCCTCTCTATTAGGAGTGGAAAATCGCACTAGTTTCTAGCCATGTTTTTTTAAACTATTCACCTGTGAGCCAGCTAAGTGCAGCGAGATTAAAAGAGTCAGAAGAATACAGTCTGATAGAGGAAAGTATTTTCTGTCTTTGTCTGTCTCTTCCTATCAGTGCAGTCAATTGATGTGACATTGTGCACGATGACCCGCGACAAAGTGGATCAACAGAGGAGTCGAGAGGCAAATGGCGGATTTTTTTCCGACGAGCAACCTCTCCTTTCATCGGACTCGGAGTGAGTCGGTAAGCTGCATCGATCTGCCACAAACAAACAAGGCTCGTCTGAAAGTGAGGCACGGTGAAGCGTAGACACACACACAAACAAAGCACCTGTCAATTGAACTTAGCCCACCAACGCAACATAACCTGCACTCAGACAAGATGCACAAGGACATATTCATTTCTTTCTATGTGCACAGCAAAAACTGTATTTTTAAAAGGCATAGGGCATTATATATCAACATTTTAGATTGTGTTTCACTACCAATAAGCATCAATTGAACTGAATATCAGTAGACGTTAACGTTGTAATGTTTTTATAAAAAAATTAAAGTCTTGTGAGGGTTCAACTAATCTAATATGGTGCATCCATATGACAAAAAAACATACAAATATGGATACTATTTTGTCGGTTTCTCTGTTCAGTATAACCAAAATGGGTGGCCTTGATGTGTACGAAGCCTCAGGGACGCTTTTGGTATGTAGACTTTTCACTTGTTTAATATATTTATTTACCTCAGTTGCAGAAGTGATGCCAGAGATAAAATATTTTAAATAATTATGGTGGTACTTTTATTTCTTTGTAGCCTTCAATATTTGTCAACATGGCCCCGCTTGTTGGCACACAGTGTTTAACATTTATATTTGGGTCTTGCGAGCTGTCAGTATGCTATTTAAAGGTGGGGTATGTAATTTTGGAGAAACCAGCTCGAGTGCGCTAGAATTTGAAAATACACAACCGGAAAAAATATGCCTCTTCCTTCAGACTTCCTTACAGAGCCCCTCCTCCAACACACACGAACGCGCACATGACCAATGAGGGCACGAGATAAGTTTGTGCCCCGATGGAAGGCTGACAGGCAGGTAGGCCATCCAGTTATTTTAGCCGGGCCAGCTAAAATAACTGGTCGTGCTTTTTACAGTACTACGGCTTCCACAGATGACATTTTTTTTATGTATTTATTGTCAAAGCATTTAAGATATTCATTGCTATCGGGATGTTAAGAGCATTCCATGGAATATAACAAAAAGTGTTTCTGAAATAAATTACATAAAGTAAAAGTAAGTAATAAATAAAGTAATACATTTAATAATTAATTTGAAAAAAAAGTGTATAAATTGTTAAATAAATTGGAGATTATTTTCCAATGTGATAAATAATACATTCTGAAGTATAGCAGAGGTTTAAATCAGAAGTTGTCTAAAATGGCTTCAGTGAAGACTAGGAAAGGAGTTAGGTTGTCCAATACATCCTTTGTTGTCTTCTAGTCTTTGAGAAAGAGACTGACGGTATTCTTTAATCAACAGATCACATGTAAAAGTAATTTATATAAACAGATGATTAGTTTATTCACTAACTGTCTTTGTCTCACACACAGTACGCGGTCAGATTAGGGCGAAATAGTCCCAAGCAAGCTGGCCTTATTCCGTATCATCTCTGGAAATGACCTTCCATGTCATAGCAATTACTGCAGCCACTAGAGGGTTTATGTGTGTGTGTGAGTGTGTGTGTGTGTAATGATATAAAAAGGTCCTTTGACACCCCCTCTCTAGGTCATGTGGCCTGCGGAGACTCTGTGGAGGTCACTGGGATACTGGATTGTAATAGGGAACACGGGACTAAGAAATAGAGAGCGGTATAAAGAGAGGGCGGGAATAAAAAAGAAAATGGATGCAGAGAACAGAACAAGCACGCCATGTGAGATTATTTTAGAGACATATTGATGCAGTCAGGTGTATATCACTTCACTGCCTTTTTATTTGTATTTCATTACTTGAATCGACACTTTAAACGGTAATTGACGGTGAGTTTCATGACCCCTGTGCCCATAAAAACTGTTAAAATGTTTCAAAAATTGCGTGAATGTCAGAGAGGAAATTGCTAGTATCATTGTCTTTGTTCTGGAGCAGACTCCCAAAGGAATAGCTTTTATATAGCTTTTATTTTTTTCCATATTCATACTTGTGTAATGGTAAGTAAGTGTGACACAGAAGTGGAACAACGAGTCCAATGAGATTAGACGCAGTGTCCTTGTTTATGTTAAAAATACTGTATTTCTTTTTAGGTTGCTTGTGATTTATGACTTTTTCTCGAGATAAAGGGAACTGTTTTTAGACTGTGTTTATTATTTAAGCATGCGCATATGTTGAGTGATAGTGTGTGTAATGGCTCTGTGACACATTGATCCCTATCAAATCTGTTAAAGCCATTTATAAAAGGAAGACTCGATGTAGAAAAAGCAAACACAGCCCCCCCTTTCCCACCTTTTTTCTTCTCACTCTTTCTCTCACACACACACACACACACACACACACATTCACACACACACCTCCAATGGCCGAACGCTTTTAGACAGCCACCCTCTCCCTGTCTGTCACACGTTCTCTCCTGCAAAAAACTCCCCCTATAACAGCAAATTCACACATCCTTAGTGGTGCAGCTCACATGTTCACACGCGTGTACGCTACACACACTCCCACACACGCAAAGGCCAGCAAAGCCGCAATAAAACCAACCCAAGCGTTTCTGTTGTGAATCCTAATCCACTTTTCCACTTAGCTAGCGAGTATATTTCTTCCACACTTCTCCCCCCTTCTCCCTTCATTCCCTTTTTCTCTCTACATCTCCATCCCTCTCTTTCTACCCGAGAAAACAATACAAAGGGGGCTGATCTGCGTAAATGCTGACGCTGGTGGAAACTTAGCTCAGTCGTGCTTTTAAGAGCCTCTCTTTTAAAGGATGCCAAAGAACAGCAATAAAAACACAACCCCAAACTGGAGGAGAAGGCCTTAGCAACATCGTTCAGACGGTGCTTTTGGCATTTTCAGACATGTATCTCTGTTTTATTGATGGTCAAAAGGTCATGAAAATATGTCCTTTTTTAGGTTAGCTGGATTTTGGTAATGGAGTTTACCATGTACTATGCTTCCTAGAAGTACATATGGAGATATTGTGGATGGCCGGTTATGACTGAAAGGTTTTTCACTTTGGGTGCACTTTGATTGGTTGCAATAGGAACAAATTATTAGGTAACAAGAGATGGAAAAAGTACATTCAAAGTCTTAAATGGAAATATTACACTATGAAGCAACTTCTAACTGGTAAAAAAAAACATCCTTTCCAGATTCAAAAGTATATTCTAAACTAAAAGTACAATGTGTAAAAAGTAGGGCTGTCAAGTTAACGCGTTAACGCAAAAAAAAATTAACGCCACTAATTATTTTAACGCGATTAACGCATGTGTATTTTTTGTCCTCGGCCGCCGTAGTTTCAGAGCGCATCGAGTGTAAAATACCATCGACAAGCTGATGCTGACAGCCCCGCTCCTGTCGCCCGCTTGTGGCAGACCACACTTCCACGCTCACCGGCAGGCCCGGACTGGCCATCGGGAGGACCGGGAGGGAGTGTGTATGTGTGGCGCGACTCGCGCGAGCGAGGCACACCTTACGTGTTGTTGTTGTTGTTAGCATCTGGTGCTAGCTAGCTGCGCTAACGGATATAAGGAGCTGTTTCAATGACATTTCGCCGACAACTGCGCCGAGCACTTGACTTTATGCAGGTAGCCAGACAGTGGGACATTGTACGAAAAGTCAGCACACTCAGCACGGATAGTGCGCGCAACACGATTGCAGCGTCCAGGCAGCTCCCATTCGAGCATATATATGCAACACACACACACACACACACACACACACACACACACACACACACACACACACACACACACACACACACACACACACACACACACACACACACACACACACACACACACACACACACACACACACACACACACACACACACACACACACACACACACACACACACACACACACACACACACACACACACACACACACACACACACACACACACACACACACACACACACACACACACACACCACACACACACACACACACACACACACACACACACACACACACACACACACACACACACACACACACACACACACACACACACCACACACACACACACACACACACACACACACACACACACACACACACACACACACACACACACACACACACACACACACACACACACACACACACACACACACACACACACACACACACACACACACACAGTATGAGAGAGGTTCCAGGTTGAATTGAGGCGAATATTTGTAATGTTCAGAGGTTGTTGTGTTTAATATTCATGAGAATATTTGTCATTGTTCAAATGATAATAAACAAACATATAAAGCATAGTTGTCCACTCATATGTTGATAAGAGTATTAAAAACTTGAAAGATATCCCTCTAAGGTACATTTAGAACAGATAAAAAATGTGCGATTAATTTGCGATTAATCGCGATTAAATATTTTAATCGACTGACAGCCCTAGTAAAAAGTGATTAGCTCAAACAAAAAGGAACAATGAATACAAACCTTAAAATCCTTATCCTTTTCCCATGGGAAACAAACATTGAATGGATCCAATTTCTTCTTGATATATAATGCAGTACAATTTCCAGGTAGAGAGTGCAGCACTCAAAAATAAAGTCTTTCTGGCACAGTGATGAAGTCAGTGTGTCTGAGGCAACACTTAAAAACACAGTCAATGCAACACTAACCCCAACTTCAATGTTAAGTATCACTTGTCACGGCAGTGATGGGAGTTGGGAAGTTGTGGATCTACTGTACTTGCTCTGCGTGTTCACAGAGAAAGACAGAAAAGACACGCACAGGTGCAACACTGTGCTGGTGTAGTGGAGGAGAAAACAAGCTTAGCTCAAAGGCAAAGTAGTTTTCCTGCTCCCTAGTCAACTTCTGGTAAAAACTAAAAGCTAATAGACAGTAAAAAAAAAACAGGATTATCTACTAGGTGGTTTTTTTCGGGTTAAATAAATGTATATACCTCAACGTATTATCAGAAAAATGGCTAGTTTCGGTTTTCATTTGAAGTGTGTTTATGAAGTGTGTACCTGGGTGAGCTGCTCCAGATCATTAAAGCCCTCCAGGACCCTCCGGTACTTCCTCTCCCTGTACTTCCTGCGGATGAACGTGGCGCGCTGCTCGGCCGAGGCCCCGCTGTAGAGTTCCTCCTCCAGGGGAAGATTAGCAGCCCAGAAACTGTTAGCATTCTTGTTCCCCACCTCAAGGAAGAGCTTAAGAAAAAGGGTGAGAGGACAAATGCAGGTGAGAATAAGGGTTTAAAATAAACATTTGCCAAGCCCTAACGAGACACGTTTGTCTTGGCAACAAAATGTTTTAATTTGTATTTGACTTTAACTTATGTGCCCTTTGAAGGTTTGAAAAAGTAGGTTATTTTGAAACACCACAAATCTAATTGAAAGGCAATTGGATTATGTTGTTAAAAGGGTTGAGAGGATGAATATTGCTTTTGCTGATAAGTACCTCCACCAGCTCATTGCTCCAGATGCTGCTGTCCAACTTCAAGCTCCGTACTTTGGATATACTGGGTCCAAGGGAGCGGTGCTGCCCTGATACACAGAAAGAAACACCCTTTGTGAGTTCACAGATACAAAAAAATAAACATAAGCTCAGAAAAGCAAATAACCTTTGGGTGTATAAAACCTCAATTAGATATATTCCAAAATGCATGGCTGTGAGGCTACGCTTTTAGTTCCTGAAAAGTGCACACGGAAAAACAAAAAATCAACATGTACAAGTATGCAGAGAAATCTCCATAGTGTTCGTACAAACATAGACCACATGTCAGTGGTGGAATAAACAATAAACAGGCAGTTACAAGACGGGGAAACCGAGCATGACTGGAAGCTCATTCGCTCACTCACAACAGACATATTTAGTCCCCTCAGCACTCCTAATTGGAAATGAAAGCACAGAATGAGGGCCATTAATTGCTAATGAATCATGAGTAATTCATTGTGTTTGTGGGTCGGCCTGTTTATTTGGGTGAACGAGAGGCTTCTAGCGTTGCTTATAGCCAAAGACAGAGTAGACATGCATAATACATTAAGCAGAAATACGCTGTATGTGTGAATGTGAATTATTGTCCTGTGTGTAAAGTCATATAATTTTAGATTTAGTTTTGGCATGATCTCATTACAGTCTTCTATGCTCAAGTAGAGCAGTTGTGAATGGAAATGTAGGGCCTTGAGCTGTCGGAGGCCATCTTGACACAGATGCTGAACATTTTGGAATTATTTGTCATCTGAGTTATTAAAAGAGAGTCTTGGAAATCTTCTTTGATAACTAGTGATTATGATTGACTCTACCTACTTTAGAAATACTGATACTTCATCATGTCTATGCTCAGTAGAACAAATCATAAAATTAATGGACTGGTCTAATTTCTCCCAGATTGGATTTTTTATCCAATATGCCAAACTAAATCCCATTGTGGTCAGACTTGATGTGATCAAATAGTGAATACATTAGGACAAAAAGACAGTAGAAGATTTCCTGCAGAGCTATGACAATGAACAGTTGTGTGGATATATCATTTAGCTCAGTGTAAGCATGTATCTAGAAAAGAAACATGAGCGGACCAAGTATTACACCCTGTGGAACGCCACATGAGATGTTATGGTAATCAGAAAAATGCTTAGCAATATTTACAAAAGAACAGTCCCGTTTTTAATGATTAGGTATAGGAGCGCTTTTCTAAAAATACCAACCACATGTTTGAATGTGTAATGTATAAGCCCTGTTCTTTCAATTGTATAACATATTATACTTAAATTGAGCAGTTATCCCTTACATCAGCATTTTCTGGGGTAGTTATACACTTTAACAATCACAGTCTAACATAAGTAATGTTGGATTTGCAACCTGATTGTTTAAAAAGGGAATTATCTGGTTTGGTAAAAAAAAGAGAGAGAGAGAAACACTATAATACTGGATGTTTTGCCAGAATAAATATGTTCACTTTCTAATAAAAGTAGCAATTGAATCGTCCCTATGAATATAAATAGAAGACATTTCCTTCCATTATGGTTATTATCAAATATCTTGTTGGAAAAGTTAATGATAAAGTGTCAAGTGGGGATGCATTAGTGTGTTCAGACGTGAGTTTGAAACGGTTTGTCAATCCCAAAAGTTACATTGAAAGGAGAGGAATGATAACTGTCTTTGGAACCACATGAGTCCAGCTTGAGAAAAAAAGGCCAAAAACAGCAAGATTCTGTCACTTTTGCCTGAAAATGGTTCACTCTGGGCGCCTGCTGCATTTCCACAGCCACGCTCTATCCGCTGAGCCTTACAGCTCCACAGGACCATTTTCACTTGTGTAAGGGTAATGAAGCTGAAAAAAAACGTGTTCATGCGCACGTTGCACTGGGCACATGGTGAGATCTTTACATATAAATAGCCTGTTGCAAATGTATTCATCATTCTGATTGAACCAAAAAAAACAAGACAAAGAAAAGGGCATTCCCATCACAGCAGCTATCACTAAAGAAACACACTCAGGATGTCACCCCCAATTAAAAACTTTCCCCGCGACAGTTCATGGAGTGCTTTTCTAACCCTGTGTACTTGTGTGGCATTTTCCCCTCACTCAATGACGAGTCAAAGGAAACAAGGCGAAGCAATGAGCACTGCATTTGTCTGTTACCATGGCAACTGTTGCCAGCAGACGTGTCTACAAGTTGCATCCTGAGTTTGTTGCAATTACATGTGTGGAGAAAGGCCTCCGAGTCTTGGTTTAAAGCACTATCCGCTGGTTTGTATGATTGGATTGTGTGAAAAGGTGGAAAAGAGAGGAAACACAAGCTAATCATAGGGTAGCCAAGTCCTAAAGTATATC
This sequence comes from Trematomus bernacchii, assembly GCF_902827165.1. Lineage (NCBI taxonomy): Eukaryota > Metazoa > Chordata > Actinopteri > Perciformes > Nototheniidae > Trematomus > Trematomus bernacchii. The sequence goes on along the minus strand of NW_022987686.1, from coordinate 1,195,723 downwards.
CTGCTTTATCATCTATTTTAATGTAAATGGCATCATAATGTACAAAATGTGTAGCCTATTATGCGTTATTTAAGAATATTATAGAGACAATGAACACGTAGCGGAAAATGTTTACTTGGATGATTAATCAAGTGAGAAGTAGGGTCCTTTTTTCATAGACTTGTTTTTTTAATCAGTAAACATTTATAAGAATAAGAAAACTGGATAAAACACAAATCAGCAGCGGATTAGAAATGTGTTTATCTTCTGATGTAATTTAAAAAAAGACACAAGTTAGCCTTGGCTACAAATAATGTTTTGAAACAACACTTTCACCCAGGTTTTTGTTTGGTTGTGTTGTTGTTGAGATTCTTTTTCAAATATTCACAAATTATCGTTTTTCATGCAATTGAAAAAAAGCTAACAGTCTTTCAAGTCCAAGCATACAAAGAAAAATGAATCAGAGGGTGAAGCTAGAAACTATTAAAATTAATTCCATCTTGGCATAAAAAGAGGAAAGCCAATCTAGGATCATTTTTACCATTAGCCCTCTCATTACTTCTCCCCTCTTTCAGATTTTCTCTTTATTGTCAATGACATGGGAGCGCTAATTAAAAGCATGAGCAGTCATTGGTATTCCAAATGGGCCGCCACCTAATTTCAGGAGAGCAGAGTCTGAGGACAGCTTCCTTGTTGCAGATATTCCCCCTCTCTCACCCAGCATGTCGACAAAATGTAATATTAAACAGTCCAGCAAATGAAATCATTTAAGAGCGTTTGAAAAGGGATGTTGGATATCTAATGCGTACCAATTACATGGGCTTTGCGGAGGTGAGGTGAGGAATCGCATTCAAACTTATGAAACTGGGAGAAATCTGTGGCCCAGGGTAGATATGGAAGGGGAGGGAGGAGTGGATAGAAGAGTGAAAAAACGACAGAGATATCCCTCTACATCAGGCATGGCTGCTCCTTCTCTAATCATGTTTATCGGGTCAAGAGGCAGTTTGGGATCCCTCAGGGTCTTGCCCGTGTCTACATCTTTGTTGTCATTTCATCTGAGCCATCCAGGATTGGCAAATAGATTAGAGAGTCTAGAGGCCAGGCGCCAACTCCCATAAGTGGCTTATCACCTGAGAACTTCTTCCAAAAGACCCTCTGGATCAGAGCACACTTTCACACAGACACATAACAAACACCAGACCATTTGTAACAATTAAGATTGAGTGCTAAACATGCTTTTTCTACTCCAAGCAGGTTTTTGAATCATGTTAGAACATTTTCAAATACAGCTTAGGGTCGCAATGTTGTTCCTCTACCTTAACTTAATAGATTTATTTTGAAAATAATAACTGAATAAAAAAACGTTCACTATTAATTCAATTCGGACCAAAATGTTTGAAGGAAAGAAGGTCTTTTATATTGCATGTCTTGTGTTGGATAAACAAAATGCCAATAAATATATATATTAAAAAAAGTTCTCCCCAGTCTCAGAACTTTTTCTCTGTTTTTCAAATATTTGTATTAAATAACATATTTCTCCAGGAAAACTTTCTAAATAATTAAAGGGAAACTATTGACCCAAAAAAGTTAAGAGTTACATTACAAACCCTATATACTGGTCTTGCTAATTATTTAAGAATGATCAAGTGAAGTTGTTTTTACAGCCTGTTGGCTTACATTCAAAGTGCTTCATGTTTACTTATGGGGGGGGTTGTAAGTACAGTATGTTCTTTTTGACCAATGTATGCCTGCTTCTAGCATTGGACTCTGCATCAGAGAGTTGAAGGAAGGCAATAGTAGATTAGCATACATATCCCTCACCTGCACACTTCTTGCAGATGACCACGCCCAGGTTGACCGAGGCCCACTCCGGCTGCGGGGCGCGACAGTCGGCGCAGCTCTTGTTGGCCTCGTTGAACCAGATCTTCTCCGCCACTTCATAGTCAGAGAGTGTCTCGGCGATCGATTCCTGGACCGCTTCAATCCACTCCTCCTTCTCCTGTTCTGACTCGGCCGTGAAGCTGCAACGATTGATTTTTTAGCCCCACCACCCCAACACATGCCTCAGTGTTATTGATTTGATTTGAGAGAGCAATTAAACAGCAAAGTATCACTTGGCAGTGTTAGAGGGTGTGTAGTATTTGGAGTAGTTTTTGGGGGTCTGCTGAGTGTGTATGCCGATGTGTGATTGCAATAGATTTGGTGAAATTGATAGGGGAGTGGGCAGGGCAGGTAAATCAATTTGTCTCACCTTGCCCCAAAAATCTATAAAGTGTTAATGCTCGATGCGTTTTCAGGAAATTATTTCTATATTAGGAAAGTTAAGAAATGGTGATGGAAAAAGACATGTACAGCGTGGATATACAGAGTTTACAACTGTTCTTCCTTTAGGAAATGCATTGAGAACTTTCCACATAATTACATGGGAGCCGGTGGAATAACATGAGAGCTCTAAGATTGTAGTGTTTGACAGTGAAGCGGATGATGGACGCCTGAAGCCTGTGGTTTTGAGAATGATTGACATTTTTAAACAATACGTGCGATTGAAATATTTTGATTTTTGTTAAAAAAAAGTGATTGAAGTTGCAAACAGCTTAGTAGTAACTGAAATTATAGTCAGGGAAAACACAATCATTACATCTCATTATAGTTTAAAATATCCTAAAATTCTTTTATTTTACATTTTTATTTTCAACACCTGTTTTCTTAAAGCTGTATCCTTAACGGCGCCAGCCTTAACTGATATACTAATATCAAACTTTCCAGGTTAGGAAATCATTGTAAATGTATGTTACAGGTTTTCTTTCTACGCTGTCATAAGTATAGTGTGTTAAGTAAGGGGCTCATCAAGATCCCTCCGCTTCGCGTCGGGCTCTCTGATCAGACTGTCGGGTGTTCTTTTCCCCATAATGACCAAGTCGCTGCACATTATCCCGCTTATTACACGGCCATATACTAAACAAACTAAGGAATTGATTCCCAATATTAATTGAAATTATTTTTATTGACTTAAAAATGATCGTATTTCTTCCTCTAAGAAAAAAGAAACTCCGTTCCACGACGCACCAACGGCTGGAACTGCGACAACAACTTTACGGCAGCACTGTCCAACTCTGTTCACAGTTTCTGATCCACTAACAAGTCCTTAAACACTGCAGAGACCATACCGTGTTCCTGTTAGTGTTTACTTCCTCTCTGCCTTATTCTGGTGGTTTATCTGACGTCCAGCGCTCCGTCTTTTACCCTCTTTTACTTTCTCTTTCTTGATCCTCCTTAGCAACGGTCAATAAGTCCTTGACAGCGGTCTGTACTTCTGTATTAACAACGTGTCACGTGTTCTGAATTGGCCAATCAGAATTGAGCATTCAACTAAGCCATGTAATAAGTCTTTGTAATGCATATGTTTTCATATAAAATGAGAAATACTTATACTATGCATATCTAAGAAATGTATTTTATCTGGGAGAATTTTGACTGGAAACCAGGTTTTTCTAATTCTTTACCTCGATTAAAAAAACGAATTTTCTGCAGAAAGTAAACTCCAATGCGTGTACACAAACTTTAGGATAATCTGGACCTCAGCCCTGATCTAAACCCCATTCAACACTTTTAGGAATGAAGAAGAACTTTGACAGCGAGCCGGGTCTACCTAACCCTAACCCTAAGTATCATTTCCTTACTGCACTAATGTGGCTGAATGGAAGAAAAATCAGTCCTGCCAAGTATTCAATAAGCCTTCCAAAGAAAGTAGAGGCAGTCTGGTTTCCAAATACTTTCTGCCATAAAGTGTCTTTTGCAAGAGCAAGTTTAAGTCAAATTGGCTCAATCTTATATTTTCATTAAACTGATGCAACCAGGAGGGTCAATCCATCCATATTTCATTTTATATGATGTGTAATAAATATGCACACAACCCACACATACAGTTAATGGCTTAACTGTCATAGCTCCCAAATTGGCCGTCTTTCAGAACACTCACTTGTCTCTCAATCCATCCACACACACACACATACACAGATTAATGATGTCATATTCTGTCTAACAAGCACTTATAAAGATAGCTGGCAGGGACAGAAAGCACGGGTTTCTGATGGAGAAAGTAATGAGTAGAAGTTGGAAAAGTTGTAGCGATTAACTCAGAATTAGATAAGGATATGATAAGCGTAAGTAACAAGCGATCTGTGCGTATGTGTGTGGGGATAAGAGACGAAGACAGACAGCAAGATGAACAGGCATATAAAACTGAGAGGAAATAGGAGAGAGAGAGTTTTAGCTTGACTGAAAGAAGCACTTAGGAAGGAGAAATGGGACCACTGGTCTCCATGGCAACCGGGCGACTGGTTTAAAGTAAGACTGAGGATAAGGAAGGGAAAGGAGACGATGAGGAGGGGGAAGCTTGTGCCCGAAGCAGAGGATGTGCACCGCCTCGCCCAAGTACCCCGGCAAAGATCGATAGGTTGATTGGGTTCAGACGTTGGGAGCCCATCGCTCTCGGCCCCGGGCCCCGTCTAAAGAGAGGACTGCTCACATCCACAGATGAACTACAGCACGGCCTCCAAAACCACAGAGGAGCAAAGGGAGGCGAGAGTATGTGGAGGTTCCCCGAGCCGCAGAGTTTTAGATATGAAGTGAAGGCTGGTCTCAGGTGACGGGGCAAACTAAACTACAGTTTACAAGGTCATCAGGTGGTGAGGAATACAGAGTGAAGAATTATTTGGGAATTTTAGCGGTGGAGTAAAGTAACAACTGACATTGTTGCCTTTTCTCCGGCTATAAGTGTAGTTAATGTTTAAAGCTTAGACACACTGAACGGACAGCAAAGGACCAGTGGTGACAGGGATGTTGCGTGGCCCTACGTTGCCTGCGTCTTGGCCAAAAGGTTGCATTTGAACACACCGCAAAGACTACAGCGCCCATGTGAGAGGCTATTTAAAAAAACTAAAATATAATATTTCAAGCATTCATGTATTGTTGTAATATATCTATCACGGTCACAACAACAGGCTACAGGCCACCATTATACTCTTACCTGTCATAGAGCTCTCATGTTAATACACGCTGCTCCCTTGTAATGATCTGGTTATTAAAGCTATAGGCTCAGAGTGCTCCACACATATGAAGAATACTTCAATATAAGCCAGGAGATGGTTACATCAGTTTAGTATAGCATAAAGACTAAAACTAGTAGCTTGGCTCCAAGACAAGAATTAGGCCGACACATAAAACCTTGTATTTTTAAAATGGATAAGTGGATTTTTTGATGTTCTTGCTGAGACAATTCTAACCTAGCTGCAGCTTTTCCTACATTATGGAAAAACAGAATGATAAACCATCCCAGCAATAATCATATTTAAAAAAATGTAAAACTATTAAATTAAAACTAAATCTAACGTGACCTTCATTGTCTGAAACACTGCTCTGTTCAGTCGACTTCAGGGTTCACTTTTCACCAAAGGACCTGGTATTGGTCCCAACTCATGAAAATGTATTTTATATAAAAAGTTATTTTCAATTACATTTGAAAATCTAATTTTGGTGTGCTGTCGCTTGACATTATTCCACCAATGTCTATCTTTTTGCTGTTGAAAGCATTTATGCTCCCTATTCTACATGTAAGTGAGAAAATCTAATTCTTCCTTATGAATGATGAACCGGCATACGGCTCCTTTAGCGTGCATGCATTATGTACATAATGTTAGGAGAGTTGAATATAAAGTGGTTCATATTATCAAATAGAAGGTTTTGCTCCGTGTAATGCTTAAATATAATCCTCAAGTATAAATTGAGGTGCATTCATCTTTGAAAATGCATGTGTCTAACCCTGAAAAGTATTTATTCACAATGATGTGCTTTGATTTGTGGATTTGATTACATCTCTATGGTGATCCGAACTCTTTTCAAAAATACAACTATGTACAGTTTGTTTTGCCGGGTCAAATATAGCTGAAAATTGGACTATAAATTGAAATCCCACTTACACCTCTAAATATATTTATAGTTCTTCCAATACAATGTCAAACGTAGGTCACATCTATCATTATGTTTCCAACATTTACAAGATTTAGAAAAAAGTGGCTGATTTGGTAGATGTTACATCAATCAAGCATGCAACCTTTTTTTATATATATTATTTTGTATATTTGTATTATTGTATTTTTGTATTCGGGATTGTTGGAAACGTTATTTCGATCTCTCTGTCTGTACATCATACAACAAGAATTGCTTGTACACTGCTCAAACTATGAAAAGGCATGTAATAGTCTGTGCATCTCGGCCTCTGATGCGTGGCCATTTATTTTCATTACCTGCCTCTTCATAGTGTTCCACCTAGATTAAAGTGCAATACTTAACTGCTGAAGTGCATCCTTCAGGATCAGGATGTTCTTTTACCAATTTGATGTTGTATGGAGAAAATCAATAAAAATACACAAGATTCACATGATGCTAATATTTGCAGGAAATATAATATTTGATTCAATACTGACATCTAAGGCTGATATCAACAGAGACCAAGTTATACGCCAACAGATGGTCTTCAACACAACCCTATTCCTCAAGGGGTCATTTAATCAAAACGACAAAAAGAATTGCCCTTTTGATGTCTGCAAATGCAATAAAGACATTTGGGGAATTTTCTGCAGCCACCTTGGCACAGTTGAGTTAAAGAAAAGCAAAATGTCTGTGCTGCTCAAAGCTTTGGAAAATGTTATTTAAAAAACTCAACAACAACAACAAGTCCTTCAAAAAACAATGCCCTGCACGCTCAGGATAATCCAAAGACCCCGCTGTGGAGAGTTTTCATCAGGAAACATTTTCTGTCTAAGGCAAAAAGATAATTGTGTGAGCTTTCAATACATAACCCCAAAAACAAACCAGACAAACATGGATGTTTTTCCAATATGCCCTTGAGCTAGGCATTTGTCTGCAGATTTACCTTTCGTAGAGGTGCTTTCTGATCAAGAAAAAAAGTTTTTATTGTCTTCAAAGTTGAGTGTCTTTGTCTGTGCACTGCCTCGTTGTCATTCTCTCTACTCATAAAAGTCTGCCTTTCTACCACAGTGGGCTGAAGACTGTCCATTTAACGATGGCAAAACAATGGGAAAGCCAAAGTGAGTCTCCACAGCTTAAAGTGATTAGATGAGTTTCTCACTAATCCCCACCTTGAGCAGGTAGGAGAACGCTCCCAGGGCTACCAATCGATTTGATACACACACACACACACACACACACACACACACACACAATAAAAGCCTTTCACAATCACCTCATCAAAACAATTCAGGGGACCTGGGCTCATTTTAATTCCACCTTCTTTCTTTTTTTGTTCCACACAAAATGGCAATTACGTCCAGCGTATTAACGAAGCCGCCCAGCGATGGAACCATTAAGAGATCCGAGACAAACAGATCGATCGGACATACAACGGCCACGTGGAGGAATGAGGGGGGGGGGGAATCTTTAAAGAAGGCATTGGGCAAAAGTGGATACAAAAAGAATAGTGCACACAAACAAACATGCTTTGTCCAGGCAGCTGTGACGGTTGTGTTCTAAATGGGCCATTATAGCACAAACAGGCAGTAGACGTATTGATTGTTGGCCCTCAGTGACTGGAGTCACCTGAAAGGCTTTGGTCCATGCAGAGGTGGAGATTCCTGCTTTAAGATCCCAGGGGAGATTTGTTTTTGTTTTTTAATCCTGATCGATAATTAGTGATTTTTGTATAGGTCCCTGTTTTCATGTAGTGTGTTTACAGCTATGACCGATGGTCCGCAAGACGGTTTGTGACGGGGAGCGTTTTAAAATCCAATCATTACAAGCAAATAAAAACAAATGAGAAGATTATTTTTGTGTCATTAGAGATGAGTTCTAACTCGTGTGACATTCATACTACGTAAAAGTGTGTGGATTGGTTTATAGGTGATGGTCAATCAAAGTGAATCTCATGGAGTATTGTTTTACACCTGTAGTGACGGAGATGACTTGTAGTTCTTATTTTCTTATGTGCACGCCTTCTTTGCATCATTTTAACAACAAATCCAGAGCTGTTAACATGAAGTCACGTGGACTGCTATTTTTTTTAACTCACTGATTGAACAGTTTTGCAAATGCAAACGTACGTAAATCTAATTATCTGAAAATGATGCTGCACTTAAAAGGTGGGGTAGGTCATTTTGGAGAAACCAGCTCGAGATCGCTAGAATTTGAAAATACACAGCCGGAAAAAATCTGCCACTTCCTTACAGAGCCCCTCCTCCAACACACACGAATGCGCACATGACCAACGAGGGCACGAGATAAGTTTGTGCACAGATGGAAGGCTGACAGGCAGGTAGGCCATCCAGTTATTTTAGCCGGGCCGGCTAAAATGATTGGTCGTACTTTTTACAGTATTACGGCTTCCACAGATGACATTTTTTTATGGATTTTTTGTCAAAGCACTTAAAATATTCATTGCTATCGGGATGTTAAGAGCATTCCATGGAATATAACAAAAAGTGTATCTCGAGCCGGTTTCTCAAACTTACCTACCCCACCTTTAAGTGCAGTGTTTTTATCGTGTCTGGTGTTAAACCTAAGAAAGAAATAGAGGAGGATGACTTTTTTATGGCGTTTTCAAACCTGCGTCCTTTAGTCCTTTTAAATTGAACCCTGGTTGGTTTTCCTCCTTGGTACAATTTGTTTGGGCAGCTCTGAAGGCAGCAATCATAGTGTGGATCAAAAAGGTATTGAGACCTGTGTTTACTTTTCAGCCTGAGGCACTAACCGATGAGCAGAGCAAACTGAATCTCATGCTCAGGCTTTTAGTGATGCATTTGGATTCTGGTGGGGAGGTTTGCCAACTCTTCCACGCAGTAAACTAGAGGTTTGGAAAGGCCCTTCAAGACTGCAAGCAACCTAATATGCCACAAATAGGGAGACATAACAGCTCGGTCTGGCTGTTAACAGGAAGCTTTTTCACCCTTTTTTTTTTTGCAAATCCAAAAAAAGCAGGTTAGGTGTGAAGTTACTGTTAGGGTGCTGCATGAAAACAATTCCCGAGGTAAAGTTGTGTGAAATCAAAGTGGACCAACCACAAGATTTCTACTGTGAGAAGCTACTTTTAAAATCCATCTGTATATCATGAATCAATGACACGTAATTCCCTGATCAATCAGAAATGAAAATGAGTTGGAGGTGTTGTGCCTGCGGCGTACGCTGTGTACTTTAGCAGTTTCCCTTTATAAGGTCAGTGAGACCTCGCGACCACACCGTGATGTCTGTCATCATAACATAAGCAATGAGTATTTCTTTTGTTGGGCAGGATGGCAGTGTATAACTTCATGCCTCCAGCTCTTGGGTCATGTTTTCAAAGTGTGACCTGGAAACAGGACTGTATCTTCTTCCAATATTGTCGCTGGGTTCACAAGCAGAAAATTTAGTTGATTTTAACTTTAAAAAACACATCATTATTTTATATTTGCCCTATGAGGAAGGATAAAGAGAGGGTTAGGGTTAGGTTAGGCAGACAAGTTTAAGTTCTTATGAAGCCTTGAAGGATTCTGGTTTGAATTAATCCTCCAACTCTACAGGTAAGAAAACAAAGCTTATCTAATAACAATGTATATTTTAAAGGCCAATGTATAAGTCTATGCAAGCATCCTTCACCACAAGTCCTCTTAACATATCGCATTATGAAACTCTTAATACCTTACATGTATAAGAGAAGATTAACCAAAACAAGATTGCCCTTTTATCTGTGAATACGGATGATTTGTGAGATATGATTATTGAGATTAAAATAGAGTAAAGCAAGAGGCTTAGTGTATGTGAAGGGCATTTCCTATACTACGTGTATATGAGATATTGGAGGGAGATTTGTTCAAGGAAGTACTATAAAAGAGAATGTTATACAAATGGAGATTTAGTAGTGTCAACCTGTTGAGTACATCACTGATGGGGGTACATTTCAGGAGATATTCCTTCACCTAACATTCCCTTTAGGATGATGAAATAAGCAATATGAAAGGGTGTGTTGAGGAAAGATCAAGCTTAGGGAAGAAACGTCTCTCCCTAGCCTACACACACACACCTAAAAAGACACAGCACACACATTGTAGACGTACCAGAAGTTCTTGAAGGGCGTGTTGATTTCAAAGCCCCTGCGGTCCACGTCTCTAATGTTGGCAGCAGCCAGTTCCACTTCAGCTATAGCCAAGCCCGATTTATAGTCCTGGATTAACAAAAAAGGAGAGATGGGGATCTGTAGATTTAATAGGAATATTTTGTCAAGTCGTTACATTACAGTGCATCGTCAACATGTATTGGTACCACAGGAAAAAACTGTTGTTCAAGCACTGGTCAACATTGAGATTTTGGGCTTGTTTGCTTCCATAACGATTCTGCTTTCAGACGAATGGAAAGAAAACAATAATAATACACAAGTGTTTTCTTTTACTAGCTTCTGTTCCGTTTGTGTCTGTAGATCTCTGCTGAATTCACCAATAGTTAGCATCATAAAATGCCTAATTTAAACACATATTTAAGAGAAAACTTGAAAAAAAGGATAATTGTCTAAATGTTAGTTTTAGCAATTTGAGAAGTGATTTCTAATACTTTTTTTGTTTATCCTTGAAAAAAATCTTTGTTTTATTTTCTCTTTGCCGATGAGTTTTCTCATATTCTGAGCCAGAGATCTCTACTTCAGCAGCACGACATCTTTCAAGTTTCATCCCCATCTATATTCCGAAGGTTCTTACAGGAGTTTATTTCATACATCATTCATAGCCTGATTTATATAACATTTGAGTCCTAAAAACTTGGGGAAAACAGATTTATTTTATGGCTGCTGACAGGATTTTCCTTATTTATGAAGTGATAAAATAGAGATATCAACAAATCTACATGAAAACCCATTGAATTTAATATGCCAACAAAATGGAATAAACATGTTGAACCTTGCTTTGTCTGACGTTCAGTTTTCTGTCCTTGAAATATGTGCAATTGAACACATAGTGAGCTAATGCCTTTTTGGGTTATAGAACATCACAGTTTAGAAAATGTTAAATACAAAATATATGTAAATAATCAATTGGGAAAAGTTAGCTGAGATTTAGATTAGAAGATCAATACCGCTGACTTCTCTTTATTATAAATATGAAGCTGCCGCTTACAACTATGTAGCTTCGCTTAGCATTTTATGGTGGGGGGGATGTCTAAGTGTCACTCATCAGAAAAGTTAATTGTTTTCACAGACTAAACCAATATGTTTTGAGTATTTTAGGTATTTGTTGATTGATTTTTGGCCGAGGTAGCTATTTTCTTGTCTTTATGCTAAGCTAACCTAAATGATGCTTCCTATATTCTATACTGATGTACTGAAAAGCATATAGGGAGAATACTTTCCCAGCTACCACTGTGACTGCAAAGAAGTATCTTCTTTGTCTTTGATGACTTTCCCATTTTAATGAAGCTAAAAAGTACACAGTCAAATGTTCAAAATAAATCCAGAAACTTTTTAAGACACCCACATAAGAGAAAATGTATTCCCAAAGGGACCTGGAAATATAAGGGTCGTTCCCCAGACACCACCCAGGGGCCGTTTTTGGCCAAATTAGACACCCTTTCTAATAAGGTGGGATCCACAAGGTGGCCTCATTAAAGTGTTTCTCTCGCATAGGACTTGAATGTCACTTGGTCTAATGAAAAGTAGCAAACACAAAAGAAGACATACACTCAAAGTAAATACATCCTCAGTCTCGGCTACTCTTTTTCCTGCAGTAACGTTTTTATTTTGGTAAATGGCACTGGACGTTGTTTTAAGTGTGAGAGAAAATAGTCTGTGACAGACCAAGAACAGTCATCAGCTTTTTCTCCTTCGCACCAATGATGCACAAGCCAAGTCTGTGCATGGCGTTTGGATGCGTGTGTGACAGACAGTAAGAGAGGCTGGTGAGTGCGTATACCTGGAAAAAACGGCGTAGCTATAGAAAGGTAAAAGGTGTCTCAGGGGAATCCAAAGCAACCCAAGCTCTCAGCCTCTTAAGACCCATTTCAGAAATAGGGGTTATAAGCAGAAGCAGAGTTTTTCTAAGCTTCACAGCGCACACCGCCCCTCTCCGCTTCACCCTCAACACTCACTGCAGTTTAGACCATTTTCCATAGCCTAGAGCTCCGAGCGGAGACAGAAAAACAGACAGGAAGAAGTACAACTACACCCACACAAGTATAGGCACAACATCAAAATAGAGGAAAAAAAACACAGGCATCCAAGATTTCAATAGAGAAAGAATGCACGGGCGAAGCCAAAAAACGTGAGTCAAAAGACGAGGGAGAGAAAGACAGCGAGAACACAATGGGATGGGAAGTATAAGAGAAAGAAGGCCTTGGTAATCCCTGCTGAGAGTGGGTGAGATGAGTGAGGGGTCAGCTGAGCGATTGACAGAATGAAAGCTTGCGTGTGTGTGTGTGTGGAAAGCCAGAATAAATCAGGAGCTGCGCCAACACTCCTCTACAGCGACTTACAGAACAACGCCTAAGCGAGGAGAGCTAAATGCTGCCATGCTGTGCCAGCCATAAAAGCATGTGTGTTTTCTCTGCTAACTGTTCCCCACCAAGAAAACAATTTGCACTAATTAGACTAAACAAAGAGAAGAAAATGAATGACACCATCTTTGTTGATTAGGGTGGTTTTTGGGAAGACAGAAGAGAGACAAATGTGTAGCGCGTTGCCAAATTCTACATCTAATTAGCGACAAACTTCTCAGCACGGCTACATTTTACGAAACACATGGAGGAAGTCACTTGAATACTTGCGTGCTGCAGGTTTTTCAACCAATTGTGTGGGTCGGTTCAATTGGGGCTAATGTTGTAATGTGTTCATCATTAGCCCCAATTAGACTACGTTGAACACATTTAGATGACTGTGTAAAAAAAGCAATTATTCTACTTTCCTAACACTTCTGGACAATGATATTGAGACCGAATGAGAGGAATGGAAATATGGTGACATGCTAGCATGAAGATCCGTGAAGCATTATGGGTAATAAAGGCACTGTGAGCTCAGAAGAAGACGGCAAAAGATAAAAGGACAGAGGCAAGGGCGCGAGACAAGTGAATTCACTCGATGGCCAAGTCCTAATTGAGCTCAAAGTTGAGATTTTCCTCAGAAATAGAAGAAACTTGCCTTTTTTATTCCATCAATTATAGCTACAGTCATTGCTCTTTAAGATCCGGTATGTTCCGTAGGTTGAAGAAGCATGACGGGATAATGAGGGTTGCTCCATTCAAAGCGCATTATCGCTTCTCAGTTAAGGGGAGTATCTTAAATGCAACACAAGGCTATGATTTAAAACACAGAAGGACGAATGGTTCCCATGTATCATTGTATAATTGTTCTGCTTCACACTGGAAGGCGCCTACACTGTATGTGCTGAATGTATGTGCATGAGAGTGTGAGGCTGTGCTGAGAGGGCAAAGCAGTCACCTATACCTAATGACCCTCATCCCTCTCAGGCAGCCAATTAGAGCGCTGGGTGTTAGCGGCCGTCCAGCCCTCGCCACTCGTTACCTACCCAATATGTGCCGTGGCCTCCTGCCCTCTCCAATTAATTCACCGAGGATGGAGGGAAGGAGGGATGAGGAGAGGAAGGAAAGGCATTAGAGGTAAAAATAACTCTGCCAATTACAACAGCCAAGAGGTAGGTGGCTATAATGGCGCTTTAGGGAAGGGAAGGACCCTAAGGGGAAATGTTCGTACGCATGCGGGTTTTTAGGGACTTTTTGTCCACGTGTCATAATACATTAAGCTTTTTAAAAGACTTTAACAAGAAGAAAGAATGAATCCATCGACTCAAAAGGTAAATAAATCAATTATAATCAGGAAACGCACCAAATCCGTGCTCAAATAATTGAGTAGCCTTAACCTGATATGTGCTGAGCAAAGGTCCCCTCTGAACATTCCTGTCATACATGCAATTTGAATTTCTTTCAAAGCTTTTTAACCACTGATTGTGCGAGTTGGTTACTCTACAGTGTCGAGGTAGAAAAGGCGGCCTTGACTTCTAACCACTCTAAAAGAATGTAGGCGAAAAGTGTCTCAGAGCAGAAGGTGAAATTAAAAGAGAAAACTCTCAATGGAGACAAAACACGTGATTATTTTGAACATCTGACAGTGAGGCACCGGTCAAGGAAACTGAAATCAATGGGCCAGGATAAAGGAAGTTATTCGGTGGATTATACAGAAACCGCTAGAGGCAAGCTATGAATGCACTCATAGTAAACTTAAAGAGGTTAACATTACAACAGGAGGGCCTTGGTAAAACGATACTCACTTGTGTTACAACTCTTAGCAAAACGGCCTTGCAGTCTTGGGATGACGTTAATTGTAACAAAGAACATCTTGAGGAGCAAATGAGAAAGAGATCTAATTAAAGTAGAGATTAATTAAAATCCTCAGTCATCGCTGTTATTGTATACTCGGAATACCTTTCCCACCGGAGAAGGCTCTTCTGTATGTGGAACTTTTGCAAAGTAGGTATGAAAGCGAGAGAAAAAACGACTGAGAAACTAGGTTCACCTAAGATAGTAGGCAGCTAAATTACATACTAGATGACGGCAAGAAATATGATCCAACTATCAATCAATCCTTTATCTACCAGGTGTGATGTATGACTTGGTAATACATGACAGCGATCTGCCTATGCAGCCCATGGCAGGCAAATCACTCTCGGAGGTAATGCGTGTGTCACACTTTGCGCACCGTCTGACTTTCTTTACCTTGGTGGTTAAATGACCTTAAACACAGCTTCATCACAGGGCTTACGGCCCGTGAGGAGTGGAGTAGGGGCGGTGAAGGAGGAGCTGGGAGGATGATGTATCCAATAGCTCGTTCATCATGTTAGATTAAATACTCCACTTCGCTGAACTTGAACGGGGCGACGGTCTACCTCTCTCCTTTCTCTTACAAACCACCAACGCTCATATGACCTCTGCACCCCCACCCTTTCCACTTCTGCTTTCTACTTCCAACTCTTTGTTTCAGTCTCTTATTCTCTTGCCTTTTATTCGCCGCCTCCCTTCCCGTCTCTGCAAAATAAAAAACGCCGCCGCTGCTGCTGCATTTATGCCGGGGATTTAGCTCGTAAGCTGAAATAATACAATTAATTTGTCCTCTCTCCGATTCTCTCTTTCCCTCCGTTCCTCCTGCTGTCTCAGATCAAGGATGTGGAAATGTGCTGACGTGGAGCGATACCCAAAAGAGAATTCTAACAAAGATGTTTGTTCACGCTAATGAAGAAAATAATGAAAGGCAAACAACAAAAGTAAAAGATAGGGCGAAATGAAATGAGAACCACAGAGAAATTGAGACGTGTCGAACGAGTGTGGCATTATCAGATATGCACACAAAGACGTGTGAGGCACTTTAAGTAATAGTGTCACTGCGTTTGAGATATCTTTCCATCTCAGATAGGATATCTTGCTGCCGGGACAGGAGTAGGAGGAGAACACAGTCTCAGTACGTGAGCGGGGGGACTATCCGGGATAATTGGACTTACTTCAAATAGGGAAAGTATGAGTAAGTGAAAACTTATCTCGTCTTTAAATTCTGCAGTTAAGAGGATATGTAAGTTTTAAAAAAAAGAGTGAATAAGTCAGAAAATACTCCAATACTGACTATGAAAGCCTTGGGAATCTTCAAAATGATCTCTGAAACAGATGCAAAGCCCTTTAAATAAGCACGCTGATACTGAAGCAGCATGTCAAAGGGGAACCCCACAGATTTGAGTTATGATGAGGATTCAGGGTTTTTGAAGATGACTCATACTACGAACTAATAAGTCATAGTTTCTCAAGCCGTGCTGTTTTTATTGACTGTTCAAAAACTAAAAGCTGTGCAAAAATGTGGCCTTACTGACAAGTGTTTTTATAGTTAGATCATAGGGGCCATTATGCTCATTGTCAGGGTGATATTTGTAATTTGTGCATCTAATGTGACACGTTTACATGCTCATGTTCATAGAATTGCGTGGCATTAGCCAGACTCTCAGAAATTAAACTCTTAAGCTACTGTAAGGGTTTATGCCTAAAAAAAAACAGGTTTCAAGAGGAGTACTATATTTTATAATTCACATGATACATACATTGCTTTGTGGTGGCCATTGGCGTCTAATGGCTAATTTTCCAAAATTCCAAATCGGCCAATGGAAAAAAGCCAATTTGTTTTATACTGATGAACCCCCATTATTGGCAGAACCCCAATCTGCTAATAATGTCTAGTTTTCAATACATATATACACTTAACATCCTTTTCCCCCCATCTTTTAAATGTAGCTGGTAAAAGTTGTTGCTTGTAATTTGGCTACCCCGTCTTTTACCCACAAAAATAGAGCACAATATATCTCAGGACCCTGAAGCCTTTTACACATATATATTTACTTTTCTCATTAGATATTCATGAACAGTTCCATATATTTCATGAATATCTCCATCTCTACCTCATCTGCTTCAAATAGGCTGTGATTATTATCATCCCTTTTCAAACAGGAAGCTGTCATCCTGTGGAGAGGAAGTCCCGGCGGTGTTGGAAGTACCTGTTCTGTTTTGCAGAGCCTGACTTTACTCCCCGCCAGGGACACCAGCACTCTGCCTTTGTAACCGCGGAGATCCAGCAAGCCTTGCTTGTTTGTGGAGGGCGGGTGGGGGAGGCTGTCTGAGCGCTTCTGGGAGCCGCAGGCGGGGGGGCGCGTGGCCGTCTGAAGAATTTCCATCCACTCCTGGCGCTCCCCTGTGCACACGTGCATGAGTGAGAGACGGAAACAGAGACAATGAGAGGTGCGTGTGGATACAAGTGAGAGGAAGAGATGAGAGGAAGAAATCAAGAAAGGCCAGAAAGAGAACAAGACAAAGACAGATAAGGGGCATCTTCAAGTCTTTGAATCATAGTGTGAATTCATCATTTTTACATCCCTTCAGTGGCTTGTTGGCTGCTAAAAGCCCCGTTGCATACTGATACAGAAAATTCCAGTCTGAAGGAAAAGTAATTGAAACAGAGGATGAGCTGCCATTGGTGGAAGTGAACTTAGCCCCCAGAAAAAGAATATCCTGCAAAGCTGAAAAGTGCAAAGTCTAGCACTTGAGATAGATAGCTGCTACTCTGAGATTTACAAGCCTTAGGCAAGATGTGGCCGGGGTAATTTAAGACAAATGTGTGTCAAACATACCACCTAATTAAAATATATAGTTAAACTAGATTACTGCCTCGAGGTTGTATGCCTCCGCCAACCAAGTCAAGATTCAGTTTACACCCATGGCTGTAAAGTCATCCCTTCATTATCTTAACCTGTTCAACATTTGTTTGAAATTGGCATGTAGTTCTGTCTGAAACCAGAGCCCAGTTTGCTCTGATTGGTTAGCTGGCCAGCTCTGTTGTGATTGGACAACCACTTACAGTAGCGATGTGTCAGAAATGTCCCGCTCCTCAGCATATCAATGTGTTGGAGTGCTAGCCAATAGAAGCACAAGTGATGTTACATAGTGATGTCAGTTTGTAAGGAAGTAAACAAAGGAGTCCAATCGATGCGTTTTAGTCTAATGTAGATACCACGAAAAATGTGTATATACTGAGTGTTGATTCTACAGCGATTACATGCCAAAATCCAAAGCTTTTAAGACCTGAGGTGCCTAGTAAGAGCTGACTGAATACGATTGGCTAATTTCCGTCCTATAACAGCCACTTCTTATACTCTGTGACTTCAAAAACGATTTGTCCTTGAACACGACACTTGAATCTCTCACTTGTATAAATCACCCAGGATTACCTCACAACTAAATGGCTCAAGTGTAACGCAATGCGTGGTGTTTTATCCAGGGTTTACACTCTAAAGGCCTCTCAGATGTCTTCCTCGTCTTACTTTACAAACGGACATAAAAGAAGACATGAAACCGGCGCTGTAAAGCTCATTCCCCTACCGCCCAAGACATTGTGCTATCAAAGCCAGCAGAGTGGAAACACAAGAGATACCAAAGGATTGTAAACACACAACCCCCCACGCTCACACATCACAGGTCCTAAGCAGCACCCACTGTGGTGACTGTTCAAAACAAGATGGGAGAAAAGGAAATCTGAAGAACATCTGTAAACCGATATGAGACCAAGCTGTTGGGATGGACCTTAACATTTGAGAAAAAGACAGCCTTTTTCCTAAAGTTTTTTAGAAAGTATATGCAGTCCAATTCAAACGTATGTGGCTCTCAACTCGCTATCCAAAAACAACACTGACAATTGACACTTTCCTAAAATACACAAAGTGACAAAGTTAGCACTTGTGTGGTCATACACCCCTTTTTTCACGAAATGTATTTTTGGATACCCATGAATTTTAGCAAATAACAGGATGGGGAATCGCATGTTTGTTTGTAGCCTTTATTTAACCAGGTGAAAAATCCCATTGAGATCAACGATCTCTTTTTCAAGGGAGACCTGCGGTACATTATACCGATTTCTTTCAAACAGAGGACTTGAGGTCTGTATTTCCAAATGGTTCTCTTGTTCAAGGTATAAAAAAAAAAAGAGACAAGAGCCCTTACTAGGTGTAATCACTTCTCTGCTTCATTCTATCATCCATTATTATGATTATTATGGGCCGGTTCTTTGCCAAAAGACGTAAAACCATAGACACATAAATCATGTTGCCCAAAATCAATTGTTTTATTAGCTATATAGGCTAAGTAAGCATGAGCAAACGTTTGTCCAATGTTATACTGTTAAAGCATGAACATTTAAGAATAGAGAAAGTGTGTTTTATTGATCTACACTTTTCACCCACAGCTGGGTGGGTGCTCAAATCACATCAAAGTTAGAGATTCTACTAAAATTCCACGTCCTGAATCTTTGAAGAAGAAAAAATCCATTGGACATTTCAATAAAGAAATGAAGATAAATCCACACTTACTTAACTTAAATCTGTTAGCAGTTAGTATAAGTCGTACTTTGCACACTATCTTCAGTGATATCTGATGGCCTGTGTAAATCTTGGTCTGCGGATGTAACTGGTAGTATACGCAACATCTTTCCCCTGCTTCCTTGTAGCCTTTTAAGTCAGCATCAATCATATCTGCCACCACAGCAGGATCCGGATTGAGTTAATGTGCATGCAACCTGTTGGAAGTCAGCTTCATAACAAGGAGAAATCATCTATGTCTGCAGGAAACTCAAAGACCTTGGCCTTGGCCATGCTTTTCAGATTCAAACATTGAAAACAAAAAAGGGGAAGTATAGCCGTTTGCGCCGATTACTGCTTTGGTCAATGAGTATAATTTAGTGTTAAAATATCAGCAGCAGATTATTGTGGTACTCCTAATGCATATCCTGCAACCACGGAAATATATCAAGGACAATAATGTGACCCGACAGCAATTTAGAGCCACAGACAGTGTTGTTTATTTGTTAATAGTTAGTGGTGAACAGGGAAAAATCAAGAGTTTACCAGGGTTCAAATCATAAAAAGTTAAAAAAAGAATGGTAATAGATTTTGTTTCTTCTAGCGTTGCTTACTGTTCTGTATCCATTGAGGTATTTTTGGGTTGACTGCATAATGGATATGGTCTTTGTATCCACAGGTCTAACTTTACACAGGTATGATTATTTCAATATTAATTGATGCCAATGGTTGGCCAGGTTTTAAACAGGTAATTCAGGGTGAGCGTTTGCGTGACCTTCTGACCTCTGCGTGCTCTCACATGTGGACATTTCCACCAACATCTGAGGAAAAGTTTCTCCCACTCCCAAACACTCCCCTCCTGACTGTATCCGCTGCCTGGCCCTGAACTCAGCTCGGGTCTGGCTACCCCCCAGATTCTTATGAATTTACAAAGAGCCGCTATCAATAATGAATGGCCTACTCAATTATTGACCGCTCTGTACATCACTGGGCTTTACTGGTCCGTTCCCACCCTTGCTTTCTGAGTTCCATTACCTGTCCTGCGCTCACTTATTTGTCTGTTCATTTATTCAGGCACTTCCTCTTTCTCTCCTCTTCGCGCATGCTGTCAATCTAAGAGTGGGAGGGAAGGCAAGGAAAGGAAGTGGGAGGATTGAGGAGAAAACTTGAGCGAAACTGAGGAGATGGTGGCATGCCTGCGGGTTAGCATGTGTGCTTCTGGCTCGTCTTGCATATGATGGAGTATATGTTTTTGTTTGTTTGCGCAAACTCTCGTATATGAGCGTGATTGCCAAAGTTCACTCTGTGTGCAAACATGCCCTTATCTCTATAAAAAAAGTGCACAGCTGGCCCAACAGAAGCCACATCCAGCTTGTTAAGGGATGTATGTATAGCCATGTATTGAAACACTCTTCCACTCTACATGGCCAGAGACGAGCAGAGAGGCAGATAATCCTCATTGAAAGTGGATGAGATGAGAACCAGGTGCACTTAGCGCTCAGCAGAGATCTTAGAAGCCGGCATGTTATGTACTTCAAAATCCAGTATTTTAAGTCAGGATCTAATTTAAAATATATACCTGTTATTTTTGTTGCCTTATGTCAAGGAGAACTTTTCTTACTTGGCATAGTTGTTCTAATGCTTGTTAATACCACTAAACATTAGCTTCAAACTACCTTTTAATGCATTTGATTGATTGTTGTTTGAAATGATTAAACCAGGCACCGAGTGTTAAAATAAGAAAGTGAAATATTTACTACAGTTAATACAAATGTACTCCGACTCGTCCTCCGGAGTTTATATTTCTACCGCCTTCCTCTCCCTGGCCCGTTTGTTGTTATCCCTACTTATTGTCTACATCTCTCTCTTATCTGCCTCCCTGTCATCTCAGACAACACTAACATGTGTTCGGAGCAGGCTTTGTGGAAAGGCAATTGCCAAAGCATCAGAATACAAATCATCAACATTCCGTTACCACATAAATCCCATCTTCCCTCTTGTAGCGCATTTGTCTGCACCCCAACACTCGCTTGTTGTCCCGTCCGTTTTCCATCACTCTCCGCTCGTGTCTCTTCTTGCCAAACTCTCCCTTCCCTCTTGCTTTCTTCTCCCCCACCCTTTCCTCTTCCCTCCTTCCTTCCTCCTTCCATCTCTCCTCTCTCAAGCTGACAGTACCTGAGGGAAGAGGCCACCTGCGGACCAAGTGGAGAGTCAGCCGACAGCTGTGTGCACACTCTCTCCGGTGGCCTTCAATTATTCACTCGCTTCTCCCTCCTCCTCTCCCCTCTCTCCATCTTCACTCTGCCCTTTTCATCTCCCCCTGTCGTGCCTGCCTTTACCTCTCTGTTGCTTCCTCGCGCCGAGATTGCGTGTCTACCTCTCTCGCTCCATCCATCCCCGTTATTCCCTCATTTAATCGCTCCCTTCCTTGTTTCCACTATCCCCCCTTCTCCTAATGTCCCTTGTGGATGCCTTTTCCGTTTCCTACACACTCCTCTGACCATCACACCATCATTTTCTCCCCCCTCTCACCCCTACTGCATCAGCCCACTTCACTAACCTACTCCTTCTCTCTCCCTCTGTCTCCTCATGTCTTCCTCTTTCTCATGTGTTTCCCCAAAGATTGATGACTCTCCGCCACAAGGCGAGTGGGCCTGTTTAAAGATGCATGAGGTGATGAGGCCAAGTTTTCTCCTCCTTCTCTCTCCCTCTCTCTTCTCTCCCCAACTCTTTCTTCTGACGGCAGCAGCCACCTCTGTGAGGGGGGCTTCTCGCTGATCCCGCTTGTCAGCACGGCTGAGTGTGACGTATGACGATCAGCTCGCAGACAGTGTGATGAATGATGCCGCTGAGGACCCGCGACTCTTAAACAGACAAAAAAGTCTGGCAGATATTGATATGATGATGCACTGAATGGAAAGAGTGAGGGCGAAGAATCACTGGGGCTCAGTTTGGTGAGAATTCATTTTAGGAAGTTTAAGAAGGTTTAGAAAGGGCAAGATGTTGACTACATCTATATCTGAGTGGATGCACAACTGTTTGGAAGGAGATCCAATCGTAAAAAAGCAAATACCATTCTTCCATCAAGAAAACTAGGTCTTAAGAAGTACCATAACAAAGGTGGTTTAAGACCAAAACACAAACATAAAATCAGGCCTTGATTCAGTGTATGGGTGAGATGATACATTATTATGAAGATGCATGTTTATAAGAGAATATAGGCTGCCTCCATTTAGTGTTCTAGTTAGTTGGCAAGGATATTTTACTATTGCATATCCCTTTATCAGCTCCATGAATAAATACATCCTAATTCTGTTGAACTAATGTGCAATGTTTCACTGGAGTCCATGTTTTTGAGATGTCAAATATATCCACTTCTGCGTGAAATGGCTTTGACTGAAGTCGAAGTAAACAGACTTTCAAAACTTTGAAACTAAATTTGAGTCTTTGTAAAGTCAGAACTGATTTTTGGTAGACTTGATGCAGCGATAAAAGTTATAAAAACAAAACACATTTTGTTCTATGGCTTCTTTGTTACCAAGCCCATTCACAAATCCGACATCATTCACTTTCGAATACATTTTGGTCTCTCAACTACTGAGAGAAAGTTCATGGGTATTTCATGACGTTCACCAGCTAGCCAGAAAAAGAAAAAGGATTAATAAAAACAAGATTTTTAGCTGTTGATTAGTTGCCTTCCAAGAACAATTATGTGCAAACTTGCCTCAGTTTAACCCAGAGGATTTTGAGAAACTCATATTATATGAGTTCGGCTTAACAAAGAGCAATAAACCACCAGTTGAACTTATCCAGAGCAATAAGCAGATGCTCAATATCAATGATGTATATGTCAAGTATTGATAATTATATTCCTCGACGTCAATAACTTGCAAAAAGGTTGCAAAGATCCTTCTATGCCCTCACATCTTTCAAACTGTACCGCAGAATGAGTCAAAGGTCCATAATCATGCAAAACTCTCCGATGTGACTCATCCGCGGGAACCAAAGGGCGGCCAGCATCTGATCCCAGAGATGGACCGTCGATTAGTGGATGAGCAATTTGACCTGAGCTGCGTAATAGACTGCCATCAAACAGGAGGTGAAGAGAGGGAAGTGCTCCTTTCCCCTCTCATTAACGCCGACACAAAGAATCCAGCTAAAAGACGAGAAGCAGAGACTACTCTTTCATCGTTTTGTCTGACAGAAGGATGAAGAGAGGAAGAAGGAGTGGGACTATTAAAAGGACAGCTCCTGGGAGATTTGTGAATTGGTTCATTTACATAGAATTATATTCAAGGAACTATTTATTCTATACGCCTATTTGTTTACTTTTCATTAAGATGAATGTGTATTTGAGGTAAGGTCAATACCTGTTTAGCCTAGCTTAGCATAAAAACTGGAAGCAAAAGCCCCCAGGAAGTGCGCCGGACTCTGAGGAAAATATTCGTTGTGGCCAAACGGCGGTACTACACTTCCGTATCAGTCGCTCGGCCCGGAAAGACTTTTTCCCATTGACTAACATTGGGAAAGAGACGTCTGTAAATCGTTGGATAATTTTTTTGAAACTAAATAAACTACCCAGTATGAACATTTGTATAGCCCTTATTAAAAACATTCGGTCCTCAAGTTGTAAAATGTGCTAATAACGTTATTCTCAGAGTTATTTTCCTCTGCATTATGAACGCGGATCTAACCCACGGGACAGCACCGCCCGGCACGTTCATGTGACGTGTTCAGTACTACATGAGTTTTACCTTTACCCATGGATGCACAATAAGAACGGATTATATGATTATATGAATACTTTCGTGACGTTTCGCTCTCTCTAAAGTTGGGCCATTTTGTCTTCATGCGCCAATGAGCAACTCTCATAGGAATGAACGAGGCCCCGCCTCCCACGCTGTATCTAGTTCTTATTATACATCCATGGGGAAAACAGACCTACTAACTTAGACATACACAAAGTCATACACACTGTGTGTTGAGTAGTCGCAACAGATAGGACAGGGTAAGTTGTGTGTTGCCATTTTTACTTTCTGAACAATGGCTACTGTTATTACTATAGCTAATATGTTAGCGTGCAACTTTCCCTAAAAGCACAAACTTTCAAAACACAACATATTAGGGATCTTGCAAGTTCTTGGAAGACAATATATTTTTGTTATTCTTACAAATCCAGGCAAGCTGTTTTAGCTCAACTGCAATTGTTATGCTTTGCTAGGCTACAAGCAACAACAGACATGAAATTGATTGTCTTGTATCACGCTCTAAAAGAAGACACATTTCCTAGAATGTAGAGTAACCCATTTCTTAATATATGGGTACCTTGCAAAATGAATTTTGAGTAATGTAAAATATATAATAACATTGAAAATATCCTTTGAAAGAGGAGTACAGAATGAGCAGCAGAAAGAGGACTGCGAAAAGCAGAAGAAGAATATGAAGCATTCGTCCTACCTTCTCTTTCAGCCCGGAAAACGAAAGTCCGAAGCGAGGTAAGCACTTCGAACTTGTTGTCGCCAAGTCCTCGCAGCTGTTTGATAGCACTGGCCAGGATCGTACCTTTAGAGTACATCTCCTAAACAAAAAGACGCATAAACAGACAGATAAGAGCGCTGATAAAAACCCAAGCAGACACACACAGCTTCACGCATCAGTTCTTATTCCCATTATCTAGATCTCAAGACCCACAATTACCGCATTGCTTGCATCAGTTGATGTGTAATTCTGAGTTGTACACCACTGTCAAACATCCTCATCCATCTAGAACCATTACCCATCAATCCAGCTTCAAATGTATTTACAGAAATGGCTTCCCTGTTCCTTTTCAAGCAATAACTTTGACGAATGGCTCAGAGCTCTTGGGTATTTCAATTTAAAAAAAAGCTGCTGCAGGAATGCAAACAGGAACCATATAGAAAATGCGTTCATATGAGCAAGGACAAATATGTTTTGATGTGGTCTTTGACATTAACACAAATCATTTGAATTATAGACTTGAAATGTGTGGGATTTGAAATGGAGCAGGAGGAAACAGCCCCAAAAAGTGAATTACAATGCACCGAAGAAGCCAAGAATAACACGTCGTTTGGGTGTTAGGAGACATCATCATAAAACAAATCCACAAGCCGAAAACAAACTTCGCAAATATTTAAAAAGAGACGGGTACGCTGGTGTGGGGATTTGGGTGCAGCACAGGAAGCGCTTGTTGGGTAAACTGGGATTGGATCTGTGTGTGTGTGTGTGTGTGTGTGTGTGTGTGTGTGTGTGTGTGTGAGCGTGTGTGTGTGTATATTGTTTCATTACCCACATGTTTTCCCTGAGCAGCTCTAGAGGAGGCATCTAAACAAGGAGGATGTTACACTGGAGGCTTCATGACCCTCTTTACAACCTCCCTTGACAAAGCAATTAAAGTACGAGGTCATTGTCAATATAAAGAGGAGACAGAAGGGGCGTATAAACAAGGAATCAAACGTCAGTATTATCACTTCTGAGGAAGCAAGGACAGAAGAGTACTGCCATGGAATCAGTATTCAAACCGTAATGTGGTTAGAGTAACAGAGAAATGCCCTTAAAGTAGTTGGAAATGAGCTGAGAACATGTCAGATTGTAATGTTCCTGCAATGGAGTGAACTGGGGGAGAGTACATTACGCTTCTGTAGCGGCGTGAAAATCACCGGGTTATAAAAAAGAAAAGGGTCGTCGCAGACATTGCATTATTCATGTCGATAATGTCATTATCATTGCAAGGTATGAAAAAAAACCTCCCTTTTTTCTCGCTGACGCTTTTCAACAAGCTTGACCTGAATTTCTGATTCTTGTAATGGATTGCGGGGATTGCCATGCACAGTACTGTATATTTACTCTACTGTAGAGTGTGAAAGGAAGGGAAGACAAAAGGATGAATCTTGGAAGGAAAAGGAAGTGAACTTTTGACTCCCTCTTGCCATTCTTAATTAAGCCGGTGACCTTGCCAGCCACAAAAGCCTATTTCTAGAGACAGTAGAGCCAAAAATATACACCAGCAAGTGCAGTCAGTTAGGGAGAGCGGGGGCGGAGGCAGGGATGGATGGTGGGAGGGAGGGAGGGAGGGAGGGGGGGCGTGAAATTTGAAAAAGAAGAGAATTAGGTTTGTGTGAAAGGCCAAGGAGAGGACTGAGGAAAAGAGACACAATAGAGAAAAGATCAAAAGTATTACATAATCCGAAAAAGAAAGGGTTACGGATAGAAGAGAGACATCATGTCGGAATAAGGAGGCTAAAAAGGGGTCAGTGTGGGGTCCTTCTCATAATAAGACAGGATGTTAACAATGGCAAGAAGTGGCTCAACCTAATTACCGACATTCAGCATTGTGCGTTTATCTCCTCAGGAGTTTCACACTAATGTCTCCCCGCCTCTTTCGCTCTCTAATTTTAGATAGAAGTTAAAGGAAGGTGAGGAAAAGAGGAAGCACGCGGCTGATAATTATACCTCGGTACGGGTTAACGGTAATTCATTGTTTTAATTCTACTTTTGAGGGTCATGGAGGAGAGAGTTGTTTAATTGCGAGTTGTGCATCTGTAAATACCTCGATAGGCGACGAGAGATGGGGAAAAGAGGAGCGGTCAGACAACTCGTCCGACCCCCCCCCCCCACACACACACAGTGTTTATAGACTAATCCCTAGAGAACGGACTGCCAAAGAAGCAATGAGGCCTAACTATCTCTCTTTCTCCAACAGACTCACCTGTCTCGCCTCCTTCTGCCAAACATCTCCTTTCCCCCTCCCTCTGACCTCTCTCCCACTCTCTTATTCTAGCCGTTCCCTATCAAAACCTCCCAACGTACGTCATGTCACTTCTTCGTCGAACAGACTATTTTACGTGGATAACTATGTCTCTTTTCTTCTCAAAGAAACAACCTGGTAAACTTCAGGAAACAATTAAAGCAGAGCAATTGAGCTAAGACCTTTAATAATGAAGGCAGCGTGTGGAGAAAGCAGGGAGGAGGCTGAAGAGGCTGGAAAGAGTTTTCACCACCAGCACGGAGTTCAGGTTCTGGCATCTCAAAGCAGAGGGTTTTCAATGGAGGCATGAGGACACCAACTGGTTGGAGCGGAGAACTGCACCTTAGAGATATTGCCTGTGGAAAGCAATGCGTCCTTACTCAGTGTTTCACCAAGTAGGGTGCCTCAAGGAGTTTAAAGAGGTTGCTTCCAGGCAGAGCTGTGTTCCTCGTGAATTAGTCTACCTTAAGTCTTCATAGTGCGATTGAGAGGACTTTTGGGTCCCTGAACGCTGCAATGGGTCAAAAGGGTTTTTGAACATACAGTATAACCAAATAATTCAGATTAAATATTTAAATAGTAAAGCCTGTGGGCATCTTTCATTTTTTTTTTTACATTTCATGAGTTTATATGGGCAAAAACAAAGATTTAGGGTTATGCTTAAACATGCATTTGATTTTTAGCCACCTGGGGGCATTGCTGCAAACATTTACATTTCACCTTATACTGTAATGTTGATATTGTTAGAATTATAGCAAGAAATTGCTTATATATGCAAAGAATTCAATTGTTTGAAGTCCTGTTTTTGTTCACCTGATGAGTCCAAGTCCAATATTCACTCAGTTTGACCAACTTATGAGAATGAAGTCTGCCTCTTTCGCAGGTAAATGCTATGTGAGCTTGTGGCTAACCATGTCAGCTAATAAGCCCCTGGCAATAACAACGGTATGTTTTCAAAGCTCTTTCAAGATCATTCACAACTCAATGCGGTAAAATCTACATCAAGAGTAGCACTAATATGGATTCAAATGGTAAGAACATTGACATCATTTAAGATTCTTTGCAACTGCTACATGTGTTGCATACTTTTCACACAGAAATAATAAAAAGTAAACATTTGGAGTGTCACAAGTGTTACACTAAGTGTCAGCAAGGGCAACTTGGGAAGACACAGGAGGGAGTAAGCAGAGGAGCTTTCAGGCTTGGAAAGAGAGAGCTTTGCAGACAGACAATCATGGAGACTGATACACTCAAAGACTGATCCCCGATCCTAAAACCTCAGCTCCCCTATGGCCTGCTATTCAGCTTCCACCTCCCTCCCCCATCTTCTCATCCCTTCATCCCTCCCAGCCATCCTCCTCACTTCCTCCCTTTGCTACCCTGAAGCCAGGCTTTGGACTGTTTCTTCACAAACACACACACACACACACACACACGACACCATGTCGGTACCCTAAAGACTACCTCTCAGGCCCAAAGCGTTCTCCCAAGTCAATCCGGGTGTTGACGAAATCAGGCGAAAGGAGTGATTGATGTGGCGGATTGGATACAGCGCTGCAAGAAGAAGTGAGACCGAGGATCTCGCTACTCTCCCACGCCACCTCAGCTACCCCCGATGATGACATCATGGCGGCCAGAGACCTTCAAGCTGGGACTGCGATTAAGTGTGATTAGTTCTGTCTGAGGTTGACAGATCCCAGAGGATTTTTAACTACGGAAAGAGTTTTCTGGGGTAGTTTAAAGTTCGAGAAAGAGAACAAGCATGGGAATATGAAAAGAGTGGAGGTGTGTGGCTTTTTGGTGTTTGCATAGTAAAGATTGAAAACATAAAAAACAATATCTTAGCTGGTTTTTAATATAAGAGATAAAAAGTCTGGATCCTATCTATACAAGTTAGCTAACATTAGATGCAACATGCTACTGGCCATAACAGACTAAGTGGGGTTATAGCAGCAAAATTGGATATGTTTTATTGCTAATGTATTCAAATTTGTATTTTTTTGAGAAATGTTTTGTTGTTACATAATTTCTGAGATATCTGAAAAGCCGAAATTAATATTATCTGCGACTGTACTTAAGTGTTATTAATGCTAACATGCTAAACTTAAATGAGAGCAGCATGTCATCTTTGCCACTGTGGACATGCTGCAATAGCATTGGGACGTTAGCATGTAGCTGAGATTATAGCATCTTGAGTAATAATAGATATAATAGATGCAGACAAAGTGAGTCAGAATTACTCAGGTTTCATCTTGACATATGTTAACCCAAAATACCATGTTATAATGTGTTATTTTTATATACAAAAAAACATATATGTTAGTATATAGAAGTATTATATGATTACAGTATGTATTGATTATTACACTATACAGTATTAGTTCTACTTTACATTATTTAATTTCAAATTATTTATTGTTCTTTCTCCTAGAACTCACTTGCAATATTGCTCAGTTTTAAGTCTTGTTTTTGAGAAGTATACTGTCTGATGCTTTGTTGGCAGAGACCTAAGAGTTTTATTGCCAAAACTCTGCCATAGTTATCGAGCGTATGACAAATAAACCCTTTGAAATATTTAAAAACGGGCATTACACTTCAAATTAGCTGGCAAACCTGCTTCTAGTTGAAGCACTTCAATATGAAAAATGCATAGTAGCTCATCCACTTGGAAATGTAATGATCCGATAATCAATACCCCTGATGTGAGATCAAATGTGAAGGTTTTGTAACCCTTCAACATAATGACAACAACACGGGATGAAATATGACTTGTAGTCTGCACTCTGTGTAGCAGCACATGCATGTCTCTGCACTGGGAGGCAAAGAAAGCCAGCAACTCATATTTCAATTCCTGACATAAAGCGGTGCTGAGAGACTTCCTGTCTGTCCATGCAATTTCCTTGTACCCCCGCGCTGGCTCTGGAGGTGGCACTGGGTGGCACGCGGGGCGTTGCGGGGCCTCAGCTGGCTGCATAACGCGAGGATGACAGAGAGATTGTACTCGACCTCTCCGCTCACCCGAAACATGATGAAGCCCTCTGCCTCCTCAGAGGAGAGTCACATTGGCAGGGTGACTTTAAAAAGTCTAACAACAATCTCTCTCACACACAAAGGCAAACTTTCATCGTTCTAAAAAAAAGTGCAGCGCCTTCGCCGACAGTGACACGGAGTATAAAGTGCTGACTCGCCGGCCTCCCTGCTGATTCCCGCCGCTCTGGCGATGGAGTGTGTCCTGACAAATAAAGCATCAAATTCAAAGGATAGAGAAACCAAAGGAAAAGAGATAGAAGCCTGGGAGCGAGAGAGCGTGGAGGGCTATAATTAGTAGGTGATTAACGAGCGGGCATCAGACAGGTCCCACATCATTGATTGTGATGTTGTGCGTTGCTGCTGCAGCGAAAACGAGCTGGCCCTGAGAAGGGGCGCTGAGATCACCGCTCACACACACACAGAAATGTGTTTGTTCTTGGTGCAAAATACATCCAATGGTCATTAGCAAAGACATGAAGGTAAAGCACATTATGTCAGCGAGGTTATGGCCGCTTGAGACTCACTGGAGAACACAGAATTCATACATTCAAAGTATTTTTTGCAAAGGATAAAGCCAAGGTTTATGAAAGCTTCTGGATACAAATAATGAATACTCAACAGTTTGAGAAAGCTTCTTTTCATTCCTGTTCATTATCAATTCTGTAAGCGTAGTTTGAAAAGTAGTTTAAAGTGCTTTCTATGTTGAATTACTGCCATTAAACATATATACAATATGTATACACTTATACAACCTTATCTACATTCATTGTTGTCAGATGTTGTGTCATTGTTACGTGATGATGCAGTTTGAGGGCAGATTGATTTACAAAGGCATTACGCTCGATATGTAATTAGTACTGACTGAAACATGTCTGTACATAATTAAGAATCTAAATTTGGTATTAAGAGCTCGGTTGTGATTGTTGCCGAAATGCTCTTTGATCAGATGTTTCCTAAACCCTTTTTCAATCTAAGAGTATAATATTCGAAGAAGACATTTAAAGAATAAATCATCTCCTGATTACCATTTTAAAATACATCATTCTAAATAATTAATGAAGGTAATGGAGGCTGCAAAATAACAAATAATTACAATGGATATCTGTGATATAAAGTCTTCTGACCGTCTGTTTTTCTATTGTGTGCTGAAGAATGCTAAAGGATTCAGTAGCTCATCGTCATGAGAAAGGTTATCTTGTGTGACAGATAGTATAAAAACCTGGAATATCCTCCAAGTATTCAGACACATACTTTTGGCTGACATGATACAAATATGATGTCTCTTATAGTTTCTTTACCTTCAATAGGGTTAGGAGTACAGGGTTTTGAATCCTGTTGCCGTGAATAATAAAAGCAAATGTAACTCTTCCCAGTATCTTGTGCAAACTGCATGTAGGCACCTTTATGTGAAGCAGTGTCACTCAAGAGGTGAAAGAATATGCTTTCAAGACGTCTTGCCATCATTGTCACACATCTAGGCATGCTTATCTCTCATTCAAGCCCCTCGTGTAAACTGTGTAAAATCTAAAAATGATGTTGAAGTGACACTTAACATGGTAGTGTTTATAGTGTCACTCACATTAAAAATTACACGTCGTCAGTAGTCAACCTGGGTATCATTGACTGTTTCGGCTTATTACGAATTATACAATCTAATCCCAGGAGTAGCCCTGCTCGGGAGATCAATTCCAGCAGTGTGTGTCAAACATTTGCAGCCGTGCGAATAGGCCTCAGCATGCATTAGGACCAGTGAGCAGAACTTATAGTTTCTTTACCTTCAATAGGGTTAGGGTTATGTTTCTATTGTGTTATATTCTAAGGATTTAAGGCAATTGATCCACAGCAGTCATTTCTTATACTGTACTATATTGTCTTAATTCAAATTGGCAGCCAAAAAGAGTTAGTTGGCTAAAAACAAAAAGTTTCCAGGCTAAACATGTGGAGTTAGAACTGCCATCCTCCCCCTCCTCCCTATTTTCTGCTTGTTCAACTCCCATACCCTCACCTAACCCTGACTCTTTCTCCCGCATGCCCTCCCTCCCTGTGATGATAAGGCAGGCAGTGCTCGAACTCAACTGTCAGACAGGAGGAGAATAGAGAGCGGTACAGAGGGAGAAAGAAATGCTGAGGGAGGCAAAAAGTGAGGAGATTCTTCCCTCTCTCTCTCTCCTTTTTTCTTTCTGGGGGAACTGGTCAGGTGCCAACATCAATGTACTTTACTGTACGGCTGGGCGGGCACAGAGAGTTGCTGGCCTGCCATGCGTGGCTTAATGTCGCTCTGTCCTTGCCCTCATTCTTTAGCCTGCCAAGCTAATGATGATGATGAGGATGAAAACGAGGAGGAGGAGGAGAACACTTAGAAGTTGGCTAAGCGGCTCATGGTATAGATTTCTGTCACGGGGGAATGAATTTGCTGATGAGGATGTGGGTGTGTCAGCAGAGGAAGTGTGAACATGCACGTGTGTTTTTCTCTCGCTTACCTTGTCGTTGTTGTAGTAGGCCAGGCTCTCGCCGTCGAATCTCACCCACCGCCTCTGGAAAACACATTTCCTGCAAAGAGAAGGTAGAGGCAAATTCAATTCAGGTGGCGCCTTCGACCCAACTAAACCAGTTCCATGAGAAATAAGTGAAACAATTCTAAAACCGCCAGGACAGTAAGCAGGTTACAAAATCTGCCCTGAACGGGAACTCATATTTCATCAGGAGTGCCATTGATTCATTAATGTCAGGAGTTGTATCAACAGCTGTCAATTAGCATAATCAAAACAAATGGGCACTTTCAATTTGAATATTCAACAGCCGGGGGCAGTTTGCCAAACCTATGCAAATCAGGTGGTGAAGGAGAATATGAAATGGGAGTAAATGATTGATAGCTCCGGTTTTGAGTGAGCCCGTGTGGTACTGAAAGACTCGCAAAGAGGTAGTGCTGCCAGAAAAAGCCAAACTAAATGAGAGCCGACATGAATTTCAATCCTACAAGGTTATTTCCTGTCTTCTTTTTTCTGTCCTTCCCCTTTCAATGTTGCCATGTATTATGGATAGATCGGCTTCAGGCTTCCGTATCTAATGCAATTTATTAGTTTTAAATGGTCATCAATGATAGAAGACACATAGGGGAAGCAGGGAAATATGCAAAATACATAAAAAAGGGTCTGCAAAGATAACAGGAAGCAGTGGTTGACTTCCTGTGGCGGTGACTTCACGCTCGAGTTGTTTGGGTGAAAGGTTGATAAATAGAGTGAGAACATTCAAGAAGGAGCTGCAGTAAAAGGTTTTATGTACATCCAACTAATATGACATGGATACTAGGGATGGGAACGATTAATCGAATATTCGAAATTATTCAGGTATGAGAATATGAGTTATGAATTTTCTTTTTTCTTTTTGGGAGGGGTTCCTAAGTTGATTAAATATCAAATGGAATAATTAAATGTATACGACAGTGCCATAGTTAAGTGTGTTAGGTCTAAAGGTGTGTTTTGCTCCGCTCACCGGTCCCTCACAGCGGGCAGAGCTGCAGGTGCTGATCTCTCTCTCGCGTCTGGTTATACTTCACTCGCGTTTATGTCCAAATCCATCAGATCTAGCTAGTTCTAGCTAACGATATGGCTGCTGCCCCTCCCTACACGCAGATCACGCAGACTCAAACCTCATCTTATGCCCAAATTCCAGCTGAGAGGGTCTTCTCTACAGCTGGCGTGATTGTGAATCGTCTCCGCACCCGCCTCTCCCCTGAGTAGACATGCTCATATTCTTAAACAAGAATGAGTATTGAATAGCTTCATTCAACATTTTTCCCAATTTTTTATTTATTTTTTTTTTAATAGGATATGTACATTTCGGTTAACCGTTTTTTTGGGGGTCGAATATTCGAATATACATTTGCTTTCAAATTCCCATCCCTAATGGATACAAATGAATTTCTCTAACCACAGTCACCTTTTTTAGGAGTGCTGTTACCTACCCTTGAGGCGACAGCTTGTCCAGCCATCCCACTTTGAGCACCTGGTGTTTGGGGGCTCCATAGAAGCATGCGTACGGAGAAATATCAGGAAGTGCATTTCCCACAGCGTCTGCAGGATCGGCGTAGAGGTCACACTCCACCATGATTAAAGGTCCATCCTCAGGGCCAGAGGCTGCGGATCCCACAGCAGGAGCGTCAGGGGTGACGGGGAAACTTTGGTCCAAACTGACCATGCTAGCACACTCATCCACAGTGGAGTATTCATCTTGGTAATGGTCTGGGATAGTTGGAGCAGGGGGAATGTCCTGGTCCTTGGATTTCTTCCTTTTAGGTGGCTTTTTTCTGTTGGAGCATAGGTGTTGTTAGAGGAGCTGTTGGACATTTTAGGGATTACTTATCAGTCCGTTGAGAACACTGTCCTATTAGCTTAGTCTATGCTAATGTAGGTCTTACAACACTTTGTATCTTAAGTTTCAAAAGGAGATGGGTGCTGGGACTATTTTTGCTGAACAACAGGCAGTAATTGCATCCGGCCAAGACATAGAGTTTTACCACCCTGTAAAACCACAGTTTATTTTTAGATCTCTGGTTAGCTACACAGCCACGAAGCTACAAAGTGTTAATAAAATTAAAAAAAGAGCTAGAAAATCTCATTTAAGTCTCAGCATTAGAGCGAATAAGCGTGTTTCCTAAAAGGTCATACTATCCCTTTAAAAATCATTGGTTTCAATTTAAATGTATAATTATTGACCAAAAATGACTTATGATGCAACTCTATCATGCAACTTTATCAT
Source organism: Trematomus bernacchii (assembly GCF_902827165.1). Lineage (NCBI taxonomy): Eukaryota > Metazoa > Chordata > Actinopteri > Perciformes > Nototheniidae > Trematomus > Trematomus bernacchii. Next base: position 1,161,274 of record NW_022987686.1, on the reverse strand, counting down.
GTTTTCTAAATAACATGGTTGTTTTCTAAATGTAGCCCATCATAAATGACTGCGATACATGATCAAATCAAATGAATGTTTGCAATGTGTACACCGTGACTGGTTAGCGCAAAATCTTGTGGTGAGCACTTCCCTTTTTGAACATCTAAATGACAATTTATACATCTACAGTGTGGGACAGCGGTGTTACATCAGCATACCGTACCTGTGTTTCTTCTGTTTTATCTTGTCTTTAAAACCCTTCTGTAAGCCTTCTTTAGGGCCGAGGTCCTGCAGAGCACAGAGGAGATTAACATCAGATGAGAACAAAGTGTCCGTCTTACACCGTTATCATGCTGCTGCGCTAAGCTATGTTAACTTTAGTGGCTAGGTGACATTTCCATTAACCTCAGGGGGACAAACTGAAACAAGCACATTTCCACTCGGCTGTGTGTCCACGGTGACAACATTAACACAGAGTGAGGAAGTTTGCTCTGCGGTTGAAACGCCACTGATAGATCTGAGAAATGTCTGTTCCTCTTTGGCGAGCTGCTACTCACTGACGCTAGCGGGGAGGGGGGGGGTGCGTTGTCTTACCGCAGTGCTTTCGGGGTTGTTGTACAGGAACATTTCTCCATAGGGAGCGATGGGCGTCAAGGTTCTTTGAAGTGGAGCTAAAAAGGACACAGGAATAAAATAGTAGTTTTGTCATAGCATTTGAACTTGCAGTATGACGGCCTAAACATGAAAGTAAGTAATAGGATTGTTCCAGTTCAATTTAAAATCACTCAAATGTTATAGTGGCTTTTGATTAAACCAACGCATTGATCTGAATAAAATCGTGCCAACCCCTTGATCCATGTAAACCAATTAAATGTTGTTTTGCCCATCTCTCTGCTTCGGCCTTTTGCTTTTTCCCCAACTGGGAGTAGGATCCTCCTCAGTCTGCCTCAAACAGACGGAGGCTCTGCCAAGGCCATTTCTCTGTCTCGCTTCCTGCAGGGATCGTGTGCGGTGGTCGTTGGAAGAGAAGGAGAAGAAGAAAAGCGGAGAGACTGTGGCCAGACACTATTAGTCTGGAGACCCCAGGCCACCCTTGCCAATGCCTGTCACTGTGAAAAATGACACCGCCCTCTCCTGAGGATTGCGAAGAGGCCAAAAAGACACCGCCACGGGGCTAGACACACATAGACACTGGCGGAGAGGCAGATAGCTGCGCGGGCGGAGATCGAAAGACACATAAAAATGCCTCGAGACAAACGCAGACACAAAAAGGATGGACAGTCAAATAAGTAGTGGCAAATACTCCAGTACTGATGTGAATGTGCTGCTTTTTGAGACAATGCAGGCCATTACAGAAGGGCACAAACGGCATGTTGTGGTGTAAGAAAGCCAACACGTTAGCGTAATAAGTTTGCTTGTTTATTGCTTTATAAATGACATCATCTGTCTGCGAGCCAGCCTTCGATGTGTACTTTCAGTTTGTTTGTGAACATTAAGAGAACAGTGTTTTTCTCTTAACCGTTCATCTCAATTATCTCTGTTGGCTGTGCGTAAATGCATAAGGACCACAGCCTAAATAAATCACCATAGCTGTATAAGTATTTTCTTTAAATTGGGACACATTCATATCGTGAGCCAACTTGGAGACCCCATCTTCTTTATAACTGGGCTTGGCCTCTCTGCGGACAGGCTTGTTGGGCAGATAGCAAACCATCAGTCATCATCTATCAGCCGACCTTCAGGCCACTCGCAATTCTCTCCGACAGCCTGCCGGACGCTACTGTACTCAATTCCTGTCGGATTCCCTCTATTCTTTAGTCTTCAGTTGCTGCCTTTGTTTCTTTATCTGCTCCTGACCAGACCCTCTCTCAAGTCGCCATCTTGGAAGGTGCCGCCATGAGTTTGGAGTTTGTGAGGGGATTGATTTGATTGTGAATGAAGCCTCTGTTTCTTTAATGTGCGGGAAGGAAAGGTCGGTTTGTTATTATCACTCCTGTGTCACACTCACACTGTCTGTGCATTGAGGAAATACAGCTACCACAACCTGAATTTAAATTAATCAAATGAGTGTTTATTATTTCAGTAAAAGCTTGCCTAGCTTTACGGCCGAGTAGTGAGAAAAGCTTTAATCTAGCTTTTAGATCTGCCTTATATGCAGGAAGGTGACATTTCTCAACACAACAAATTATAATAAACAAAAACTGTTAATTAAAAGTGAATTTATTTCTCTTTTCAGCATGAGTCATATTGTCTTTGTTCGTTCTGAGGTGTGACTTAGCACTAAAAGTGAAGTCGTGCTGTCAGTGTGATATTTGTGCACCAAGGTGATATCTGTCAACACCCCACAATGTCACACACACCAGCCTACACACAGGTTAAATAGGGAAGCACAATGAACTTTGTGTAAATGCCATTGTATGATCAAATGCCATTGACTGGTAAAGCTAGTGATATACTTAGAGTGCGAAGTAGCTGCTGTAAAGAAGTAGACAGATATGCTCTTAATTACAATTCTGTGAGCATCTGACGTTAAGTTCTCATTGAATACTGTGAGACTACACTGCTCTTTTTTTCTCAAGGTTTGGATTTCATTTTTGGATGAACTTCAAATATGCTCGGTTAAAATGATATGTCAAATATTGCCTTGCTAGACCTCGCTGTGAAGGGAGCTTTAGCTTGCTAGTGGAGCTCCCCATCTCCCTGCTCGGGGACCATCTTGGCTCCCTCTCTTCCTCCAGTCTCGCAGACTGTTTTGCATCCGTCTCCTCTTCCTTCCTCCCAACACACTTCACTGTCTTGATGCTCTCTCAAGTCTCACTCCCTGTCTTGTTCCGTACAGAGAAAAAGTTGGAAAAAACAAGGCCTGCCAAGAGACTGCTGCGGTAAAGGTACAGCGGAACGAGCAGCGAAGGGGAAGCGGGGAAAAAACGTGAGGGGAGTTTAAGTGAAGAAAACGGACAGCAAACTGTTGATGATGCCGCAGGAGAAGATGTCACAATGCAGACAAATATTCCACCAATAAAACTGACATGTTCTCATGTTTTACACATAGTCATACAGACTGTTAAAAAACACAGCACCAATATTTTATTTTAAACACAAATTAATGATATGTTTTTAATTATGTTTAATAAGGGTTAGGGTTATGTCAAAAGTGAGTGAGTTACTTAAAAAGCCCTCTGGAAAATATCGTTATTATTATTTATTTTTTAAGTATTTTTATGTGTATCTATTTGTGTAATATGTATTTTAATTTTATAATCCCGGGTGAAACATTTTACCTAAGCACAAAATCAGCTCACGTATTATCTCGTCAGATGAGGGTCGAGGAAGCCCAGAAAATACAACGAGAAGAGAACAAAATTCAAAACATATTTGTTCTACAAGCCTGTGTGTTGTTAGCAAAGTTAAACAACTTCTACAAAACTTTGGAGAGCCGGGCGACAGGAATACACACCGGGGTCTCGCTGAGGGACGAGATGTAAGAGAGTATATTCCCTGTGAGATGTGCGCTTGAAATTAGGGAGGGGCCCTTTCCCATAACACAGCCAACTCACACACACACACACACACACACACACACACACACACAAACTTGTCTCCTCTACCTTCTTTCATCCGGGCAAACAAGAGCGCCGCTGACTCTACTGTGGAATTAAATATTCATGGCGAAGATGAAGCAGCGGAGAGACGCCGTACCTTTCTGTATGCCGTTTGCACCGGTGGGACCCTCGGAGCCGGTGAGGTGTTCGAGGCTGGTTGTTTGCGCCGGTGCTGCGCTCCTGAGGAGGAAGAGAAATCAGCGGATTACAACCACCGACCCCGACGTGGGAAAAGCAGGTTTACTCGTAAAGGCCTTCGGAAGAGAGAACTCTGGAAGTTAGTTTCCCCAGGTCAAAAGTAGAAGAATGTATATAGCACGAGAAAGGGTAATGTACGTGGAATGCAGAGTTGAATATGAAGGGCCTTAAGGTTCTCCATTAGTGTAAATCTGAATGCAGAGAGGGACACTCCTGTTTTCATATTCATTCATGCAATGGAAGCGAGCAAATGTATGTCTCCAGGTGCTTCTCGCTGTGCTCCTCTAACTTGTTTGATTAGTTCTCAACTGCTCATAAACTTCCATCAAGTCAAACTTTATGCTCAAAGGAATAGTTTGGAAATACTTCTTGAATGTTGAGGGTTAAGTCAGAGAAATTGATACAACTCGCACTCTATGTATCCGACTTGCAATTATCTTTACATTTATATATACACATTCTTCTTTTTTCTTGGACATTTTTTGTTTAAATTCTAACCTTCATATAACTTAGTTTTTATAAAATGTTATCTTTTTATTGCATATTCTTACATCCTAAATATTTATTTATACAACTCTCACAAGACACAAATTTTCCCCCGGGAAAAATGAAGTATTTGTGATTTTGATTCTAACGTTGAGAGCATGTAATTCATTTCTCTGCATCAAAGTAAATGCCCACAGTCCCAGGAGTGGAGATAACTTAGTATATTTACAGTACAAATCTGTGTAACTTCTACTTCAATTGAGTGTTTTACAGCATAATACATACAGGTCTAGGTTAAGTTACTGCAGTAGTATATCAATACATTCAAATTAACCCCCATATTTAACAGATGAAAGACATTCATTCAATATACTGCATATATGATGATGAAATGTACTACTTTACTTTTGGTCCTGTTTTTTATGCTATAAACTTGTTGTACTTTCCCTTGACTATTGACTTTATATTGTGACAGAATATTTGTACACTGTGGTCCTGCTATTTTCTTAAAGCAAAAGATTTGAGTAATTATTCTAACTATTTCCTAAAGTGTTGGACTGTTACTTTAAGATAACAGTTACCTGTCCTGAGGTGGCAGTGTGGGCTGATTGGGGATCTGAGGGACGGGACGGTGCCTCAGCCGGTAGGAGCGAGTGAGCCGTGGACCAACAGGAACCTTAAAACTGGGCTGAGCCTCGTAGATGGAGTTTTCCACCATATTCCCTTGAAAAACCCAATTGTCTTCAGTGAGCGATGGGTGAGGGCCGTCAGCCAGACAGGGGAAGGAGTCGGTGCTGGATAGAGACGGGTTCTCTGAGGAAACCTCCCAGTCTGAGGGCATCTCAGATATGGAGAGGAACTCGCTGCTGCTACTGCTGCTTCTGGAGGACACGGAGGTGGGGACACAAGGAGGTTCGGGAGGGGATGTTTGAATATTTTGGGGATCTCGAGGAGCCGGTACAGGCGGACGAACACTTCTCTCCGTGACGTCCTCAAATTCTGTTCCGAGTCCGGCTCCAGGAGGCAAAGTCTGACTCTCCTCGAACTCCATCCTCTCCTTTGGCTGTTGGTTGTGACATGAAGACCCCCTCTTTTTATCCTTCAGGAATATACGTCTCGGGTGTGGCACAGGCCTCCTTCCACGCCTCCTGTTCTCGTCCTCTTCATCTTCCTCTCCACCGCTCGGCTGCTTCACGCCTAGTGCTTCCAAACTGCGAAGGATGCGCCTCCGATGGCCTGTTGGAATCACGTTCAGCTCCTGGAGACACTCATCTGTGAGGTCACTGCAGTCTTCAAGAGATTGATAGCCTCCTTGATGGAAATATGAGGTGTACTGGGACAGGCGGAGGGTGGACAGCCACTCCACGATCTCCTGGCTGGAATCCGGAGGCTCCAACATGATGCTCTGGTCTCACCTCTGCTGCATTAGGAGGGCCTCTGGAAGGTAGTAGTCAGCTTTAAACTGTAGATACACAAAGAAAGATTTTGAACAACATGCGTAGACTTAAGAGGCTTTTAGTGCCATCGAACTGAACTGAATTTTTGCATGATGCTACTCTGCACCTATGAATCGTTAATTAATTTTTTTTTCTTCTTTGAACTGTCTGAAAGGCTCTTATAATATAAATTCTACACAAGGTAAACGTATTCAAAGTTGATGAGGTATAAGAGGTTCACTTCGCAGGTGAAAATGTAATCAGGGTAAAATTAAACCATCTTTCCACTTCAATGATACCTAATCAGAAAGCAATGTTCAACGTTTTGGAAAATACTCGTATTCACTTTCTTGCCTAGAGTTAGATAAAAGGATCAATACCACCCATGTCTGTATTGTGTATATGGAATCAAAGCATGGAGATAGCATATTTAGCTTGGCTTCCAGAAAGGAAGCAGGGATTAAAGTCTGGCTCTGCAGTTTACAAAAAGCAATGTGTGAAGGGTGGTTGTGGTTTTAGACTGCAGGAAGTCACCACAACATGCCAACAAGATAGTCAAGAAGAAAACCCCTTGTTGGTTGTTTTTATTAATAAAATAGATCATAATAGCTGAGCTTTAAAAACAGCTGCTGGTATGCAGATGTTTGTATTCTTTGCCCCTGCTTTAAGCATTTATGCTGTGCTAAAACAACCGTTTGTAGCTTTACATTTACCTTGCAGACATGAGATTAACACTGATACTGCCATGTAATCTCATTTAAAAAAGCAAACAAGCCTACTTCTTATAATATCTACTCCTTTTAAACTCACTCTATAAAGATCAAACACATGTACTGTCAATTCAACAAGAGCGGAAACACATAAGCAAATCTAAAAGGTGCAACACTCCTGGATGAAACAGCAGGAAACAGCAATAGCTATGAGGACATAGCATGCTAACATTCAAGTGTGGCTCTACTGTCAGGTTTAGGGAATACACTTACCTTAAGGTCTGATTTCAAATAACACAAACTGCATTTCAGCAAAAAGGCCAACTGACATATTTGTCTCAAAGGTAGAGTTTGAAAATCCCAGCTTTACATCACAGCTCACTGCCAGCATCATAATAACCCTTTGAAATGGCAAGCTATTGATAAATGTCCGTTTCCTGTCTTCATCTTTTCAAAATTGAGCACTGATGAATTGTGAGGCAGAACTGCTCTCTCTCTCTCTACCTCACACACACACAAACACACCCACACACACACCCACACCCACAGCCACAGGAAGGTTAATCAACATCTTGCCATGTCTACTTCTCCTTTGGGTTGTAAACCTACAGTGAGAAAGGTATATGAAGTGTTACTTCTGCTTTCTAATAAACACAATCTTGCAGCATGTGTATTCATTTGCATACTTCACTGTGCAAGTAATTCACCAAGAGAACATGAACAGGAACTAAACTTTACATATCTTATAAATGCACTTGAGATTAAATCATCTATTTGCATAGAAATCTGATATGATCACCAAAACGTTTTTAAGTATGCATGCACAAAGACAACATAATTTTGCTCAGAATGTTAGGAGGACATTTAGCCGGGTTTTTTGTATGATCAGATTCCTTTTAAAAGAGCTTTTTAAAAGTTGCTGCTTTGCATTCTTAGTACTTAGCACCAGTAACAGAATACATGTGAAGGCATTACGTAATCAGAATACAAAAAAAAGTAACTGTATTCCCTTACAGTCACATAAAAAAAGGTTATTATCAGATTACCGCTGAAGGTTTTAAATGGCATATCATTGAATATGGAATCCTAAGGCCTGTATTAAAGGCAGTATTTGCTTTGGTTTTCATCTTTTTGGAAGTTCAGTAGGTGAACAACTGATTGGTTAAAGATGTGGTTGCTCTTAATCCATATACTATACTGCACTGTAAAATGAGCATGTTGTGTTTCTTTGATTCATTTGTTCTTTCTTTATAAAGTAGGTTAACCCATGTGTTTAAAAATAGTGTGGGTGTACCAAATACGGTGTATATTAGTGCAGTATTGCTTTTTTAAACTGTGGTATGCGGTCATGTGTTTCATCATTGGTCTTAAGACTACTGCATGAATTTGCTTGATGAAAGGCATCAAAATATCTAGTTATCTTCTCATGCAAGGTTACATTGTTCTATTATCTTACTGTATGTAACTCACTTAAGTTCTGATGTTTCTTTTGACTTGTATTTACTTGTATTGCATTTGATAGTGTAATAATATCAAAATAACAATAACTGCTGTGTATTGCAGTGTTAACATGCAGGGACCTGTATTGGCTAACAGCCAGCCCAGGCACACGCCAAAGCCTGCTAGCACATTTGACCTGGACTGCTCCTCATCTCTGTCTTTTAGCGCTTCTACAGTACCCCCACTCACACAGCTGCACACAACCACAGAGCTACCCACCAAACACAGCAAACACCATTAAGGGCTGGATATGGGAGTTTTGATCCACAGCTATTGCCTGGTGTCTCACTCCACAGGGTGTTTAGATCAATAGCAAAAGAGCAAAAAGAGAACTTAACAAGATGAAACTGCTTGCACTTCCCACATGGGCGTGGGAACATATGAAGCAGTGTGTGTGCACTCATAAAGATACTACAACACACACAAATGCATTAACACAACTCACTGAAATGCACCAGGATGGAACATATGTGGCTAGATATTGACTAAGACAAAGCATCTTATAAAGGGTAAAGAAAACTAAGATTTACCAGCTTTAGTGTGGCTTGCAGACGCCAACAGATATGGAATTAGATTGATAGTAGTATAAAAATGTCTGTGTGATACAAAAACTCCCTCCAATTTTAGATATGTTAGTAATATGTATTGTAAAAACTCTGTTTAGTGTACAGGCGCCTATTCTAAAGCTTTGGATAGATAATTAGGGGGGCATATTTTCACATATGTCAATTTTTCTCTTGATTTGTACTAGTATGTTTTACTTTGGTGAATAAATAATTGAAATGATCTGAATTGAAGCTGTTCCTCAACAACAAACTGTCTGAATGCATGGCTACCTGGGTAGGTGGAGTTACACCCACTAGGCACACCCTTGGGTATGGTTAGACAGTACAAGGGGACGGGCTGAGTCATAGCATACACACCTACCTCATATTTCTGCACATCTCACAGCGAACTAACTTTGAACAAAGTCCAATTGGTGTCCCCTTCCTGGTTTGGGAAAACATACCTTGGTTCCCTGCTGAAATGTTATCTACTTAAATATTAAGTGGTGTTTTGAGGAGACAGTCACACAAAAGATAATGAAAGAATGTTATTATATTAAATTAAGTAGAAAAGACACTTTCAAAAGCTGCCATTCTACAAGCTTTGCAGGAGTGTGTTTACATTGAAATAACAAAGTAGTGCAGCACAACACTAGTGGTCACATGTGTGTCTGTGTTTCTTTAGCCTGTGTTTACACTAATGAAAAGAAAGGTATTAAAACGTTGTGAAAAGTACAAGTGGGAGTGACGCAGTTCATATTAGCTTACCGGCAAATAAGTGATACACGCTTCTGGCTACACGAATTTAAAAGGCGAATTAAATGTAAGACCATTCACGTCAGATACTTGACCACTTTAGCCGAATTTTATCACAACAATTGAAGTCAGCGTGTTTACCCAACACGTTGCTGTGCGTCCGAGTGTGAGAAGAGCTTACCTGCAGGTTAAAACAGGTGGAAACCTCAGGCATCATCCGCACACCTTTGCGCACTCGCCATGTCCAGTTTGTTTCACACTGTTGACTGTCGCGAGCCCTCAGAACGTGCTCGTCTGTTTCCGCGGTGTGTTCGGTAACACCACGCCCATCTCAGTGCAGGACCAGTTGCAGAAGTACCTGCTACTAAAACTCTAAAATAGTATTAAGCTTTAAATTGTTAATATTGTGGTCTCCTTTGTTTTACGTGAGTCTGTTTGTAAAACAAAACAAGTGTGCTATTGTGTCACCTGAGAACAGCAAAGTGTTCAGCACTTCGGATGTTTCCTGGGAACACACGCATGTCCCAGCTTGATCCTGAAGGCCTCGGGCTATGTATTCAGCACAGGCAGGAATGCAGCAGGATGCCTGGCTCAGTTAATGAAGTGAGTCCTGGAAAAAAACAACACATGTAGTTTCATTGTTTTCATCAATCACTGTTAATGCATGATATTATTCTGATGACGGTAGTAGAATTAATATAGTATTGAGGCTACTGTATACTGTATGACATGGAAATGTGTATTTCATACATGGCATTTAATTGAACCAAAAACAATTATACTTTAGTTTAGATTATACGTAACACAGCAGTGAATTGATTGTTTAAACATTTTTGGCAAATAAACATTAGGTAGCCTTTGTTTTTTATTATAAAGTATCCCTAATCTTACTAGGCATAGTAATTCATTTATTTAAAAAACAAATTACAACCTAAGTTTCAAGTTCATTTGTACTTCCAGTCATACCATTTCTCCAGAATAAAGTATGTACATTTTTTGATATCGTTGCTCGATCCCCTTGAAAATAAATATATTTGAAAATTGAGAAACGATAAGAACAATAGTTATAAGAAATAATTATGTACAAATATGTGCATTTTACTACAGTGTAAAACAATGAATATGGAAAATATTTTAAAAAAGGTAGTCTATACCAACAACAGTGAATATTAATAATGCTGAAAGATTATACCAATAAAAGGACAAATTGAGAAAATGCCTAGGCCAATGTTAAAGCATCAAGACCAATAGCAGGTGTATTGAACAGTTCGACCCCACTATCATTAATTTAATAGGAATTTATGAACACATTTTTATATAAAACACCTTCTCGTGTATTTCCTGTCCCTCGATTGTCCCAATAACTTAAAATCAGAAGGGATAAAATAGGTTATAAAGATACAGTTTGCAGCACCAGCCACATGATGGTGACAGAGAGCAGCAGCTTCAAAGCAGAACAGGCCTTTCTCACTCAAACATATTACAGAAGTAAAAGCACAGGAGTAAACAATAAAAATCAATGATGGCTTTATTTCAACTAGCTGCTTCAGTTTGTAAAACACATTTTTCATCAAACAAAAAAAAGATATTTCACCAAAGATTTAATATATGTATTAGCTTTCTACTAACTACTAAATATTTTAGCCATGTGACTCTACAACCTCATCGTCAACATGCTTTCAAAACAAGTGACATTTCTGCCATTGGGCAACAGTTTTGGGGCTGAATTTAAAGAGCTGACGTCTTTATCTGTCTGGACGTTCAAGCAGTAAAATGAGTGACAGAAGAATAAAGGAGAGGGATGAGATGTCTGGAGGACAGCACTCAGTCTTCCTGCAAATCTTTTGCTCTGTGGCTGCTCTTTTGTCCCTCCCTGCCACGCCTCCAGGAGTCGTCTTGGCAACATGTTTTACTGGCAGCCATATAAATACGACATTGGCTCCTGAAAACTAGGAAAGCTGTACACAGTAACACACAAAATGCCGGGGACGGAGTGACCAAGGAGTTTTCTGCTTCAAATGTAAAAAGGAGGGAATAATGCCCTGTAGTTTTAGAGATTTTTATATATTATTCACCATCATTGTGTTGGACAAGAGAATTGTTTTTGCCGTGTGCAATTGGACTAAAAAAAGGGCACAAAACAAGCTGGATTAGCACATCTGACCCATGATCCGTTGTTTTTTCTTCTCAGCATGGATGCAAATCTGCATGTGGATAAACTGATGGATGAAGAAGAGTCCCGTCATGGCAGGAGGAGAAAGAACAGTCTCCTCAACATGTTGACAGAAACTTGTGGGGGGCTTGAAGCTGTCAGAAGCAGAAGAAAGCATAATGATGGCACGGTGGGTGGAAGAAAATCCATAGGAGAAGAAACAGGTAGAGGCGAAGGAGAGGAAATACAGAGAGGCAGTGAGGATAAGGAGGATGATGAAGAGGAGAGACTGTGCAAGCAGAGAGTTCTGGGAGTAATGAGGGAGCTCAGTGTTTTTCATTCTGAGAGAGTGACAGCGTGGAGAGGAGTTCTCAGAGATTGTGCCAACAAGTCTCCGCCAGGGGACAGTGATCAGCAGGAAGCGTCCACAACAGGTACGTGAGTTGATCTGACTGGTGCGTGTCTCTAGAAAAGGCTTACTTTGATTGAAGAACAAAAGGAAGTAGTGGAAGTGGAGGTCAGTGGAAGTTTAAACGTATAAGAAAAAGCTGAAATGTCAGAGGAAGTTTAATTGTAAGGATGACAAGGAGTTGAAGTGTATGTTGAAGTTGAAACTGTTTCAGTTGACGTAAAAATGTAAGTATGAGAATAAGTTGAAGTGAAAATGTCAGTTAAAATACAAGTATGAAAATGTTTTGAAAGACTGTAGTCTTTTTGCTGTCCACAAAAATCATAGTTAAAGTATCTAGAATTGACTCTCGAAAATGCAGAAAACTGTAAAAGTTTCACTTTGTTGATGTGATATACAACACATTTCCTCTGTTCTATCCGTTTGTTTTGTTTCAGATACACATTGGAAAGTCAAACCTTGTTCAGACTCCTTCACAGATATGTTTCTGAGTGTTTGGGAGGACATAGATGTCATTATGGACACACTGAACACAATTATAGCTAAACTGGATGGAGAAATCCTCAAATTATGTGCAGAGAAGGCCTCAACTGTGGATGCAGAAGTTCAGGAGACCAGAAATATAAAAGAACAAGAGCCTCCTGAAGATGATCAAAATCACCTAAACTCCTGTGATCCCCTTGAAGCTAACTCTGGGCATAAACAGGAGGATAGAAATGATCAAAATACAATGCCATCACAGGACACTGAGCAAACATCAGACAACAGACTCTGCAGCTCTGACTGCAATGATGTGAAAGAGACGGGGCAAGAATTAGTGGTCAAAGGTGATCAAGGGAGTGATACTGAGGACTGTCATTCTCAAGAAAGAAAGACAGATTTCCTGGAGGGGACAGAAAAGGCAAAAGAGGAAACAAATGAATGGATCACAGTAGGGTAAGTTGACATAATAATCATCATATTTCCCCCATCAACTAAGGGAGCAAACAGGAATGTGATTCTGAACATGATTCCATTCTTTCCCCTCATTTCCCCCACTGATACAGAAGTAAACACTCTGCAGTGGCTCAACACCAGGTTCACACACATTGACCACATGGCATCCTTATAGCAGGCTATTTCAGGTCATTGTCAGGTCAATGCCCGGATCCGTCCAAAAGCCAAACAAATACAGAAATACAGATCAGAGGGAGAGGCCGAGTCTGGGAGAAGCTGATATGAGAATGTGCATGCTACAGCATTTCAGAAATATTTAAGATGGTTGCACTTTTTTCTAGAAATATACTTTATACTTTGAGTCACATCAAAGAGATATATGCAGGGAGACAAATATGCAATTCTTGTTCTTCAGCGCATCATTTTTCAATGTTTACTTCAAAATATCACCTGTACATCATCAGCATTGTATTTGTGTAAATATGTCTATTCTAAACTGATTTCCAGGCTCAGCGGCCAACAGGGAGACAGCCAATCAGATGTACCGGACACATGCTTCATCAGAGCACCTATGGGTGTGGCTGAGGTCCTGAGATGTGAGGTGGCCGACACCCTGAGCTGCCTGATGGTGACGGGTTCAGAGGAGCTGGTCAGCAGAGTGATCAGGCTCAAGGTTCAGGAGGGAGCTAACGTACACTTCCCCGTGACTGTGGTTGTGCCTTTCTGCGCACGTTACCGCGGCAACTACAGGGATGTTGCAGTGAAGATAGTTGACAGGGAGAGGAGGGCAAGCTACGTCACTCCTGTAACCACAGAGGGCACGTATGGAGGTCACAGGGTAACTAAAAGAGATGCTGTGAACTAAAAAGTTATAATCCCTTTTTAACTATGTTACAGTATTTATGAGCGGTACATTTGCTTTTGTTACTAATTAGGGTTGATTTAAATTATAAAATGATAACTACAGTTTATAAAAGGCACTTTTGAGTGGTCAACTTCAGAAAGAATTGGACGTGCCTTTCTTTAATTTCTTTAAATACAATGTCAAACATAAGGGGTGCTATTATAGAGCCTTGTGGTCCACCTAATATGATAGTACTTTGAATTTAGAATGATCAACCAAAACCCTTTGTGTTCTGTCTGAAAATGTTCTGAACCATCCTTTTGCATCTTTGCTGAAACCATTTCACTTTTCCAGCTGTAAAAATAACATGACTTTAACAGACCCCAAGGGAAATACAGCTCCACAATGTTGGTGGAAGCAATCATAACTTACATTGTTATAATTGTCCTTGCCTTAAGCCAGACTGGACATCACGGGTAATATTGTTTTCTGTTAATAAATTATTCAACTACCGATAAAAAAAGATTATTCAATTTATTTTCTTTGTACCCGTTTGACAGGGCTCATTTGCAGATGTGAGGGTGTATTCCCTTGGCCTGTTTGCAGTGGTTTCCTGTCTAAAAAGAGAAAATTACACAGTTACCACAAAAGGTTTGTCACTAAAGCTACCCATGGACCCCCGGATTTGCCTGAACTACCTCCCAGGAGCCTTCACTGCTCCAGTTATAGCACAAACCATGGTAAGGAGGTAACATTACTTTTAACAATAGCGTATCATAACATCAAGCATTGGTTTATTTCACTGATTTGTTATGTATTGTGGGATGTTTGGGAGTACATTTCAGATCAAGCCTTTCTTGGATAAAACCATTTTCATATCACACATTGTCCAAAGTGCTGCTTAAATAACAATTATATAATTGTATAAACTGCCTCAGATCCAGCCAGTAGATGCTGTTCTTCTAGCTGCCGTCAAGACTAGGAGCGATGCCTACCACGCGGTGGTGTCTACGAGTCCGTTTCTCTACCTCACCCACCCATCCTCTAAGCCCCTGAGAAGACCCGTCACTCTCACCCTTCCCTGTCCCCCAAACACTGAAAAAAAAAGGCAGACAAGGGGACAAGAAGACGAGCAAGACCACCAAATGTGGCCTGTCAGTGGTTCTCCATCATGGGATCAACCTGCTTCCCACAGAAGGAGGTGAGTTAAGCGTGTCTTCGTCATGAGATGTGGCTAAAAAAGGGCGACCAGAGATGAATAATTGATACAAATTCCTCAAAGTTGAATTGATGGTCATGTAATCAACTTGACTAAAGAGTGCAACTTGAACTGCCTCCCTGATGATTTAGGTCTTGTTAAAAATATAATTTGTTTTTAATGTTTTTGTCAGAGCCTCTGGGAAGTCTAAAGAGATGTCAAACGAGCCGCCGATTGTTCTGGGTTCAAGAGACAAACAGTGGAGCATCCTGGATAAAGTCACAGTCAGGAACCAGCTAAATGGGCTGGTGTCTTTTGAGCTGGCGGAGCACTTTGACAGGTTTGAAATCATCATTCGTACAAATCTAAATGGATCAGGAGAATGAGACCAGAGAAGATTAGTTTAGAGTCCTTTTAAAAAAGGTCCAAGGGATAGCTGATCCAAAGGGATATACAGCATCTGGAACAAATACATTATTCAAGAAGTATACACATAATAATACACAAAATAAAAATGAGAGATTGTTTTTTATTACAGTTTTTTGGTAACAGAGCTCGGTCATACATTACAAGTTTAGGGACCACATAGCACATTGTGGATAAATATTATAATGGAAGACTCAATCCTAGAGCAAACAAGACAGCCACTGCAGGGACGCAGGAGAAAGGGTATCTTTTTCTGATCTCATTAGAAGCCTTGTTGCAGTGCTTGGGAGCCAGTCGGAAGCAGTACAAAAATGATTGAGTTACGTTAAATCAGATATAAAAGCCAGGATGATTTTCTTTGTGATCGCAGTAGTCAGTGGAGATTTTGTTGTACTTTCCAACCTAAACAGATCACAGCAAAAACTGCAAAATGAGGCAGAAACATCCACAGAAAGACTACAGAGAGTGCAGATAAGCCCAGGGTCAGACTGGAAGGAGGACGCTTATTTGTAGCACCATTATTGTCAGATCCACTGCTGATTTGTCCATCCAGTAAAAGATAAACCTGTCAAACAAACAATATTATATATGAAAAAAGACTTTATTGATTATCCTAAATAATACATCAGTTGTGTTTGGATGCCAGAAGACTGTAATAACCTTCCATCTCTTACCACATCTCTCTGTTCCCTTGCCTTGCTGATAAAGCTGATCAACCACTGTAGTTGATTTGACGGATTGTAGGTTTGTAGCTTGTTGCTCTTGTTCCCTATGCGTAGGGTAAGAACGTTTTTGCTTGACGCACCACAAATAAGGATGTAATAAATCCTGTACCTGACCACAGAAAAGGAAACACTGTCAGGCACCACAGATTAATAGAAGTGAAAGCAAAACAGTTTTCATTTCATTGTAATAATTTCATTTTGTACCTTCTTGCTAAGATGCAGTTAGCAGAGTCCAGGTTTGTTTGCTTCTCAGGACACCAGACTATAAGCTTGTAATGATGTTGAGTTATTTGCAGTGTTGTTTTCATCATATCAAGGAGGCTGTTGAAACTACATCACAAATAGAGGCCATTAAGCAACATTTCATAAAGACAAGGTTGGACATTTGGCAAAAGAATAAATGCATATTATTTGTTTTTGATGATAGTGATGAATAACTTTATATCTCCCCTCACCTTTCAGTGAAAAACAGCCTTTTTTGTTTTCGTTTCACCACAGAGTTAGCCTGTAATGTGCAAAAAAACAACATTAGTTAACAATTATCATGATATGACAGGAAATTTGAATACTTTCACATTAAAGGTGGGGTAGGTAATTTTGGAGAAACCAGCTCGAGTGCGCTAGAATTTGAAAATACACAGCCGGCCTTACAGAGCCCCTCCTCCAACACACACGAACGCGCACATGACCAATGAGGGCACGAGATAAGTTTGTGCACAGATGGAAGGCTGACAGGCAGGTAGGCCATCCAGTTATTGTAGCCGGGCCGATTGGTCGTGCTTTTTACAGCGCTACGGCTTCCACAGATGACATTTTTGTTATGTATTTATTGTCAAAGCATTTAAGATATTCATTGCTATCGGGATGTTAAGAGCATTCCATGGAATATAACAAAAAGTGTATCTGAAATAAATTACATACCCCACCTTTAAGTTCAAAAATCAGTCTCAAAATGACTACAAAGAGACACAAAACAAGTAAAAAGACACACAAGGAGGGGGAAAACAACCACAGACAAAGGGCAACTAAAAAAACAATCACGCAGTGACACAAAACAACGACACAGACATCAAATAACCACCGTGAATTTTGTGTCAAAACCCCCCCCCCAAAAAAACAAAACGAGATTAAACAACTCTTAAGTCTGTGTGTTTTGCTCCTTTAAAGGAGAGGTGGGGGCTTTTGCATGTCTGTGCCAGGCGGTCTTACAATCCCCCCATGAGTCACATGGTGCATGATTTGATGTTTTCCTCATAAGATTACAGTGAGAACAGTTAAAGTTGTAGGTGTCTTACAACATGTGTTTTGTGTCGAAGGCCCATGAGCCCCAGGAGTGTGTTTGACAGCCGCTGCAGGTAGGCAGGGTTCTGGGCCGACGTCACATCCACATACACACTCCCACCAGTGACCGTCATCAGGAGGCCCCCGACCACATAGAGGAAGTAGCAAACATTGCCCCTGACCACAGAAAGACAGACAGTTAAGGAGGGTTGATTTACATATATGAGTGTTATTGTTTATGTTTGAAGTCCTGTGAAGAATCCTTACTTGTGGACAATTAGCTCTGTTGGACACTTTAACATGAAGAGGTTTGATGCGAGACTCCACAGGAACAAATCTATAGGAAACATGTTTATGCAAAGATAACAGTCACATTTTTAGAATGGTTTCAGATGCATTTTGTTTAATACATGTAAGATATTTGAGGTTACAGCTATGTGATTTTATTCCAAATGTATATTTGTATAGCTATGTTTAGTGGAGAGAGATAGGTGCCAGATTTAGCTTAAAGCTCATTTTCATCTGGATTCTTCTGGCAAGTCGCAATTAACACATACATACAATAACAGAGAAGTACTAAACAAACTAGACATATCCAGAAATACAAAAGCAGTACTTCACATACCGTGAAAGCAGAACATCTAGATAATTAGCGACATTCAACTCCTTAGCCCTACTTTGCTATAGTTGCTAATCCCCCTAACTTGTAAACATCACACATGCAATCATCACATTATTTCTTAACTTGCCCTGCTTAAAATAAACTCAAACACATTGACAAGAAGAAGAACTCACCACTCAAGCAACTTCTGTTCCACTTCTTCAGGGTTTTATGCTTTTCATTTACACACAGTGTAGGTGCAGCATGACACAAAGTGAAATGGAGAACAATACAACTAGCATGACTTAGAAAAGCTTTGCTTCACACAAAGGGTTTAAGTCAGAAAGTCAGTATGGATAAAAGGGGGGTTACATATTTTGAATACCAGGCTTTCACATTTCTATCAGAAGATAAGAACATGGTGAAAATGTTATCTTTCAAGAATTCATAAACAACAAGAATGTGAAGGTATTTAGTTGTGTTTCTTCAGTTTCTATGAAATGATGTGAATTTATTTTGGATTTATCTTACAGTTTTAAAAAATGATTGTGAAACACTTTTGGATAACCGTCATTAGCATGTGAAAAGGTAATGCTGTGTTAACCATTACAGTAGATTACCAGGCCATAATTCACAGCATGATTAATAAAGTAAATATACAAAACAGTAAAGTTTAAAATTCTGGCGTCTCTTCTGCCATTTTTAAAGATTTAACAGTAAAAATATGTAGTGTTTTGCAGTCCGAATATTCTACCTATGATATACTGTGAACTGCTCCTATACTACGGATAGATTCTCATTATTGCTCTCCTCTTTCTTATCTTCAACAGACTTCTACAGTATGTAATAAGAATGTTTTATTCTATTTTAAGTATCTTAAATCTGTATTAGCAATAATCTCATATCTCCTCTGAGCTTAACGCCTTACCTCCCCCTGCCTCAGACTGCTGGTGGTGCGTCTCCTGTCTCCCATGCAGCCTCTCCACCTCTCCTCCCTGGCAGAGGAGCTGGAGGAGTCGGTCTGCTGCCATGCTGTCACCGTCGTCCTCCAGCGGAGACAGGATGAGCCGCATGACCTCCTGGTGGCTGTCCTCCCCAACAGAGACCTCAGCTGGGAGACGTCCAAACTGCGAGCCCAGGGATACAGCGGGCTGCCGGAGACATCGGAGGAGATCTCCATGTGTGAGGGAGACCAGCTCCTCCTGCGCTTCAGCGGCAACATCACCTCCTCAGGTAGGGTGTGAGGATAAACTAGAGACATGATGAAAAGATGCATGCACACTAATGAAAACGGCTCTCAAGGTACAGTATAAGAAAAGAATGTGCAATATATATTCTTTTAAAGCAAAAATAAGTTCTTATAGGACCACAGTCACTTTCTCAACTTTCTCTTGATTGTTGTTAGTCTGAAGACCTTTTAAGGGTTGTATTTTATTAATGGTGATAATGTGCTGGTGGATGGATAATACCATTGGTACAGTAGAGGTATTGATTAATAGTTATACCTTTCGCAATTTTGGGCTTTTCCTATAGCGCCATCATTACTGTAGGTCAAAATCTTTAAAAAATAAATAAATCAGGGCCTCAATGTCTCATCAACTCTTAATAATAGTATCAGCATTGCTTGCATTTGGCTCAAGCACACAGCAGCTGTAGATCCTTTTTGGTTTCAAATTTGGTCAGCTTTTGAATCATAATTATATATATATTATTTTTACAGTATAATCTGAAGAGCCCTTTTTGACCGAGCTCCAGAAGGGACATCATGCTAACATACATACTTTGTTCTTATTTGTTTCAAAACTTGTATTTGTTTCCCTCCATGTCTCTTCTGTATCTGCATATTGAGTTAATCAAGGTTCAAGGTTCAAGGTTCAAGGCTTATTGTCATTCATACATAGCTACGGTGTAGTTATGCCGATGAAAATCTTAGGTCCCAGGCTCCTCCAACAGTGCAACACAATAATCTTAAGTGAATGCATTTTTGTTTGCACAGGCAGCCAGCAGAATGCATGAAATCACCACTCATGTATGTTTGTTTTAATGTTATCACTTGAAGACCACATAAGAATTTTTGTTCAGAATGTTGAAGATTGAGTGTCCTTGTTTTACAAAAGGAACTCAAAACGAAGGACATGATGTCCCAAACGAGCGAATCACCTTCCACAGTCAGCAGAAGAATCACCTCATGGTGCGTCTGACAGAAGTGGACCCGTTTGGGAACTACAGCTCCCCCCACTACAAGGGCACGGCCATGTTCTACAAGGTCACCAGAGCTCAGCTGGAGTGGCGAGGTGATAAACCGGTCGCCATGGACACAAAGCTCCTCGGAGACCCCGTCTGTAAGCTGTCTCTGACTTTACCCAAGGTGCAGAAACATTCCCAAGGAATCATACATTAGAGAAGCTGTTTAAGAAGTTCAAAATAAAAGATATGCTAACGTTTTATTCTGTTGCATCGCAGAAAGTGAGAACCATTAATCGGCCAATCACAGCCAAGGTGAGGTTACGCGAGGACACAGGTGGGTGAAAGGTTTTGGTGTACTTTACTTGAGTTTTTTCCCTTTTCCCCACTTTATACTTCTACCCAATAACAATTTAGAATTGTCAAAGCTTTTGTTAGTGAATTTAAATAAAAAATGTATACCCCTTGAGGGTTTGGTTATACTAAATTAGTTACAGTTGAAAAACTAATGATATTAGTTTAAATATATTTGATTTTGCATGTATTTCCGGTATTTTGAATTAAATATGATCTCCCCCCCCCCCCCCCACCAGACTCTCTGTCAGACTCTCTCCTCCTCTGGCTGTCCGGGGAACTTTCAGAGGAGGAGGTCTCTCTGCTGGTGGTCTCCCTGCGTCTCCGTCGAAGCGCCGCTCAGCTGGTGAAGCTGCGGGCCGGGGACAGCCTCTCCACCCAGGCCTTCCACCTCCTGGCCATGTGGAGGAGGGGGCTTCCTGCTGCCACCCACCATCCCAGAGCCTCTCAGCTCGCCCACTGCCTCGCCAAGAGCGGCAGGCCGGACCTGGCCAGGGAGCTGCTGCTGCGCCAGGCCGACCCCCCCCCCCCACCCCCAGCCAGGGATCACTGGAATAGATGAGAAAGTAGAAATCCCACTGTATGATTGTTGATTTTAGTCAAGAGCATCTGGGCCTGCCAAATGTGAAGGTGGCAGTATTCTGTTTATCCACTAGAGGTCAGCATCGTACTGTGAGTGTATGTGCTCCCTTCCAGATATGTGTCGATTATTTTTGAGGCATGAGTAAGTTCACAGAGTGCATTTAGAGGCCTGAAGACTTAATGTTATACAGTTAACTAGCAAAAAAGCTTATTGTATACCTCAAATTATTCAAATGTGTATAGAAAATGATATTTGTCTGCTTACCTCAATTGGCAATTGTCTAATTTTTGTCTTGTGACCAAACCCCCGTCTGGGTTAAGTGGTGCTGGTTATATTTCTAAGCATTGTACTGTATGTGACACGTGACACTTATTAGCATATTAGTTAAGTGATAGGCAATACAACTTACCTCATATCATGTGTTTTAATGCAATTAATCTCTAGATACGAGCAGGAAGATTTATCTGTACTACGTGATTCAGAATGTAATGCTATTAGAATACATTATTCAATTCGAAAGGTATTACTTTTCTTGAAGTTACCTAAGCTGTAGCTGATACTTTAACACACTCTTAATGTTAGCTTGTATTCCTACAACTTTTCTAAGCTTATTTGTTCGTAGATTTTTCTTTTTCTCATAAGCATTCTTCTCTGCAGCGTCTTCACAAACTCACTTCATTTTGTAGTTTATCTCCTCAGACAGGTAGGTGATTCACACGAGCAGTCAGCCATCTCTTCTCTGTGTAAACAGTTGCTGGCACCGAGCTGCGACCTATTTTTAGCTCCATGACACGAGTCGTCTTTAAGGCTTGACAGTGTCTGTTTATGATTGAGTGGACAACAACAGCTTGTTTCTCAGCCTAAGAAAGTGCATCTATGTTTGGATACGAGTTGGAAAAAACATGGAAGATATATGAACGATTTATAACTGTTTGAAAATTATTCTTTAAAACTACAAATCTGACACATCCTTTGCATATTTGTAAATGTGCATTCTAAAAATTGGTTATTTAGTGACATGTTTGGAGTTGGAGATGTTTTTGAACATCACATGGTCTTTACTGTCATGTTGGTATAAAGAAAAAATGTCTTCAAGCTGTTTAGACTTGAGGCCTAAAAGCTTGTGAGAAATGACAGAATGTATATTTTATATTTCTATATCTTCTCCTGTTAGACCTGATCTGATAACAAAGATTGTGTGAAATAATTCAGCCAATAACGGGACCTTGAGGTGAGATGAATTCATCCCCCATTATGTTTCACATATTAATTGTATCTTTGGTTGAAGTCCGTTTTATGCAGCGCTACAATGAATCCCTTGTACAACTATATTGTGGGTAGCAGAAGTATGGTCTTTCCTTTTTAATGACGCTCGCAAGGGGTTTTCTTTTTCATCCATCTTCAGAGCCTCTCGCTCCAGCTGTGTGACATTATGCAGGCTCTGAGCTGGAGCATGGGGGTAATGATAGATGCCATGTGCCCAGGTAGGGGGTAGGGGGCTTCCCGTGGATAACACCCAGTGCTGCACACGAAGGGGGGCGCGCTTAATGAAGTACGGAATGGTAACAGGTGTAGCCGATGTGTACCCTGCTACTTTCTGTCGCCTCCAATCGTGAACATTTTCCCTTTATATCTTGCCCTTCGATTGTTCCTCTGCTGCACACATATTGAACTATGCGACTCTTATATTTCTCTTTCAAACGCTTTACAATTCCTTTGCCATTATACCCACTTTTCTCTCCCTTCAGTGTGGACATGTGAGTCATCTCTAGCAGGAGGGTTTTGGAGCCTTGAGTGTGTGCCAGAGGGGGGTATCATTAGTCTGGCAGAGGGCCATCCAACACACACACACATTGCAAGAGGTAAATGTCACAGAGGGGGCTCCTACAGCGCTGGGAAATCATTTCCCCTCTCATTTAGTTTCCCTTCTCTCCCCTGCTACATTATTGAAAAGGCCACGCAGCAAGGCATGCTGGGAGGTTGCCCATCGTCCAGGGTGTGGGGGTAGGGGGTACAGAGGGCTGATGAGGTGAAGAATTCCCATGGTGTGTCAGCATAAAGAGATTCTGATTAAAACCTCATCACTCATGTCATCATTCTCTTCCTCCTTCAGAGTGCTTCTTCTTTAAGGAATCCTCACTTCCTCAGTTTCAGCTGTCGAGGTAGGATGTTATTGAGGTGCAAAAACAATGAACATATGCACTGCAGAGCTCATCCTGCGAGTTATTAGACCGTATAATTCACATCTGGGGGAAATACAGACTACTTTTGTATCACATCAAAACCTCAAATGTGTTAAATTGGCAGCATAAGAGTTGTGAAAGCGGAAGGCAATAGTTATACGAGTGCCTCTGTGAGTTGTTTGGCTGATTATTTTATGATTCACGGCTGCTGTTTTCACCAGGCAATCATACACACCATACTGCCTCACAGTAGACTCATTTAGATCCAAGCACAGCCAAGTTCTCATAAAGATTAGATGTTCAGATACATTTTTAAATGCTTATTGGTTCCAGTCTCTGAACAACACAGTGAAGTTATGAACATGAAACAATCTTAATTAAACTAACAGTGCAAATGAACTTCTTTCAACTTGTGTTCTTCCGAAATGACTCTAGACTCATTAAAGATATTGTTTTGAGAAAGGCTCTTTTGCATGATTTGTTTCTTGCTAGTTAGATAAGAATATGAATGCCCCTCTTGTGTGTTGGGTAAATATGAAGCTACAGCTAGCAGCCAGCTAACTTAGCTTAGGACCCAGACTGGAAACAGAGCAAGACAGCTAGCTAGTCATTGTCCAAATGTAACGTGTGAGAACCCAGCACATGCAAAGCTTTTGACATAAAAAGTGAAGAAACACATTACAAGTTTTTGGTTCTTTAGGTTTACTTCATGCACTGAAAAAAACGGGGAGTAAGATTTACTTAGGAAAATCGAGGTAACAAATTGCACTCAGAAAACCTAAGTAAATTTAATAACGCATATTTCAAGTAGCACCTGCTTACAGTTAAGAATTGTTTGTTACTAAAGGCACTCAAGTAAACTTTACTATCAAATTTCAGTTTTTGTAAGTACATGTTACTTACTATTGCATAGTAGATTTTACTTAAGATTACATTTTATTACAAATCTCCAGTAAAAACTATTTGGCTTTTCAGGTTGTTTTTATTTGCTATTCTTACCTTTTATTTAATAAATATGTAGGTAATGTTTAAATATAATTACTAAGTATCATCAAATGCAATTCTTATTCAATAAAGCTGTTTTACACTAAGGCTATAAAACATGAAACAGTAGACACTTTTAAACAACACATTTATTTTTGTTCTGTCTGATACAAGCCATGATGAATCTACAGTTTACAATGATTTTTAACAAATACTGCATACATCAGTTAAACTAAACAAAGCAGGTCGAAGAAGAATCCGGACCTTTACTAAAAAGTAAAAATATTCATACCACACTGTAAGAATACTCTATTACAAGTGAAAGTCTGGTAATGAAAATGTTACTTAAAGGTAGGGTAGGGTAAGTTTGAGAAACCGGCTCGAGATCGCTAGAATTTGAAAATACACAACCGGAGAAAATCTGCCACTTCCTACAGAGCCCCTCCTCCAACACACACGAACACGCACATGACCAATGAGGGCACGAGATAAGTTTGTGCACAGATGGAAGGCTGACAGGCAGGTAGGCCATCCAGTTATTTTAGCCGAGCCGGCTAAAATGATTGGTCGTGCTTTTTACAGTATTACGGCTTCCACAGATGACATTTTTTTATGGATTTTTTGTCAAAGCACTTAAGATATTCATTGCTATCGGGATGTTAAGAGCATTCCATGGAATATAACAAAAAGTGTATCTCGAGCCGGTTTCTCGAACTTACCTACCCCACCTTTAAGTAAAACTATAATTAGCTAAATGCTGTTTGAGTATTACATGTAAAAAGTACCCTGTAGTAAAAAATCCAATATTAACAAACAAAAACATAATAGCTCAAGGATTTCTAACAATATTTACATTTTTGGGTAAATTAAAAAACAGAACCTTATACTTTATAAACTCTATATAAGATAGTGAAGCACAAAGTACAATATTTCCCTTTGATTTGTAGTGGAGTATAAAGTGCAACGAAAAGAAAATTCTCAAGTACCTCAACATTCCACGACTGCTTATGCAAACATGTGGACTTTCAAGAGAAATCTTGAGGAAATTAAGTTCAAGAAAGATTTTTGAAAACGACAGAAGCGTATTTCAACTTTGATGTGTTACTTAAGTTCATTGCATGGATGATGTCCGGGAGCAGAAGGCAGGCGTTCACCCTCATCAAGCACCGCCGACCCCTCGATGGAGATGGACACGTTGGGAGGTGTGGCGTCTTCTTTTGCTGAACTTCATGGGGGATATGGATCTTCATGACACTTAGCATAGTCCTTTTTCAACGATATCTTTGCCTCCATTCTGTCAAAACATGTAAATCAGTGTTAACATACAGTACTGTAAAGTTTCTGTGAATTTACTAAGACTGATTGGGTTGAGTTAGCTATTTAATTTAGTATTTAAGTAGCCATTGATTTTACATGTTCTTTTTAAGCAGAGGGGATGGGGTGAGCTTCAAAGGGCTTTATTATCATATATGCACAGTACAGGGTTCATACACTTTTTCACCAATGATTTTCCATGACCTTTACCTAATTTTCCATGACCAAAGAAAATGACTCTTTCTCAGCGGTACCACTGAAAATTGTTTATTATAACATGGAATAGGAAAATAAGGTCTGCATATGAAACATGTTGTAAAACAAATAACTTACAGTATTTATTATCATTATAGTATTACTATTTCGGCGATTAGATCAAATATAAATTATATTTGATGCAACTTTAGATTTTCATGACTTTTCCAAAACTTTGGGAAAAATATTGTTTTCCATAACTTTTCCAAGGCCTGGAATTAGCATTTTGAATTTCCATGACTTTTCCAGGTTTTTAATGACCGTATGAACCTTGACAGTAGCTACAGTGTGGATATGGGAATTTATATTAACTCTTATTTGTTACGGTCAAAGTATGACTACAAGTAAGGAAGCTCAGTTTATTAAATGTTTGCTTTGTTCCCAACAGGAAGTAAACCTGATTAAATAATTGGGTTCGACAGGCTCAAACTATCAATTCTCCTGATAAACACATTTTGAATCAGAATATTAAACATTGAAATTGAGTAAGTTTGAAAATATATATAAATATTATACAGTAAAATTAGATTCCAATGTACTTTATCTAAATGTTAACTTAAAAACTGAAGAGGTTTTTCACATAATGGCAAGATGTACTTACCTTTAGAGAATAGAGTGCGTGTGCTAGCTAGCTTGCTGCTGGCAAAGTATTCCTATTCACTGAACAAACATGAGACATTTTCAAAAGTTGTTGTTGTTATTTTTATCCGAATGGACATACATTTCAAAATGTACCCTGGAAAACACTAGTGTTACAGCACCATGAGGTCCCGAGGGCGATGGAGGTCACTGTGCGGTCTTGAACCCTTTGATGGGTGAAAAATGGAGACAGCTCCTGTGTGGCTGCCCGCTCATACAAAAACAAGATGGACCAAGTCTCAGGGGTGATCCTCTGACTCACAACTTGGCCTGACTCCAGCCCACTATATCTGTGTGAGTGTGTGTGTGTGTGTGTGTAGGGGGTGATGAAGGGGTAGAGAGAGGGAGCTCTCAGGTGTACTGCTCATTGGTCCGTGACAAACTCTCCATTTGTACCTCAGTGGCAGACAGGGCAGTTGGGTGTCAGTGTCCTGAAAGGACCTGAATGCCCGTCGTGAAGAGGTGTAGCGATAAAAGCAAGTAGAAACAGATTTAGCGAATAAACGATGTGGCATGTGACTTCAACGTCCAAAAGTTTCTTCATCATTTACCAGAGATGTGATCCCATTAATAATGTGATTCACACAGTAAATGTCACATTTTCTGGCTGGTGTTTTTATACTGTATAAACAATGGATCACATGACTTGCTCATATAAATGATACAATAATATATCAAATATATATATAAGGAAGGCTACAGCTACCCAGCACCAAACAGTGTATAGACTAAGTTAGCAACTAGCAACTATAGAACATTTGCTTAAGAGGTTTAAGTTAGTTAGCTAACAAACAGACTTTTGACATACTGCACTGGAAACTCTGCAATATGTGATTTGACTAGTCAAGCAGAGCCATCTTTTTCCAAAGAAAACTGCTCATGCTGCAGCATATCACAAAAGACTAAATGGGCCTGAGTATCAGAGTTTGGCCCAAGATAGAAAGGACATTTTGAGGATTCTGTTCACTTCCAGGCTTGTTGGATGCAGTTTTTGAAGATAAGCCAGTGCTTTTCCGAGGGACTTTGGGATTTCTGATTGGCCACTGTGTCGACCTCTTTGAGCCAAATTCCAGTTGGGTTGTTGTCAACTTTCCTTTTGATAAGATGCTGGCAAAGCTGGCAGCCCCATTCATACACACTTAAAAGACATTTGTGCTAGGGTTCAAAATCCTGCAGCAGTGTGCAGCTGCTGTGTTGTGCACGTAATCACACATGAAATGTTTTTTTCAATGGCCAATGGATTCAAAGACATTATCACACAGATGCTATTCCAGCAACATCCATGTCCTTGCAGACCATTTTTTTATGGAATTAAATTGGTTTTGTTTACTCTGGAAATCTTTCAAAAATAGTGTGAGATGTTGTGAGACGGAGCAGGATGAAAGAGGTGAAAAAAGGTTGGGATGACGGAGAGAGAAACGGATGGAGCGGCAGCCGGATGAAGAGGTGCGAGAGGAGTGATAGAAAGGCAAACAAACAGGGTGGGGGGGGGGTGATAAAAGGAGCACAGCGGACGAGAAGGTGTGACATGATGGGAGAGGGTGGGGGAGAGAAGGTGTTGCAACAGTGTGTCCATTGGTGTGTGAAACCAGCCTGACATCTGGAGTGTGTGTTTGTGTGTATAAAAGTGTGATCGCGAGGCGGGGACAGTCATGGAGACTGGCTCCATTTCTTCTTCACACACAAACACTTCTGGTTTGGATGTGAAAATCTTTTAGAAGTGAGAGGGTCACGAAGAGGGCATGGCTCGGCCCCTCATGACAGTTTTGTTTCACACATAAAAAGCATCGTGCATCTATACAAACCCACATAACATATCCACTTTTATCTAAGGTGAGTTTAAAATGTTCCCATTTCTTAACTTAAGGTACTTTTTTTGCATTATCCAGACTAGAGTATACATAATAATAATCCAAAAGGAGTAAAGGTCAGGCACTAGCTTTAGGTGTGGGGTTATTTAACCTTTATAAATATAGATGTAAATGTCAATTCTAATGCTTTCTAGTACATCACAATTGTCCAAGAGCGTAGTTGCTACTTGGAATCAATGCCATCAACACAACACAGACCTATGTACACCTTTTACGTTGATATGGAGAATTTTCTAAGCAAGCAGTCCTTATTTACTCAGCCAGTGAACACATTCTAATTTTAGCTTCATTTTGGTCTCCACCACTTTCTCAGTCTCTTCCACTACTGAATGTTTTACTATGTCTAGTTGATTACTTAACGTACAACTATTTTTAAGGGGGGCGTTTTACAGTACGTAAAAATCGACATTTTGTGATTGAAAAGATCAATATCGGTGATCGCGAAACCTAAATGTCAAAGTTCCAGACCTCCGAAACGTAAACAACTAACTAAAAGAGGCTATCGCATCCTGATTGGACACAAATACGATTTGAAAGACTGAAAGTAGATGATAGATCCTGGTTTTTGCGATGTTTCACAACTTCCTCTAATGTTCATACTGCCTATTCTCTTTATCAATTCGACCGTAGTTAGATATCGCAATGCAGATAACTCTAGCATCCAAGGTACCATGCCATTGTTCCAACGCCCATTATTCCGAAACCACTACAGTCATCAAAATCTCCCATTGGACCGAAAGCCCATTCGTCTGAAAGCCTGTTGTCCACCAATAAACGGCCATTGTTCTGAAAGATCAATTGCTAAAACATAACACTCTCTTCAAGAGCCTTGATTTTCATGTAGGATCTTACTTTAAAGTTTTGCTTGGATCTGCAAATATGCTGCTGATATTGCGTCTGTAGATACATTTAAGACATGCACACACATTAAAAATCCTTGAAGTGTATTGTGTGTTTACTGTTACTGTGGAGCTCACCCTGGTGGCACTACGCACTATGATTCACATCCTATTGTGACAGGAGAGAGAGGAGAAAATGACAAAAGGATGAGAACACAATCACGATGTGAGACAAAATGCCGCACTTCTCCCAGCAGACCATCACTCACTGATTTTTTCTTTCTTCTACTCACAAAAGACCTGAGGCAATAATGTGGCTTCCTGGTCACGGTGCAATATATCCAAACAACAACACAGGTTTGACCATGTTTAGAAAAGCTATATTCTCAATGTGGTGCCAAATGGGGGGAAATTGTTTGAATAGGCAAGAAGTAGTGGGTCCATTGGAGCAACAACAAAAGGGAAAAAGGCAGTATGAAAGTACAGACAGTGTTTTTTCAAAATATGGACAACTTTCCCTAAAGTGTGATGGCTGTGACTTCATATTATCAATTACCGTAGTTAAGGCTCATTGTTAAAGACATTTAGTTTCAAACCACTTGTAAGAGCTTTGACGTTAAGTGCACTCTCACTAGAGGAAAGGAGAGGATATGTTCTCTTACTTACAAGTCTCCAAAAGTTGGTGACCTTTGCCTCACCTTCAATTCTTTCCATGACCCCCTGCATCCTACAAATAGACAGATACAGTGTCAAACTCTATGGGAAGAAAGCATTGACAATGTCCTTGGTATCACACACTTCCTGTTGAGAAATGCTTGTCAAATTCAGCCACCACTTTTTCCAGGATTAGCTTATTTTACATTGAGTGTAAATTCTAGCATTTATCAACTGTCCAAAGACTTACTTTGGCTATGGCATCAATAACGCAATAATAGACACCATTTTGTTTTTAACTTGCAAATTCAGTTTACTAAAAGTCAACAGTTCTTTTGGCAGCAACACTTTTCCACAGCTTAAACAACAGATGTAAGCATGCAAGAGCAAGCCAATATCAAAGTTATATAAAAATCATATCCCCCCTAACACTTTAGAGTCTACTTTAAGTTTCCAAATTCGACCCCTGCCCTATGGCTGAGTAGAATGTTATGCAGCCAATAATATTTGAGCAGCACCCTGAGTTCATCCTGGGTTTTCTCTGCCCGGGGCGCTGGTTTCATATGGCCATTTACATTATATGAGCATCTTGTTAGTCTCTCCTCTGAGAGCCAGCAGTCTGTCTGGTCGGCTGACCTCCATCTGACCTCTGACCTCTACCCGCTGGCCGCCTCTTGGCACAGCGGTTGCAAAGGCAAATATTCACAGTGAGTGTGGCTGTTAGACACATGGATCGGGTATTCTGTCTGCCTTAGAGCTAGGTGTATCTGCAGCGGTTGTGTTTTACAGAGGAAATACACAGAGTATCGCTTCAAGCTCAGCATTTAAACATTTCTCACTTTTCTCAGCTAAACTAGAAAGCAATAACTTTGCAATCACTTTATTATACAGGCTGTGACTTATAGTGTAATTTCCCCAACATTTACTGTGCTAGACCTCTTAACTTGCAGTGATATACTGTTCATCAAATCAGTACATATTAAATACTTACCAATTCCTATATACAGCGGTACAAGGGATGTAACTGTAGGAAATATATTTAAGTAACTACTGGGTACCATTACATTACATTAAATGTCATTTGTTAGACGCTTTTATCCAAAGCGACTTACACACATTCAGTACTGTGGACAATCCCCACAGGAGCAATTTGGGGTGAAGTGTCTTGCCCAGGGACACAACGACCTGCTGACTGCAGTGGGACTCGAACTTGCTATCCCCTGATTCGAAGTCCAGCACACTATCCACTGAGCCACAGCCTCCCTACCAATGCTAAAATACTACCTTTTCCCAATTTGTACCTACTTTTTTTTTCTGTGTACACCTATATTTAAGTACCAGTAGGAACCAGTGAGTATTTGTTATGTTCTGTGAAGGAATGATGATACTTTACCATATTAATTAAGAGGACTTACATGGACAGTTTCAGGAATTTATACTAAAGGAGGTACCTAACTTACAAAAAAGGAGAACACAGGATAAAACAAAATGACAATATTAAGTTAATACATGTGTATTAAAGGCACATTTTGACATTTAAAAAAAGGCACTCCTTGACTAGAGTTGAGAACAAGGAAATTGATGCATAATCATGTGTTAGCATAGCTTAGCATAAAGACTAACACGGGGAAACAGCTAGCCTGGCGCTGTCCACAGATCAGAAATTAAGCTGAAGCTCAGACATACATTCTTATATTCAAAGTATGATATGGTAGAGTTTTTTTGTCACAGTTTCCAAGTTAATTGGATGAATTTGGGTAGATGTGAAAATTACGCCAAACTTTTATGGTGATGGTAATTGGCTGCATGCTCATTGGGGTTGAGTCATTTACGTACTCTGAAACTGTGTGCGCTCACACATGGCGCATTGGGATTAGTACAGCAATGTGTGCTTGTGTGACTAAATGCCACAGTTAAGATGTTAACAGCTGCAGGCTACAGCACAGCAAGCGTAGTAGTAACAGTAAATATTCACATCATAATCATCTTAATGAGCAGTGGCACCAGCGCATTTTGGAAGTGCTGTAAGGTCTCTCCCTCCTCCTCCCTCGGATTATCCAAACGCTTTTTCATACAGTTTTTTTTACTGTGTTCCCATTCCATTTCGTGCCATATCCCCAAACTGTCATTTCCTTTCTCTTAAGAGCATCAAAGTGGTGGCACAGGCCTACACATTTGTAGAAATGTTGGAGAGGACCCTGAATTAAATCAATGAACACACAGCCTGAAGAGTAAATATGAGAGGAAGTGAAGCATGTTGGGTTATCTCAAGGTCAAAGCTACCACATTATCATAATCTGGAGCCCCTGTGTGTTTTCTGTGAAGGCATGCATGTTCATAGTCTATAAAGATTAAGACTTTTCAGTCATTTTCAAATATCGTGCCTGAAAATCCAAATGAAGAAAATATTTTTTTCTTTTAACAAGCATATACAGCAGCAGCACATTGACATGAAGATACTCCCATACAGTAGCTTTAACACTATATTTATAACAACCTGTAATCTTATTATTATAGGTTTGGTCATTTTATCTGTCAGCAGCAACTACATGTCTTCACTCAAGTAATGTACTTAAATAATAGTTTTCCCTCAAGACTAATAAAACTACATTGAATCAATAAATAATTGATTGTGTACTACTTAAGGTTTAAAAAAAAACGTTATGGAGTTACCTGAACATAATTACAATAAACGCCGACCCTTTACCAGTCAAAACATTAATGTATGAGGACATTAACATAATATCATAACAAATTTAAAATGGTGTTCTCCTTGAATCAAGTCAGAAGATTTCAGAAATCGTATAAAATGCTAATAAAAAATGCATAGGGTACCTTTAGATGTATTCAAATCAGTGTTATTGTCAAACCAACAGAAGAATAATTTGCTTTATAAAATGGACAAGTCAAATCAAGCAATCTGATTGGTTCTTAGCCATGATATAATGAGCGTATATCACGGGTAGAATTGTAGTTACTTTTCACAACAAGTCAGTATCCCTCCGCGTCTGAGAAAAGCTACAACCGTTACAACTGTTACATTACGTCCGTTACGAAACTAACTAACTAACAAAGCTTAAGATGGAAACATGTAAGGGAATAATGTGCAGCAAGGACTTATTGACCGTTGTTAAAGGACGCTCACATCTGCAGAAATAAGTCCAGTCGATTTAACTGTATACAGTTGGGCTGGGACAAGAAAACAGCGGAGAAGTAACGGGGCAGAAGCCCTCCTTTTTACGCAACGGTCCAGACATCAGACGGCAAAACATATTCAGTTGCCAGTTACTTTGGCATTAGGGCAGGGATATCTAGATACTTTCTAGATATCCCTGCCCGCTTCGCGTCGGGCCGAACCACGCCCCTTAGCTGTGATATAATGACCATATACCACGGCCTGTCGTGAGCTATTGCTTAAATATAACCAGTGGCGACTGGTCATTAGGGGCAGGTGGGGCACAGCCCCACCTAGTGTCAGCAGAAAGTATTACAAATAATGATTACAAAAAATGCAAAAAAAAAATAAAAAAATATATAAAATATATTTTAAGATCATGTTTAATCATCTGATTCGTCTGTACATTGCTGTTTTAGTCTGTGTTCTTCTAATTAGTGTGTCTACAGTCACAGTGTGTGCCTATTGATCTGTTTAGAGCCATGTGGGACAAAACCTGATCATGCCCCTTCCTCTCGCTGTGAAGTGAACGATGACTGTAAAAACTACACTGCGCATGCTCAGAGTATTTCCCCCGTTAATGTGTGTGGCAAAAAAATAATGACCAGAGGGGCACGGAGCTACCATCCCCACCATACGTCATCTCACATCATTCAGAGCTGATTGGCTGTAAGTACGTGTGCCGCGAAAAGTGTGGTGTGTGAAGAGGAGACGAGAGAGCTGCAGTGGCGCGTCCTAAAACCAGGAAGTAAGCACAAAAAAGCAATGAGATTTCTCCAGAGGATTTTAGAAAATAGCTCGAAATAAGATCTGTGGGAAACGTACCTGTTAGATAAATGCACGTTTTGTTCAGCCGGATAACATCCACATGTCTACCCTACTTTTATAATTTTTTTATCATAAATCTATCGATTAGATTTATGATAGACTTTTGAAACTACAAGGAGGACTTTTACAAAAAAGTAATAGAAATGTTTGTCCAGAAGGATAGGCAAATGGACTTCATCTTCAAGTCAAGGTAAGACCGCCATTTTATTGAAAATGGGATCTTACTAAGAGAGAACAATTCAATATTTAAATGATAAAATTACATTTTTTGGGTATCCTTTTGTTGAACTGTCTGTTTAAAATTAATCGAAGCATCAGACAAAAAAAGCTTTTGAAAATAATATTATATTTTGGTTTAGGTCAAAATATAATATTTGTAAACCTGAAGAGTCAGTGCCAGTGCCTCACCAGCCATGAACCTCACTGCACGTCACTGCAGAAGCTATAGACATCTAAGTTTTTTGTGCCCCACCACTTTTGTACATATAAAAACGCCACTGAATATAACAGAGAGAAGCATGACACTTTTGAATTTTTGTGTCAACTAATCAATTAATTATTTCAGCTCTACAGCAAAATGACCCTTCAATATTGTCTAAAACTGCTTCACTGTCCCTCATGGAGCACTACAGTTCACTTAGCTACAACAGAAGAAGGACATTAACGGAAGAAAATAGTTATTCTTGATCTACACAGCATTAAGTCACTAACAGCTCTGAATGAATAAAAGTGCAGAGATTCTCTAGGAAAATGAACCCAGCACCCTCTAAAGATGTCTCCATTACGGCTCCACTGTGTACTCAGTAACCCCAGAATCCCTCGATTAAATTCCCCTCGTGTAGTCCAAGTCTCTCGGCCGTAAATGGAACCGCTCCAAAAACGCTTCCCTCGTCTGAGTTTAAGCAAAGTACAAACAAAACGGCAGACAGGATTGACAGTGATTAGATGAGAAAATACTGTATCTGTGGAATCAGCCTCACTGATTTAAAGCCATAAATCATCCAAACAGTGAAAGAGTTAAAAGGGATTTCCTCTCGAAGTCGGCCAGACGGATGATCAAATTTAACTGGCTTGATTGAGAAAAGTCATGTCTGCTTAGTCTCTCCTATAAGCACTGACATATGGTCCCTCATCTGCAATTGGCAGCGGTTATCATCATGTGTGTGTGTTTGATTAGTGTGTATGTAGTAGGGGGGGCATGTTTGCTCATGTACCTTTGCAAATACTCTGTTTGTAATCACCCAGGCTGCATTTTCTTTCGATATTTGCACAAATTTAAGTCTGATCCGGGGTATGTTTCTGTACAGTGTGTGTGTGTGTGTGTGTGTGTGTGCGTGCGTGCGTGCGTGCGTGCGTGCGTGCGTGCGTGCGTGCGTGCGTGCCTGCGTGCGTGCCTGCGTGCGTGCCTGCGTGCGTGCGTGCGTGCGTGCGTGTGTGTCAGCACCATTTGGCATTTCCCAAACAGCTGTCAGCTTCAGCCAAAGTGTTTCAGCTGACTGATCCTTAAACTGGGCCAATAAGCTCCCACACAAAGCCCATACTCCCTGCGCGTGGACACTTTGGGTATATTGCTGCATCTATCTCAACACATCACTCTCCACCCTACCATCCATTACTCTCTGGAACCATCCGCTCCTTCCCCACTCAATTCATTACTCTTTTTCTACCTTTTAGTTCCTCGCCCACTTTGTATTTTGCTCTTAGAGTGCCACGGTGACAGTACATGAAATATTCCTTGTAAAGTAAGAACTGTTTATGATAAATGCATTTATTCTGATTCTGTTTATGGTCAGATTCTTTTTCAGATATTTAGTGTATATATTTTTGTACGGTAGTTTTTATTGTTGGTGGTGGAGTCAGCAATCAGCACACAAGAGATTCAATGGGAACGATAATCTAGCATTACTGTTTTTAACTTTATCTCATAAATACTAATCTCACATGTTACTTTTAAGTTAATTCGAATTGAATGTCCTGCTGCTGCTATTTGACATTAAAGCATTCAACTAGTGAACCGCGAGGTTGCTAAAAATCATCTTTACGGAGCTTTATGGAAAGATAAGCTAATAGTTTGGCTGTAGTTAAGACTATAATGGGATAGACAGGCACAGAAGCACCTCATTGCTTAACATAGTGGAGTTTTCCAGAAATTGGAGCTAAAGGAGAGATAATATTGAACTCAAAAGGTCACAAAAGAAATGCAAATGTTGCAAATGTTTGCTCTTGCTTTATGTGTGAATAAGAAACTTACCTTGTCTCACGGCCAGTATGTGGTAAAGATATCAGTTTAATGAATATAAATATAATGTTGAGTCAAAATACACCGAAGGGGTTGTTTCAAATAGACTTTTCTGATCATGTATTTTTTCCTTGTCCAGTATGTGCAACTGAATGAATCAAATGTGTGTATGAGCATGTGGGGGAGTCTACAGTACGTATGACCGAGCATTTGTGTGTGTGTGTCTGTGTGTCTACGTGTGTGAGTCAGTGCTGGAAGCCAGAAGCATGACGGAGCTGAACCATACAGCATCTCCTCTGGTCCCACCCCCTGCCCTCCAACTACCCCCCAAGGACGGCCAGCCCATTACAGTAATTAACTAGAGAGGGAGAGAGGGGGTTGATGGGATGGAAAGAAGGAGAGAAAGAAGGAAGGAAAGAGGGGTTAGGGTAGAGAAAGAAGTATGAGAGATAGAGAAAGTGGTTTGGAGTGAGAGAGGAAAGAGAGATGGAGGTTAGGTTTTGGAGGGGGCTTTTTTTTTTGCAGAGGCAGCAAGTGGGTGGGGGCCGCTGCCTCCCTGCCTTCCGTTAATCCCTGAGTGACTTTCACTGCGTACAGTAAGCAGTGCAGCGCAGGCCAGAGCCCCCGCAAATTAATCTAGCAAAGAGCCTGGGATGTGGCCGCGCTGAACCCCCCGCTTTACAACCCTCCCCCCTTTCTAAAAGACTTGGGAGGGAGGAAGAGAGGGAGACACATAGGGGGAAGAAGTAGAGAGAGGGAGATAAGCTGCTGCTGCTGTATTGTCCAGTGAGTGGAGGAAAAAATTTGGAGGATAGAAAGTGTAGGGGACAAATGAGCGGAGGACTGAATGACAGGAGGGGTGAGTGAGGAAGGAGGGAGGGGGGAAGACTATTTAAAGCGCAGCAAAAGGATGATTGTGTGGCCCCTCGCTCGGTGACATCACTCAGGGTAGCGATGATGTCACTGACTGTGGGGTGCTTCTCTGCATCGCCGTCATGATGTCATTGTCCTGCAGCTCAGGCCTACAATCGTGACTACACAAGAGGACAGACATCTTAAAGGTCCTCTATGAGTCACTTCAAGGGACTTTGCTTCAGGATGTTCTCCGTAGAAAAGTAGTTCACTTTTTAAAGGCATTGTTATATATAGTATTGTCTTTAAAAGTGAGCTAAACATCAGTTCAGTGCCCTGTTCTCTTCTTAAATGCCAAACATATGTAGTTAAGTATTCCCTCTGACTCATCTTGAACTTGGTTTCCTACTTATTTATTCAAAGGAAATATTATTTCGGGAGGTAATAGTTAGCAGAAGAATATTAAGGATAACAATACAGTCGGCAAATACTTCAAATTAACAAAATAAATGGCGCCCAATTAAACCTGCTTTAAATGTGTTGTCCACTTGGGGGCAGAATGATAAAATGTTAGCACAGTGTTGACAGAGTATCACTCCCTAATGCTAATATGCTAACAGGTTATGCTACACATTGGTGTTAGTTGAGTCGTGCTTGGTACAACCCTTTTATTTGGCCTCGGCTAATGTAGCTCACATGATGCAGAGTGTGTCAAATCAATGTGTAAACGGACATTTTAATCAGATTCAATGCCAACCAGGACTAGCCATTATGCAACCATTTTAACAGTTAAAATAAAAATAATCCTTTTGTTATTCTGTTAGCTGGGCTGATCTATGTCATGTACTTGAATCACAATGAGTTTGAATCTGGCTCATGACCTTTATCACATCCTTGCTCTGCACTGTTAAACCGATGAATTCACAATGTTGCTAATCTGCAACAAACAGACAGTTTTTCTGACTATATGAATGGCCTTGATGACGCTGAAAGCTTTGTACAGTGTGGCTGCCACAGGGTTGCATCTTTTGAGGAATGAGGCAGTGCATCGGCTCACTAAAGAGAGAGTGGGTGGGTGGTGGGGGGGGGGTGATGGAGTTCAGTTTAATCCTCATCCTCCACTCTTTTTGCTGCTGCTGCTGCCTCCAGGGTGTCCAGGCAGAACTAGCCCGTTTTTCTCCCCTCCTCACCAGTTTGTTTATCCTACCTGCAGCCACCATTTAAGTGCTGCATCGTCGGCAAAGAACAGCCACATCTAATTGATTGGACTGTGTTAAGATACACAAAATCCACAAACAACCATCTTACCTCTCATTCATTTCTATCCTCAGACCCTTTAGCCTTTAATTCCCTTCCTGCTCCTGTCACAAATCTTCCACTGACTTTCAACCACTATTTTTGTCTCCCTCCAATCTCCACAATCAGCTCATATATCTTTATCAGTGGCAGCTGCTAGTCTTCCTCAGGGGAAGCGCAATAACCAAGCACCATATTGTTACAGGCAACCGAGGAGCGATGATGAACGATGATAATACTAAACAATCTCCCCAATATCCTCTTTCATTTAGTAAGCTGCTCCCGGGGCCAAGAGGCGCTTATTGAGCTCTGTACTGCAGCGTTTAGCCTCGGGGCCCCCGCACGCCTCGCCTACAGCGGGTATGATTGGCCTGATAACTCATGAGGATGCCAGAAGCTTC
Organism: Trematomus bernacchii; assembly: GCF_902827165.1. Taxonomy (NCBI): domain Eukaryota; kingdom Metazoa; phylum Chordata; class Actinopteri; order Perciformes; family Nototheniidae; genus Trematomus; species Trematomus bernacchii. Next base: position 1,122,836 of record NW_022987686.1, on the reverse strand, counting down.
TATCAGTGGCGACTGCTGCTCATTTATGCTTTTGCTGATCGCTGGATTGAGCACAGCAGGGTTGAGCGAGGACTTGTGTTTGTTTTATCAGACTATAACAGCGAAAAGGGGGAGTCCTGCATATCACATCGAAAAATCACACTGAGAAATGATGCATCCACACATCTCGACTTTAAACACACAGACACAAAGCTGAGGAGTGCACACTATTATTGTTTAAAGGTTTGAGGTTCATATTTGTATGTTGTGTCTCTACTGTGACAAGTTTACATGCTTTAATGTTCAGAAAGTGCTTTATTTTTCTCATAATGCCTCGGAAACCAGGGCCCAGTCTGCTCTGATTGGTAAACAGGCTGGCTCTGTTGTGATTGGTCAACCGCTTAGAGATCTCCCGTCCCTTAGCCTATCACGTGCAATGTGTTGTAGCGCTACCCAATAGAGGCGCGAGTGTTATATAGTGATGTCACTATGTCACGGAAGCATGGATTTCCATTTTTGCTCAGACTGGAAACCTTTTATTTCTCTCACGGCTGCTCCTCAATGTCGATGAAATTGTACATTTAATCATTAGTTTAACTTCACTTAGACAGTGATTGAGGATAATAAATTTGTCTCAGAGCCGTAGTGACCTTTTCTTGATATTCTCACAATTACCATGACCTTTTGATTTGTTTTGCCTTTTTGTTCTCCACGACTAGAAATAAGTTAAAATCTGTTACATGTCTGACTGTTCCATAGAGTTGTACAAATCATTAATTAAACAGACAAGCAAACAAAAACATTTATTGTGTTTATGCTAAGCTAAGCTACAGCTGCTAGGTGTTGCATATTAACTGTATAAACTTGTGTGTGGATCTTCTTATCTCTGTTTCTGCAAAAAAAAGCAAAAAATGTATTTTCCCCAAATATTTGACAAAATATTCAAGAAACTAAATTCAGTTTGTTTTGATTCAACCGTACACACCTACATTTGTCCTGTGTAGGGAGTTAATGTTCTGAGGTTGTGCCAAAAGTACTTATTGTATGGCAGGGGTTTGTCCTGTAATCAACATCAATAGTGTTTCAAACTCCAGATCATTTCCGGATCACCCTCAACAACCTGAAAGGTAATCACACAGAGCCCGAGACACACATGCGTTTTGACACCTGTTGATGGCTTTGTACAACCGAGTGGCGTTACATAATAACTGAGGACCAGGTGTCAACAGTTCCACCTGAGCTCCTCCCAGCAAGCGCTCAAGACTAATTACACATGAAAATGGTCTCCGCATAAGCGATTAGCCACCGCTGACACCACTCCAAGCGACCTGTGTTACTGGGTCGGAAGGTTGTCAAGCTTGCTGGACCTATAGCCAATCAAGACCCTTCGAACAGATATTATAATTGTACAAACGTTTAAAATAATAATGCGGACCATATAGAAAAATATGTTCCAGGAAGCTGCTGAGTGGGGGAGCTGGATATATGGGTGATGTATAGAAAGACAGAGGCACTGGATGGTTCTTGTGCACTCTAATTGGCTTCTCTGGATTTCACCTTCACAGGTCATTGAGTCTGAGCAGACACCGAGTACAGTGGTGTCAATGGCTGAGGCTAGAAGGTGATATAGTACTCTGTAGGCTGTCTGGTAATATCTGTGAATAGGACTGTGTGTTTCTGGGCTTATGTGAGTGTGTGCACATGTGTAATTTGCTTTTATTAAACTCCACTTTTTGTCTTTTCACTGTTCACTGAGAAAAAAGTCTGTATTAAAGGAAAACAAAATAAATGGAAGTGAGTGGGAAGAAAAAAAAAAGCTCCCTGATTTGCTGGCTGCTTCACTAATTGAGCTACCATAGCACTTCACAAGAAGCTGGTCGGCTAGAAGATTGGATGGATTGATACGGATGCACGCTCACACACATGCAGCAAAAAAGAGAAGTCGAGCTGCGCACACACAAAAAGGAAATGCCACAGACGAGCTTTCATCTGTTGTTTTCTTCAACAAATTCGATTAAGTTGTGCACAGGCAAAACAGAAGAGATGGTGCCCTGTTCTTAAAAGCTCCAAGAAAGCCAGCACTGCCTCACCAAGTGCTGCTTTATTAGTCCACAAAAATGCCTCTTAATGGTTGAATTAGCTGTTGGAGAGCTCTTTATTTAATATGTTTGACATAGTTTTCCTGTGCAATTCAAACACATACCATTTTACACACAACTTCAAAAAGGTTACAACATTATCATAGTTTTCTTACAATCTCCTGCTTCTGCCTGAACATGTTGGTAGTGTGTGGAATTAGTCAAATATTAAAGCCACTAAAGAGAGAGAGGAAGCAAGAGAGACCTCAAGCTTCACGCATGCAAATAAATCTCTGTATTGTTGTTATTAATCCGGTGTCAAACAGGAAAGCTCCAGCATCGTCTGGAGAGGCAAATAGGCGCTTTCCATCGCAGCTTTGCATCTCAATGTGGACATGCACTATACACGCAGCGCTCCTCGGATTAGCACATCATTTAGGATTTTTAATGACATCCTAAAGCGCTATCATGCTGTTTTCTGTGATGACGAAGCCCATATTTTAATGTATGCCCATATAGAGTGTGTCCACATGAAATAATGGGAGCTTGTATGCTGTATATGTAGGATTGCTTTACTTCAGGTGGTGTCCTAATCTTCCAAATTACTCCTGTATATGATTACAATGTAAAATGACCAGTGAGGAAACCAAAGAGGACCAAGCACCCAACCCTGGGGAACGCCTTTAAACATAGCAGACAAAAGTTCAAAAGATTGTCTGTCAGGCTTCTTTAAGCTCATGATTCAATCATTTATGTATAATACGCTCAATGTTTATGTAGGTAAATTTAGCAGGCTATTATAGGTTTTACAGAAATAATACAAAAACGAATTAGCATTTCATTATCGTTTCATATTCTTCAGCTAATTTAGCTTTTAGCCACTAGCACGAATAGCTGTGGATTCTAATTATTAGTGTGGATTTGACAGCCTGGTTGGGATATGAGAGAGCCAGCTCCAACACATTTGCAGAGCTTAATCTGTGACTTAATTGCTCCAGTTGAACAAATTGCTTGTCCAGTGGTTTTTCATATTAGCAGATTAGCAAACAGTCAATGTGGCATTGCGCTATTACCCACAACAATGTGCTGTGCGCTCCATGATTAGAGGACATTAAGTTGCCTGGAAAACAGTTCAAGAATTAATTAACTACTGGGCGGCAATTTATTTCCGAATGAGCTGAATTGAAACTGAGCTCGTCCGACATTCAATAACAGTCTCCAGTGAAATATTACAGCCAGACAAAATAACTGAGTTGACCTTCATTCTAGCATTCCCACATGATTACTTTGCTTCATAAATAGCCAATTCAATCCTTTTGTTTCCTGTATAAATCGGTAGTTTTCATCCAAGATGATACAGGCACTGCAGTAAATTGACGTCATGAGCATAGGAAAACAAACACCACTACAGGTATGCCAAGGGCTTTTTATTAATCATTTGAAATAGCTAACATATTACCTTTCCCTATTGGGTTCTGAATGACACTGTACACTCTCTGAGCATCATATGGGGGGGAAATGTGTGTTTAACTAAACCCAGGGGCCTGCTCAGACTATATTTATGATGACAGCTCGTCCTGGAGGCTCACAGTGGATATATTTCTCCAGAGGATTCTGCTAAACAGGAACACTAACAAGGTAGGCCAACACCAAGTGATGGATTCCCCCCAAAATGTTCTGTTTGCCGAGGTTTTTAACCAGATGTTCACTCTTAGTAATTCCTTTAAACAACCAGAAAAATATTATGACCAAGTAGAAAAAAACTAAAAATCTATTATTACACAACACATCTTATTTGCCACGACAAAAATGCATGAAAATCGCAGTAGTCTATGCATGTCTCACACAATGGCTAAATGGCAAAAGCTCATTGCTAGAATTCACAAACAGGCATAATTAGCGATTTATCTGCAATGCTTTGTTCTCCGTCTGAACTGTGTGTTTGCTCTAGCAGCACAAACAAACAAGGACCATCTAATCATAGTCTTCTGTTGCCATGATGGGGGCACTGCGTCTGGAGGAAGTGCCTTTAAGCATTTAATAAGTGTAAACACGCCAGATTGGCACATGTCAGAGGCAGCACCCTGTAGTGTGGCAGCTGTATCAAGGGACTGAAATCTCTGGAATAGCGAGGGTGTTTATAGACTAAATATAAAATGTGTGCACTTGTGGGTGTTTCTTCAACATTCTATAAGTAACAACTCTTACAAAATGGTTGAATTAAAAACCAAATGTGCTTGAAGAATGAGTTACTATTTTTTAAGCACAAAAAATGTCAATCGTTCCCTCTTCTGTATTTTATTGTATTTATAGAATCAAGATTGATTTACTAAAAACAAAAAATCCATCTCCTATTATCTGAAGCTGATAGATGTTTACAGCCCAGATTTACTTTATCGGATTAGTGCATCAGAGAAACGATGATGTCATCCAGTGACACATCCTTGAGCTGCTGCATTGACAGTAAGAAACAGAACAACTCCTAAAACAGTATGATAGCACACACTGTGATTTTCCAGGATGTGGAGACGTTTTTCATTCACAGTTGTGTTTGTGATGGCTGGAACAAAAACAGGATTAGTCAATTATCTTTATGCCAACAGAACTGCTCAAAATGAAGTCATCAATGTTAATCTTGACGTCCTGATTTCTGGCTCAAGTTGCCCGTGAGCATCGGTATTGATTTAACTTTCTGACACAATTGTTTTTGGGTAGATTTTCTCTATACAATATGTAGTATTGTATAGGAATGTGAATTTGTACTATGACAAGAGACACTCATTTGGTTTAAGCATTTTTCTATATTAATAATGGATAAAATGATAACTTCTATGTCAGAATGTTCCCTTGTAGACATATATGATGTCCTACCCAGCTCCAGAGAAGCTCTGAAAACTCTTAAACAACATAAACATAGTTAGCATTTAGCACCTAACGAACTTGATATTTCCAACCACACCAACATTGAATGGGATCTTCAAAAGTCTTTGTTACACAACTGTTCCAAGTGTTATAATCCAAATTGGAACAGGAGTTTTTCCATAATTGAGAGACAAATGATATACAAACAAACAAACAATCCAAACCATTTATAGAAATTAGCAGCTTCATTACAATTTCAAGGACTATGGTAATTAATGCATTTAATTATGACAACCTAGTTCTTAGTACTGAAACAACTAGCCAGGCTTACACATCAAATGTCATGATCTGTTTATAAAACTCTTTCCTCTCCCATCGTATTGAACATTTCCCATGATGCAGCTTTTCATCATACTTTCATCACTGCACACGCGCTTTTAGACCAACAGTATACTTATTAATATTGAATCACTTTCTATTTTTGGACTGAAGGAATTTGTAAAGATGGCTGCCGTAACGTACCCCTGGGAGCCATTAGGGGTTTGTGTTCAAAGTCAAAGTGATTAAAGGATGCTTTGTTGAAAACATAAAAGGGTGAGGGTGCGGATGAGAAAGAATGAGAGGAGTAAGATATCTTTATGTCCTTCTCATTAACAACACATTGTCTTCAGACTGTTTGGATTCATGTTGAAAGCTCCCTCCGTCTACTAACTGCTGATTCATGCTTCACAGTCATCAAGGTGATGCTGCTTATAGATGTTAAACTTCACAGTGAAAACAGCTGCTAATGTCTGCTGTGGGTTTTGTAAGCCTCCCCTCTAGCCCCACTGTACTTTGTAGTAAATGCTAAATGTTAGCATGCTAACACGCCAAACTAAGATGGTACAGCGCCACTTTACCAAATCAAAGCCTCAGAGAGCTGCAGACTCGTAGTCATGATTGGTAAGTACATCAAACAGTAAGTTCAAGCATTACCTAATATAAACTTCAGATGCAAATGTTAAAAACAATGTCAAACAATGAATTTTGCGTGCTTCAGAATAGCAAAGAATCTCTTGCAGAGGTAAACACTTGAATTGTTGCCAGTGTTTGGAAGTGTTTGGAAAAGAGCAGGCACTTATTTGGAAGGTAATTGGAATAATTACCTGTCAATCAAACTCTTGCTCAAGACTCAAATATTTTACTTTGAGGAAAGCCTTCTGTGCTTTTTTTTTGCTAATGCAGCATCTACGCTAAGCTCTTTAGGAGCCGCCATTGTTGTTTTTAAGCTAACTGTTGCCTTTTCATGTTGCTCCACAAACACCTAAATCATGCCCATGCTGCCATTAGTTCCTCGCAGGATACTGATTGGTACGAACACTGGTCATTAGGACACAAAAGCATCACTTTAAGCCTGACAAGATGGATCTTGCGTGATAAGGTGATATTGGGAGAATCCATCTGTCGTGCAAAGCAAGCCTCACTTAAAATGAAATGAAGCAGCTAATTTACCAGGGTGTTGGTAATCGAAAACACTCCCTATAAGTGGAGTGTGCAGATGTTAATCAATGAACCTGGATTCAATCAGGAATTGCTATAGTTCTACCTGTTCTATACGTATTACAAATACAACATGCAGTTCTTCTATGGAAGGGCATCTTAACAGTATATTCCCATGGCAACATCCAAAGCAGATTAAGACCAAGACATTCCATGATATGCCGGTTGATGTGACATATTGTGACAAATAAGTAAGCTGTGCATATATACTCTGCCTCAGTACAGTCGACAGGCATGGCTTTCCCTATAAAATCAAGGCTATTGGATTATCTGTTGGGGGAGATGATTTGTGTGTTATTATCTGTAATAAATGTATGTGTGTGTACAGTATACCCTCAGAGAATACGCATCGCATTCTGTGTGTTTGTGTTCTGTTCTGTATATGGAGGAGAGTCACACCGCAGTATTTCAGTGAGAGCGTCTGCTGATGTATCGGCTTTTCTAAAGAATCCCCAGTGATCAAGTCCAATTCAGCAGCCCTGCCCTAATAAGCTCTGCACATCAAGGCTTTTCTTCCTTTTTCCCCTCCGCCTCGCTTCCTCACTCTTCCTTCCTCCTGCCTCTCCTTTGACTTCCACCCATTAGCCAACCCAGACCACACAATAGAACCCAATCAAATCTGGCAATTTAAATTAGCCCTATTTTCTCCCTCTCTCGCGCCTCAAAACACCTCTCGACAGAAGAATCCCAATTGCTTCCGCTGCACCCAGATTATTTGTCTCCCATTCATTTGTGCGCACGTGTGTGTATGCGTGTCATTATTTCTGAATGCTATGCCGTGCATAAAAAGGGCGACAAAGAGACTGGAGCCCGGCAATGACAAGGCCACACTCATTAGGCTTTCTAAAGATATTATAACTGAATTCCAGCACTATTCTGTCTCGGGCAATTAGCGTTTGAATTTTCGATTTATGCGTCGGCGATGACGGCGGTGTGCATATACATGAAGACAGAATGAAATAGACAGCTTGTCAATTAGAAAATCCCTTGCCACCTCTTTCATTGCTCATTCCTTTTGAGTGGCTGGCAGGGGAAGTGGGCTACACACACACACACACACACACACACACACACACACACACACACACACACACACACACACACACACACACACACACACACACACACACACACACACACACACACACACACACACACACACACACACACACACACACACACACACACCAAAGCCTTATTAAGAGATAAATGCCATGTTGATGCATTTGTATGGTTATGTAAAAGTATCATGTGTGACTGTTCCTCTGTGTTATGCCAGTGTTTGGAATTAGCTGTCATGCAGGCTTGGGTACGTGTCCCAGCATGCATTTGTGTTGCGTGATGTAGGTTCTCTGGTGGCAGAGCTAGGAGATAAACACATTAGTCTTAACAAGCTGCCAGTACAGGGAAGGAGAGAAAAACTGCTTTAATAATAAAGCAAGTCACACTGGCGCTCTACTCTGGGTATTGCTGTTCAAACAAGCATGTCCACAACACACACACACACACACTGATGTTGGCTATACCTTGCAATAAAACTTTATCGCTTTCTCTCATTTACACATACACACTACTACACTCTTACAAGGTCTTTCCTAAGAGAAAGCTTGGCAGGCAGCTGAGAGCCTTGGACCTCGCTGTGACTGATTGGAAGTGTACGCGACTCTGAAGGCAGTGACGCCTCTAACCCAGGGACAAATAAATCACTATGCTGAAGAGAAAGAGAAGCAGGGGATAAGATGAAGAAGTTTCCCTGTGAGGAATAACACTGCTCCATAGGCCAAATAAATCAATTAGACTAATGTGCTGTACACACTAAAGACTGCCTTAAAGAATAAAAATGCAGCACACAAGCTACATACTCTAAGAAGAGCTGTATTAGAAGTTGCTAGGCGTGCTAACTTTTGAGCAAGCTAACTTTAAAACACATTATTTTAAAGCTAGAATATGAGCTTATTTACACTTCCAGAAGTTATGAAGCAGCGTTAGCATTAATTTGTTTGTTCACCTGGCAAATAAATACAAGTCAAATACTAACTGTATTTTTAGCTAAGTTTGGGTCTCCACCATCTCCTGAGGGAAATATCTGGCTCTTTAGTCAGCTAAATAGTCCACTATCTTATCTAGCTAGTGGCTACATAGTACATTGCAACACAGTCTCACGGCATTTCGTGTTATAGTCACGAAATTAATCTATTGATTCGTGTTCACCAACACGATTTCGCCATTTTTTTCGTGTCACACAGAACGATTTTTAAAAGCAATGTAATAATAACAAATTAGAAGGAAAAACAGATTTTTAAAAATACAGATTTCAGTATTCTGACACCGAACGATTTTTAGAAGCAATGTATTTATATTGGTAGTATGTTTCGTGCCTGCACCAAATAATAACAAATTAGAAGGAAAAAAAGATGACAAAAAATACAGATTTCAGTATTCTGAGGCTCTGAGCCATTTATTTTCCTCGCGGACGGCAAAAAAACTCCGACATTATACAATTTAAAATAAAATGGATAGGGTTAGGCTTAGGGTAAGATATTGAGTAAGAAAATGTGTTTATGAACCACACAGCTTCCGGTCTTCCAAGACCCGACCGGACAAAAAGACGTGTTGCAGGCACGAAACATACTACCAATAGAAATACATTGCATTTAAAATCGTTCTGTGTGACACGAAAAAAATGTGAAAATCGTGTTGGTGAACACGAATCAATAGATTAAATTAATTTCGTGACTAATAACACGAAATGCCGTGAGACTGGGTTGTACATTGTGGGTTTTTATACTGTAGGTATTATAAAATACACAATAAAACAAATCTGATCAAAAACAATGCAGGCCAGAGAGAGAAAACGCAGAACTGCAAAGTTGAATGGGACATTTTGTTTTTATATATGACCATTTTCACATGCAATTTGTTGTTATTCAACAGTATTTTAAGATGGCAAATGCTAATACATGTAAGATTAATAATACTCTGTAACTGACATTAACTTCAAGTGGACCTATCATGCTATATTTGAATAATGTAGTGTAGGACCATACCTACAGTATATAAGGCATATTTATACTTTTTTTTTTTCAAAATACCAAACAGATCATGCATTTTAGCCATGCCTCATTTCGCTCAATTTGAAAAATGTTAGCTCTGTTTTTGCAAGGGTTGATTCTGTGAGAACAGCACCACCTACAGGCCTGGCATATGTACTACAGCGTCTCCAGCGCTTTCGAACGGCAATGGCCGTGGCTGTCTCCTCCTGATTGGTGGAGTGGCCCAATAGCCGCAGCGCCACTGTCCTGACGTCAGGACAGTGTTCAAATCTGGATCAGTTTTTATCAGATCCGTTGCAGCCCCTTTTTTAGAGATTTGGGTATGGAGGAAAATAGAGAGGGTTATGTTTTCTGACACTTGGTGAGTTCCCTGGAACACCGGGGACACATATTCATGTATAAAAGACGTACAAAAGTGCATTTTGCATGATAGGTCCCCTTTAAGTCAGTTTGCTGAATGTCTACGGTCATCTTGGATCTAGATCCCAGTTGGCAAAATACCTAAATACGCTGAACTCTGATGCTAACAAATCTTTTATTTTACACTTGTATTGTATAAAAGAACCTTTAGAACACTTTAAATATACCATTGGCAGGCTTATCATTCAGCAGCATTGGCTGTTGCTACTACTGGATGAAATTACAATGTAATATAACAAGAACTAACAAATCTCACTGATCGTATCACGCCCGTAAGGGTCCAAAATCTCCCAGTTATACTTCATCACTTTATCATATCCTTATTTACACTTCTACTTTTTTGTTTACATTTGGATAACAGATTTAGGTGACAAATTGTGAAAGATGTAAACATTGATTCAGCAAATGTGACACTTTAAAGATGCAAAATGTGTACAGATTTATATTGCTTTAGGGTAGTTTGTGCTGACAAAATACTCCTTTTTACAGTAAGCTTAATTCATCACCCTTCCCTTTCCTCCCCCTTCACCTCCCCCCTCCTCTCTTTGCCGTTTTTACCTGTGTCTCCCTCCCACTCTTCTTTTCTCTCTGCCTGCCATTCCATCTCATTTGGTCAGTCAATCAATACCGCTGCAATCATTTGTCTTCATTTCCCACAGCCTATTCACATGTCAAAGAAGTGGGCTGCTGTCTAAAACCCACCGCCTGAAATAATCCAGCCCTCCCACTCCCCCCGCCAATTAACTGAACAAGTGACTGCCGCTAGGCTAATTAGTCCTGTTTCAAATACTGTAAGGCAGCGATGAGTGAGGTTGTTCACTAATTCACTTGTATTTCCAAGAGTTAAAACAAGCCTTCATCTTACGCCATAGCCTTGTGGTTTAAGTGTGATATACTGGTTTGTGAATTTGCCAGACATGTTGTTTACAGTCTCCGTAACAACTAATGAGCCTACTGATGGATAATTACCTCTATTTGGGGAAGGAAGCAGCGCAGTCTTTTATCAAATAAAGTTCTTAACCCTGTTTTCAAGCACACACACTCACAGCTATTGTTCTGCTGTCCCCGGCTCTTTTTTCTTTACTTTGCGTTGATTAAGCAGCACGGCGAGCAGCTGGGGAGCGGCTGCGTTCAGGAGCGATAAAATCCCTTCAGGTGGAACTCTGTCAACACCTGCCATCACTGCTCGGCTCGCAGCAGACACCAGGCCGAGGCGCAGGGAGGAACAGCGCAGCACAACACACTTCTACCGTCTGCTGCCCCCTGGACAGATGAGTACCAAGGACGGGTCAAGTGTGTGTGTGAAGTTCTCTAGGAGGCAAGTATAAGGCAGGAAGGAAGTGAGCATCAATTTGGTTAAAGGTCCCCTATTATACTGTTTTTCTCAGATATATACAAAACATGTCTCTGAAGTGTTTGGCTCCAAACACCAAACAGATCATTGCAGCATCCCATAATCCCCTCTGTTTCAGCCCTGTTTCAAAAGTGCTGATTCTGTGTCTGTTACTTTAGATGAAAATAAGGAGCCACTCCCCACGCCCCTCTGAGAGATATTTGGTTAAAAAGAACACAATGGTGCTCTAGGAGGAGATTCAGGGGATAAGGTGAGGGGGGGGGGGGTTACCTTGGTTGGTGATTGGCTAATGGTTACACAAGCCAAAAACACATTATGACATCATAAAGTGGCCAAAATCTGATCAGCTCATTTTCAGACAGGTTTTTATATAAATGGATCAGGACAAAGAGAGAGAATCTTTTTTCCTGAAACTTTCAGAATCTCTTTAACCAGAGGGGACACATGTTGATGTATAAAAGACGATTTTGCATAATAGGTCCCCTTTAAAACTTCTGCTGAAGATCGGAAGTTTTTCCACATTCTCTTATATCTGAATTAACCGTGTTGATTTCTTTGCCCACTTTACGCTGCTCCATTTCCCAGCATCCTCCTCCTTCACAACTTTTTCTTATTTTTGGCATGCAAGTAATTTCCTGTCTGTATTGTTGGGACTCCTTTTGTGTTTTCCCCACCCCCATACTTCAATGGTTGCGCTCTCCCTGACTGACAAGCAGCTGCATATATATGGATCCAAATGAGGCTAGGCGAGCTTTTTATGGCTCTTTATGATATATTAATATTTATGCCTTCTACCGACCAACATAACAAAAGCATTTGAATTAAGCACTTGCAATTAACAGGTTCCCAGCTGCTGCTCTTGGGTTTGTGTGGAGGGTTTGTGCGAATGTGAGTATGGCTGTGTGTGTGCACAAGTGCTTAAATGAGAGAGCATGAAGAGGGCGAGTTAAATGTTCCATTTAAATGTTATGTCACGAAGATGCAATCAATCTTGTTGAAACACAATTAGGATTTTCCCGCTATAAACACCATAGTTCTCTCTCCCACACAGAGACAATGACCTCCATGGATTGAACAGATAATAACTTCTAAATATGGCTTTACGGTCACCCCTATTAGTAATATGTTATCAGGAAGTAGCCTGTTAAGTAGCCAGAAATGTATTGAACCTTTCCATATTCCATTTCCCTTCTTTTTCTGACGATTACGCTCGGCAAATTCAAGATGCATTCTAAAAAAAGAAAGGAAATAAAGGTATTATTTATATCCTACTGTCTGGATCCCCGAGAGCGTACCTAGCTTAATATCATGGGGCTTTCCTCTGTGTGTGTGTAAATGTATGTCTCTGTGTGTGTGTGTGATATCTACAGAGTTGCATGGCCTTAGTCATTCCTGCCAGACATGAGGGGGGGGGGGGGGGGGGGGGGGGGGCAAGAAGGACGACGCTTGACAGCACACATGACTCACTTTTACATGTCTTATCGACGGAATCTTGGTATACAGACATGAGTGATGATATTAGTAGTGGCAGCTCAGTGAGGCGGACAGATATGAATCCGCTACCTGTTTGTGTAAATGTGTATTTTTTTTAAATCGTCTCTGAACGGTGACTTAAATACACCAAATAATCCTTATAGCATACAGATGTAATATAGCAAATAAATAAACAATATTGTTTTAAGCTAACAGGAAATTATGCAATACGAGCACTGTGTTTTGTGGCAATCAAGCTTGATATACAGCTAGCTTTTATACAGGCCATTACCAGTTGTTATGCTAAGCTAACCGGCGGCTGATGGTCATATTAATGGTACAGACAAGGAAGCGGTGTTGAATTTAAACATGCTGTCCGTGTAATGTTTACCATATTCTCTATCTTAGCTTAGCACGTTAGCTTGCTAAATGTCGCTATCACTGGATAAGTGAAACGTTTGCAGATGGAACAAGAGGTAACTTAATCTCAATTAATTAATGTTGGACTAATTGTCTGTTGAACATGAATTCCTGTATAAAAATGTCATAGTAACCTATCCAACAGTTGGGATATTTCTATCTGGACCAACCAACTGGAAATGACATTTGAACTTTTAGAGCCACAATGCTAGCATGGCTTCCTTTCCATGGTACAATTGTGTCAATACTTATATCTCTGTGAATAAACATCAGAAATGTGAAATCATGCAATGCAATAAACGTCCCTCGGAGCAGCGAAGAGATACATCAGACCGATCGATAGTGACAGGTCAGACAGACTGGCAGCATGCAGGTACATTTCTTCAAAAGGATCGACATTCACAACAAAGACCGACAGACCAAAGAGGCACAAATCCTGCTGTGACTCATAACATTACCATAATCAATTCTAACCCTCTTTCCAACACAAAAGCCAATAGATATCTATGAGAATTCTTAAAGGCTGCTATCTCTTACAACACATACTAAATCCATTGCTGGACGCACACATAAATATATAAGAACAGGTTGACACAGATATGCTTTGTAATTCTTATTCAACTTTGCCACCTTGAATTGTCTTGGTGAATTCTGCCTTGCTAACTTCTACACCACTAATAAGCTATCCAATGTTCTCCAGAGTCCGAGCTAGACATCTCTTTGTGATTTCAGGGCCATTCTTATAAATACGAGAGTATAATAAGCGCTGGGCTGCAGGCTAGATGATGTACTGTAGCTGGCTGGGCACAGCTGCTCATTAGTGAACGGGTCCGGTTTTCCTGACGACTCAGAGATGTCTAACCTCACCCCAGCACAGCATAATTCCAGACATTTCTCCACCAGTCAGACACAGCCGAGAGCCATGGGAGCCACTGAAAGCCTTAAATATTTCACATAACATTCCTGTGACTATTGCATCATTTTCGCTCCGTGCTCTTGATGTGGTGAGGTATCTTTTTTTTACTGTTTTAGAATTAAGCCAACCGTGCGCAAAGTGCGAAATAAAGTTGAATTTAAGGCACCACGGGACAGAAATGTGCTTGTAAGCTAAAAATAAAAAAGTGGGATATGTAGATTTTCTCCTCTCCTATGTGACAACAACCGCATGTTCATATCCCAGTCCTCCCACAGCATCCTCACACCTGCTTTTCTCTCCATCTCCCACATATTCTCCCCAGCCGTCAACTCGCTTCTCTTTTGACAGTGATATGCCGTTACATAGGAGTGGGCCACCACAACACAAGCTAGGAAATGTAACTGCATGGTATTCAGGTTAGCTTTTCCCACCCAACACACCAAATTAGGTGAGACAAGAGCTCAGAATGTGCAGGTTGAACTGTGAGATCAACAATTAAAATCAGTGCGGTATTACAGAATCGTAAACTGCATTAATATTATATGTCTAAGAGAGAATGACCCTGGATAACTGAATGTTTGTTAAACCCAACATTTCAACGTTTTTAGCCTATCTAACATAATCTAATTGTAGCGGAAAGAAGCTGGAAACATAATGCGTTCATATGATATCTTATATATTTTGTTAAACCAACATTTTTTGCAAATTAAGAGAAGCATTATCATTAATTGGAGTCATCCTGAGCCACCTGATCCCCACTCCTTTTAGCTCTGTTTTTTGGTCTCCTCCAGCATGCACTGACCTGCTAAATGCTCCACTATTTTTACTACTGCAGTTTGGTGCTGGCAGGTAACTTACAGGGAGAGCTTTTTTCACTTGTATCTGCCAATAAGTCCAAATGAGAAGAAACCAAATTATCCAAGCTGAAAGAATTACACCAAAACAAAGCGCTAAAAGAAGCTAAAATAATAGCAAAGAGCTGCAGGACCACACAAATAGTTCAAATGTTGCTGTTGCTTGTTTGAACCTATACAGAAATCACAAAAGTGTAATATTTACTACATGGTTAACACATTTTATAAGCCTCAGTAGTGTGCACCAAAAATGTTGCAGTGTAAAATCCCTGCTTTTGTGGTGTGTTAAAGTTGAAGTCATTAGTCAGTGTTTGTTACATTGGAGAGTTTTAGTTGACAACATGTCCAAAAGGAGACGTTTAAAAGAAGACCTGCCGTTTGTTTTTGGTGAGCATTTTTCAGAAACTCTCTGCAGGGAGTTCATTGCCTACTGTTGAGAGAGGATCTATTGATGGGTGCATTTCTCCCGCTCAGTCAGGAAAGGCCTCAACAGACAGCTCATTATTTATTTGTTCCATTCAGAGGCCAGAGATAAAATGGCTGCTGGTCTGACACTGATGTATGAGCATCTCATTCAGGGGAAATCCACTCTGCTGATCCTCTGAATCTAAAAAGGCAAAAATCGAATCGAAGGTGATTAAAAACTAAATGAATAAAGTTGGGAGGGATGGGGGGTTAAACACACTGGCTTGTCGCTGTATAAATGCCAACTCAGGGGAGAGATGTCAGGAAAGGATGGGAGACGAGGAAGAAATGCAGCAGATTTCCCCTCATTTGCTAATTGAGGAGATAATGTAAATCATTCTCAGAGTCAGTGAAATAAACGCCCCCTTAAAAATCAATGGGAGTTACAAAGCGCCTACTTCTATGGGTTGTTTCCTGGAAGAGTGAATCAGCATCTCTCGGTTTCTTTTTTTTTAAATGTCCCAATTAGGACGTGTCTTAGTTTGTTATCTGTAGTGCCGGGATCCTCATGAGGAATCATGTCAACAGAAAAGAACAGTGGCAGTTCAATGTGTACTTAATATTTCAAAATCATAAATAAAATAATGTCCTGGTACCCTAAAAGGAAATGTCTCTATACAACAGCTGCAGTACAGCAGTGTCAAAACTCATATTTTGGAGATCTCCAGTAGCCTTATTGTTCAGGAAAATGCCACCTTTTTGCATGTCGTACCCCTCTTTCCACCACAGACTGTCATTTATAGGCAATATGCAAAAACACAACAGAAGTGTTTTAAAAGAAGCTATTTTAGTATCAAATAGGGCCACGTTTCAACCAACATTTCATATTAAGACATTTGGAGTTTGTTTAGTAGTAGACATAAAACAGCACATTTACAGGGTTTTACAATTTTACAATATTACTTAAAGATGCATGTGAGCTACGGTAAGTATAAAAGTGAGTCATAGCTAGTTTAAGACTAACACTCAAGTAAACAGTCCTACAACAAGTGGTTTAGCACATATTTGGCACATGTCACCCCTGTGATCCGTCTAAAAATAACGTAGACATTTTAAAAATCTCTTTACAATGGAAGAATTGAGCTAAATGTTATCATGACCAATTGTTGGACAGAAATATGAGAATGTACCTTTATTGGAAGGCTGACATGAGATTAAAGCAGTTTCTTTTGGCCAATTGAATAGATAAGTATAGCCTCATAAATAATTATCTTTTCCCCCTTTGATTTTAAAAATCTGTAGTAAAAACCAAATCAGATGTTGTCGTCAAAGGATCTTTGGTGGGATTGCGTCGGAGAGGGGGAGGGGACACCCTTAAGGAGAGAGTGAAAGGAAGGCTGCTGAAATCATTTAATCCTTATACATCCACTTATCATACCACAGCAAAACTAGCCTTAATGGCTTGGCTGTGCACGCAGGATATTATTTCATACATGGGGGAATTAAATGAATGCATGGCAGAGTTCAGTCTTCGAGAGAGAAATAATGGGAATCCACTCATCTTAAAATATTGGATTTGTTAATGAATGGAGACTGTTAATCTAAAGCTTGACTCTGAGAATTACCTAAAAAAACAGGAGATGAGAAGAGGCTGGAAAGAAAAGGAGTGAAGAAGGGGTAATAAAGCAGAAAGGGATACGTTTGCAATAAACACTGTGATTTCCTCAACATTACAACCAACGTCTATCACAGTGACACAAGCATGAGATGCCTTGAATGCACACACAATGGTTGTCAGACTCTCCCCGGTGGAGGGTTGAGATGAAGGTCACCCGTTGTTTCTCTAGCACTGTCATTATCTGACAGTGAGGGAGAGATAAGAGGTCGCCGATAATAAATGCTCAGCCATGATTGGAAATAATCTTGACAAGAGCCTCTCCAACGGTCTAGAAAAGTCCATCAACGCAACGGGATTGAGTATGACGTTTTTTTGTCTCTGCCAGCCTCATACAATTATGGACTCACCACAATTTCAAATAAATCTGCAAGCGGCACACTCTACTATGAGGGGTGATTTATGCGAGCGTGTTAACCGCTAATGGGCAAAACACTAATGCAACCTTTACCTCAGAGTAAAGAAGTAAAAGGCCTGTATCTTTGAAGGAATAGATCATGGACAGACCATACTGGCTTCATTTAAAGGAACTGACTGAGCTGTAGTTGCTTTTTAGTGTTCCAGCAGACAGGATTTAACAATGACTGTGAAGGTAAAGTGCTGATTTTTGTAAAAACGGGTAGAAAATGGACTGTTCGCCTTTTCTCGTTGTATAACTTTCTGGTCTAACAGGCAGATTTAACATTATAAAAGTGGAATTTGCAGTTACATCTCACACTAGCCAGCATAAGCTAATGCTAACTAATAAATAAGTTATGTGAGTTTTGGCTGGAAAATCCAATTCTAAACATTATTTATCTAAATGACCTCAAACACCCTATATGCAGAAATTCAGCACTTTTACCAGTCAGTTATTTTAACTTCAATTGTTCTAGACTACAAAGACAAATCAATAGAAAACTGTAGAGAAACTTAAGAGTCTGCAATTTATATCGTGGTCGAGTTCAGTGAGCACATTTTGAGGTTGTCATATGAACCACAATGTGCTTTAGATGGACTGTTTGTGATGTTGCTGTATTGAAGAAAGTGGAGGCAGAGTCATGTTGCTCCCATTGTGCAGCATGTATCATCGTCTCCATTTATCTTGTTCAGGGTATATGTAGGAATCCTGAAGTCAAATGTAATACATTTTAAGACCTTTTTTAAGACCCTTTCCATACATTTTAAGACCTCATCGCCACTTCGAGTTACATTGGCGACACACTTTACCTCACATTGTATTGATTGTCCTTCCTCCTTATCTTCCAACCATTTGGACGCAGACTTGCATTTCCCCATAACGATGTTGTTTAACAACCGGCGTAAACGGGACTTCGCGCGCTATCAAGCAGTGAGCGTGCAATGTCCTGTTCAGATGATGTCAAATCCAACGGGATGCCATAAACAAACTACACAGAATCACACTACACACCTACGCAATGATTACATTCAGGCACACTGTAGAATACAACCTCTTTGGACAATTTATATACTCATTGAAAACAAGCTACAAAATGTAATACCTTGGAAAATGCCGTTTAATACTTTTTAATAGCCTTAATTTTTCGCTAAATTGATTTATCAACTTTTAATACTTTTTAAGACCCCGCGGACACCCTGTTGTTAGGTGTGTATTGTAAATCGAATATGATGCATGGTGTGCAGTTTGGTTACTGTGGAAGGCACTTTGAACTTTCTTACAATACAACAACCAATATAAAAGATACAAATCCAGTCATTCATTAAAGGTGGGGTAGGTAAGTTTGAGAAACCGGCTCGAGATACACTTTTTGTTATATTCCATGGAATGCTCTTAACATCCCGATAGCAATGAATATCTTCAGTGCTTTGACAAAAAATCCATAAAAAAATGTCATCTGTGGAAGCCGTAATACTGTAAAAAGTACGACCAATCATTTTAGCCGGCCCGGCTAAAATAACTGGATGGCCTACCTGCCTGTCAGCCTTCCATCTGTGCACAAACTTATCTCGTGCCCTCATTGGTCATGTGCGTGTGTGTGTCGTGTGTGTTGGAGGAGGGGCTCTGTAAGGAAGTGGCATATTTTCTCCGGTTGTGTATTTTCAAATTCTAGCGATCTCGAGCCGGTTTCTCAAACTTACCCACCCTACCTTTAACACATCATACATTCATTGAGGTTATTGGTTTCTTTTGAATTATTTGGTATTTCACATATTTTGATGTATTATTTTAAGAATTAGCATTATCGACCCAGTACTGTACTGTAATACACTGTAGAACATTGAACTAGAACATATTCATATTCAAATAAAGAGAAAACATATGTTTTTCAATGTAAAAATGATCATGACGTCCCAGCATGCATATTTTGAGTTTCAATGAGAAACTAAAAGAAGAAATAATGTCATGAAAATGTTCATAGCATATAGTTTACACTTGACTTGCTGTCATTTTGCAGTAGGAATTGGGACACGGTGTGAGATCCCGACCCAGTCCATCAGTCATTATTTGATATTAATCAAACCGGCTTCTCTTATCACAGGAACATCTGCATAATTAAACCGCTATCAACAACCGTGTGACGGATGGACAAGGTTCCAGGAAAATCTGCTAACAGAGTGAGAGATGTAACGCCACGTCAAGATTCTGTGGATCTCATCAAAAGTTTCTGAAGTGTTTGCAAAAGTTTATCCATCTTGTGTTAAGTGCAGGTTTTTGTATCTTGGACTACATTAACCTTTGGTGGCCTTTTTTTGGTTCTGTAGACAAACAGCAGGAGGGGTCATTAATCTGTGTTTTCTCCGTTCAAAAGCGAAGATCACAATCGATACTTTATCTCAAACTTTGGCAGAGTAAACTTGAATCCTCGCTGCTGTGATGTTATTGACCGTATGCAAACAAAAGTGCATAAGTTAAAGGCGCATGAGTAATGCTTTAGGCGTCTTGAGGCGATGAAAGGGGGCCGAAGCCTAAATGGCTGGGAGTTAGGGGAGATGTGTTGGCGCTGCGGTCACCTTGGCGGCCATAACGTATCGTCCAGGGACTATTTTGCAAAAAAACAAAAGAAGACTCTGATCTGTAGCGGGACCGGATTCTCAGACATTCACCTTTGTCTGTCCTAGTCTTTTTTATGCTTCTAAGATTATTCATTATGAGTAGCAGCTGTGCTGAACGACACACAGGAGTGGCTTATTAAAGTTGATGCTCAAACCCCTGACTTTCCACCTCAATACTGAGATCAATTCAAGTTTTTGTTGGGGATGATTCTACTAGTGTTTCTATTTGGATTTGTAATAAGTTTAAATTGCTGCAGGCTGGAGGAAATAGTTGGACGTTTGGTGACAGGTGTTTGCTAACTCGAATTTGCATTAAGTATGTGGATTATTCAGGAGTTATATAAATTGTAATAGAGCAACACAGCTGGTATCACAGCTCCTTTTCACTTTTATACATTCTCTCATGTTTGAAATTGGTCATTGGTGTGAATTAGTACGTCAACGTTCACTAAAGATGAACTCTATATATTATTGCTTGTGGTTAGCAAACAACTAGCCTTTAGCCAACTCCTGAAGGAAATCTCATTAGCAGCTAAATGCTCACTAGCTAGCTGCTAACTTTATTTACTACTTGATGTTTGGCAGGTAGCATGCAATGGGTTCAGAGCCTCTTTCTAAAAGCAGCTGTTGAGAGTGAACCAAAGCAAAAAAGCACGAACCGAAAACCAAAACAATGAGACACTAAAACACCCTGTTGATCTGAAATGAACTGCAGAGTTGAGCATGTGATGGGTGTGATGGTCACCCAAGTTGTGATTTGTTTTCCATGTGCAGCTTTAACTAACCGGAGAGCTGCCATACTAGTTTGCAAATAAACCACTTTGTGTTGTTGATTCACAGACTCCCTTGTTCAACAGACCCACTCATCCTGCAAATCTCCTTAAAGCTTAAACAAAAGCTTTTAAAAGCTGCATATAGTGTGTGAAAACAAAGGGCTTAACGTTTATTGTCATTGGCAAATGTAACTTCCTCTTTTCCCACTCTCTGTCACTATCATTCACTTAGTTTTAGGATATCTCTTTCACTGTTACGTGTAGCATCCAATGCATTATGGAAGACCCATTAAAGCACCAAAACACATCATAAAACAGACTTTACTACACGTCTCTTCCCCTATTCTCTCTGTTGCTGTCGCTGGCCTTGGTGCTGAACTCGCAGCGCTGTCAGCGTCTGCTGGTAAACAACTGACAACCCCAACGTAGATTAATGCCAAACTGTGAGCAAGCCTGATCAGCACTCTGCATGCAAAGCAGGTGTTGGAAGGAGAGCAGCATGTTGAAGTGGAAGCAAGATTCATTTCAAGAATGACCAGTCCCATTCTCCTCATCTTAACAAGGTAACTCAACCACTCACAGTGACTTCTTCTTTCTGCCTCACACTCACACATTGGCCAACACTTCATTAGACAGCGAGTAACGTGACACGCACATTTCTCTATTTGCATACGTGCAAATGCTTTGTTTTAAACATGAGCGCACGCTGTTTCAAACATGACTTTAAATCCAATTAAAATGTGTGATCCAGGATAAGTGTGACCTGTGCACAAACACACACAAAGTGCACACAGTTAATGAGCAACCGTGAAACCAGCCAGAGTTTGTCGCCCGAGCTTTAATGCATTCCTCACTCTGTGTGTCAAAGGATTACAGTCTCATTTGGAGTTAGCATTTTCCCTGTGTGCCTCTGTCAGGGGACTGCCTGTCTACAGTATGCCACGCTGCAATAAAATGTTAATCTATTAAAAGCTTTTTTCTTTTCACTTTTTTAAACATTTTCCTGCTGGGGTGCGATACATTTATTTTATTTATTTATTCATTTACAGTGCACATTAATGAACATTTCTGTAAATGTGCCAGAGTTAGCCAAGAGGCTATTTTTCATCTGTAGTCCCTGGACAGATTTTAAAAGTCAACCTAAAACACGTTTCATTTTAAACAAGTAAATACAATACATTTAAAACATGCAACATACATTACTGGGATACTTAAATAAAACAATTGAATCTCTTTCAGAGGACAATTTTAAATGAAATAGTCGATATATGATTAAGTGAATGTTGAAACTAGTGGTATTCTTTACAAAAACCAAAGACAAATGTATAAGATGACTTTCTCCTGGAGTCCTTTTCTGGCAGTGCGGCTATCTACAGTAGCAGGGCACACACACAAACAACATAAGACCCTACTTTCCTTCTTTCCTTGCTGTCAACTTGAATGAGCTAATCTCTTCCCCACTCTCTAGTCTCCCCCTTTTTTTTCTCCCTCTTTCTTACACCCACAGCTATTATTGACTCTTTGATGTCTGGCTATTCTTGCTGCTATTTAAAAGAAATGGAGCATTTTGGTCCAAGAGCGTGATGGAGCACTGCATCATACAACGGCCCTGTTATTTGAACAAAACACACATTCACTCGGCGACTCTCCTGAAGAAGTTGTAGATAGCAAATGAGAGCAAAGTGCCCCACTGATGGAAGCAATGAGCCGAGGAAAAGGAGGAAAAGAGTGTGAAAGATGAAAGCCAACACATGAGAGTGGAGAGAATAGAGACGAGGTGACATATTTAGGAGTAAAAGAGCATTTGTTGGCTCCATTTTGCTTTCTATGTGCTTTCTTTCTCTGTGAGCTCATTCTTCCCCTCCCCTATCAAAAGTCCCTCCTAATCTTTGGAGTACATTCATTTTGCCTGAGAGCCTCAGCACTTAGTCCTTTTTGTGGAAGTCTTGCAATACACACACCTTCACTGTTTTAGAGATTTAGCCACCTTATTTCTGCACAACATAATTGCACTATTAATGGCATAGCTTCAAATATGAGGTCCCTCATTCAAAAGTGTATAGTTGTTCCCATAAAACCTCCTCTTTTAAAAGGCCCTGCACGCTTTCAGTACACATATTTTCACCTGATAAGACACCTTTCCACTGTGTTCCCCATTACAAACTGTTCTTGTTAGGGCTTTTTTTACATTCACATGTTAACATATCACAGTAGAAAAATCCCGGGTGTAAATAAGGAAATTAATGATGCCTGAATTCCATTTAGCGGCTTTGATTTCATGTTCCTGGTATCACTCGTTCAGGTCACTGACGTCACTCCAACTGGGACACATGGATGGAACAGAGCCAGTTAATGTAATTACTAAAAACCAGTGCTTTCAATATGATGGCAGGTCAAAATGATATGCTGTGAGAAAGCCTGTTGACTGCTCTGTAGTTTTCTTTTAGATGTTAGCACTGGATGACTTACACCATTATGTTGTTATCAACTGCACTTCAGCTCCACTTGTTGGTATTCTGCTAGGTAAATAGCTATAAGGACTTAATGGTACTTTGTCATGGAATTGTTTTACACTTTTCTGTATGAATCAAACTAGTGATTGTGTGGTACTTAACGGGTACTTAATACTAGTGGAATTTCACCAATATTGACAACTACATTTCTGATATTGTGACATTTATAGTGGGAATTGGAAATTTGGTTTGGTTCATGGTGGTTATTGGAACTGTTTGGGAATCTTTGGATTCAACAAATGGCTAAACAACATATTAGCGAGCTTTAAATGTGCTGGTAAGCCATTGGTACGGTTTAAGCTAGCTAGACTTAGCTACGTTTAAATAAGCTAAGATAAACTAAACTAAGCTAGGTTAAGATCAAATAAGCTAAGCTAAGGTAGGCTAAATGCTGTGGAAAAGTTGTATTAATTATTTCTATTGACACAAGTAATACCCAAACAGACTGAAACTTGCTGTGTGTTGTGTAGATTATATTGTAGGGGCCACATATTAGTATGGACTTCGGTAAGCTAGCATAAATCTAGCATACTGGAGCTGCACCTGCCTTCAACTTGAACCCAAATTAGCCGTATTTATTGAAAACATCTGTGTGGATGTTAACGGGCCAATGCATAATGAAATAATATAGTGTATGGATAATTCTTGCTCTGGATATGCACAAAGTATCAACATGCTCAATTGGTCTAGAGCGAATCCAATAAACGTCTGCAAAGACCGAGAATTATAAATGCAAACACCACAGCTAGCAATAAATGCCCCATTGATGCCTACTGAGTGGTTTATGCCATTTGCAAACAATGCAAGACTCCATGCTGCTTACACACACACACACACACACATAATCATGTTGAGACAGAATCGGCTGCACTGAATCCCCAGGCTGCTTAACCGAAATGCAAGCAGACAAAAGTCCTCGCCTCACAAACACACACGGCTCATACAGTACACACACATCTACATGCACAGGGAGAGGGATTCCCCAGATACACATAAACAGGCATTTAGACACGCTTTATACAAACAGCACACACAAAGTCACATGCTTACACACACACAGACACACAACTGACCGCAACATGCAAGCATCCAAGGAGATGTATTAACAGAAGCGGACAGGAGGGAAAAAATCTGCCTTGCTAAAGGGCCTAATGACCTCATCTGTGGCCAGCAGCCGACATGACTGATAACATCCAAGACCACACACACACACACACACACACACACACACACACACACACACACACACACACACACACACACACACACACACACACACACACACACACGCACACACACACACACGCACAGCCAGAGGCTCGTCCTTTCCTGCCCTCTCCAACACTTTCCTCACTGTGTTGCAAGGGTTTAATTTTACACCACGCTACATTGCACTGTGATTAGCAGTGAGCTGCACCTTCCCCAGATTTAGCAAGACATTTGAAAAGTGTGTACACTGTCTGTTTCAGTACAGAGCGGGGACATCACACAATACCATAATGTACACTGCAACATCACACACTGTTTCTCTCACGACATACACAGCACTGCACATGACAAAGAAATGGAGGGAGAGAAATGGGGATGTATGAAACAGGTCAAAAGATGGATTGAGATTTATAGGGAGAAAGATGATAAACAGATTATCCCTGGATACCTGTTCTCTCTTATGGTCTCTTGGTTGTCTCTCTGGTTTTTTTCTGCTGGCATGCGTGGTGTGTTATAGTTTGCATGACATAAAGCCTTGTGACAGATCTGAGCATGGCCAGCTGCACACACACACACACTCCAGGTCACAGCCGCCTGTCTGCCCATCATTTGCTTCATTACTCTCGTTTTTCACCAAAGGCCACTAATTATTCTATATATGTTGTTGTTAAAGGTCCCATGTCATGCTTTTCCGGTTATTACCCGTCCCCTTGTGTGTTATGAAGGTTTTTATGCATGTAAACGGTCTGCAGAGTCAAAAACCCTCAAAGTACACACTGTAGCGAGTAAAACTCTAACACAGAAAAGACCTGTCTATGCTGCCCCAATACGCCTCGTTGGAGATTTCTAATTTCCCAATGTTTTCTTCCTGGGTTCTGTGACGTGCCCTTACCCAAATGAACAACAAATTACCGGATTGGTCCAGATGCTGTATGAGAAACCAATGTGATTTTGGAAAATTGCACAATTTTAATCTATTCTAGTAGACCTCAACAATGGAATTATGATCAGTAGAAATGGCCATGACATGGGACCTTTAAAATAAGATTTACCCTTAGTAGTGTGTGTTTTCGTGCCATTTTTCCTCCTTCAACATCATTAAATAGGCCACAAATGCCTACCGTCCTCCAAAGCCATTTCTCTGTGTGCATGGAAGTGTGTGTTTCTACAGCGCGACACCTCTTAAAGTGGATTTCCAACTAATACCCTTCAAGTTACTTCTCACCGCCCTCTGGCTATTTTATTCTCTCTCCAATTTCTAGTATTGCTGCGTACCAGCATGCCGTCCGAGCCCATGTTGTTTCCTGGATATTTCCCGCTGTTTGTTTGTTTTTCTTCCTCACTTTCTGTGCTCCTCATCCATTAGCAGCCCTATAGCGTAAAGCCCCACCATCTCAGCTCTACAGGATTGGCTGGAAGAGATTTCCGTTTCTCGATGTAAATAAATCTGTTTCTTCCCTGACAGCACAATTCATTAGCTCTCACAGCAATCTGCCTGTTCACGCAGAGTGCTTTGACGCAGCGGCAAGTGTGTGTGCAGCAAAAAAAAGAAAAGAAAAAGAGGGAGGGAAGTGGGGGGTGTTAGGAAAATGTGTCAGCTTGCTCTTAGGAGGTTTGGTTGTGATTACAGGAGGGAAATGCTTTCAGAGGACAGGCCAGCGTTTGTACAGGGGTTAACAGTGAGTAATGTTACGTTACCCATTCTGTCACCTCCTGGTGAGCTGTTTGCTTATTATATTTTCATAAAATAATTGTTTCCCTTAAATTGATTTTGCTTTTACGAAAGGTTATGTAACAACTCAGTTTGAAGCGTACATGTGTTGTTGCGTTTCCAGGCTACATGTCACTAAAGCTACATTAACAATTATTAAAACAGTGTTATTATCATTTATATTCCCACATTGTACGTTTGTAATAGGCTACAAGGATTTGAATCCACAGTGTTTGTTCGTAGTTCCTAAACTTCAAGAACCACATACGCATTTCGCAGTTTGTTGGTAAACTAATGTAGCTTTCAAGCTAAATGCTAACATGTTAGCCAGCCAGGAACATGCTAAAACAAGTCTCTACTTTCTCTGTAGCCTACTGGTTGCTTACTCCCTCTGGTATTTTGTTCTCAGGATTATTAATTCAACAAATCTTTCCCCAGCTAACAAGCAAAGAGCTTTCGACTTTGATTTTGTTACTGTCTGAAAAGGATTCCTCTTCTTGGTTGCAGCTTATTCTCAGAGAGAGGAGGTTAAATAAATATGAATGGTGCAACACAACAAAAGAGCATGTTGTACTCTCTCCAGCTCTCCGTTCCATCAAAGGTCAGTACTGTCCAACCATTTGCTATTTGTTGAATAGCAGAAACTCGCAGGTCAAAAGGTAATTTTAGCTTAACTTGATGCAAAAAAAGGAACGTTTTGATGTCTTTAAATGTTGGTGTGACCATGTGACCAGGCATCACAAAAACACACGGTCCTGCATTTCAGGTGGCATTATGTGTCCTTTAAAAAAAATGCAATTTAGTTTTTTATGACTTATTTTCTTCTGAAAGCGTCGGTACAATTCCTGGTTTTCATGCAATTTATCAAGTTCCCTCAGACTACTTTGCTTTGTAAAAATATACCAAAATTATTATCTTTTATGAAATTAACACTACCATACAGAGCTTGACCTGATTTTTTCACATCTCCAGTCTTTACTCTAAACTAATAAGACGAATTTCAGGCTAACAGCTATATATTTAATGTACAGAATGGTTGCAATCTTCTCATATAGCTTCTGGCAAGACAGCAAATATGGCTGTCAACGTTCATTCACTATTCAGAGTACAGCCTGACCTGCTGAGCTGCCACGGTATTACGGATTACTTTTGGTCACTGCAGTCCAGCAAAATGGCAAACCATATTCATACAATCTGAAACAGATGCCATACATTTATTAACAGTCCTGAATTTTTCAACAGCTACTGTAGCCACTAGCATCTCTGCTTGAATGCACGGCACACTGTACGTGACAGCAAGCTCCAACTCGCAAAGCTGAGGCTGAAGCTCAAGTTGTATCGTCTATATGCTAACAATGCTGCTAAAACAACTGAACTAGTGAGCCCCGATGCTTACTGTTATTGTGAATTGTTAGTGAGTGCAAATGGGGAAATGTCATGGTGAGGATCCCAGCAAGTCGTATTCCCACATGTGGTTCTTGTAATGAGAAGGAAGGGAGCTTTGGTGCCATGGGGGTGGATGGATTGGATGAGAATGAGATGTGGTGTTTGTCCTCAAATTACATAATTTCCCCAGATATCACAATACCAATACCATTAAGACTGGACCATATGGCCAAGAATGTTATCACAATATGTTATAGATAGATAGATGTCGATTTTATATTTTATAATATTAATGCCCATTTAACAGTTTTAGAGGGATCTTGTAGGTTTTAATGTCATTGCAATAATTTTTGCGAGGTTTGTGATGCTAAATAAAATGTATACTGTTTTACATTGAAATCAGTATAGCTAAGCTGAGCCTATGTATTTGTAAGTGGATAAAAAATGAAATAAGTCTTAATCACCATACAACTGAACCACAGTCTGGGTCGCCAAATAAGAACCAATAGGAGCTCTGCACTGGCTTTAGCTTTAAGTCCTCCTGCAACAAGTGCAGTGCGCTGTCATGTGCTATCTCGTTGTGTCGTTCTGCTGCGCTGGCCTCTGCCCCCACTGCTGCTTCATGTGCTGCTTAGGCAAATATAGAAAGAGACATTGCTTGTGTGACAAGCCACACACAGAAAACCCCAGAGAAGGTGCATCCGCACTTTCCCTAAACCGTTACATAATAGATAGGCTACAGCAAAGGCAGCACAAAAGAAAAAGGGAGACTACTCTGGTGTGTGTGTGTGTGAGAGAAGTGTGTGTTGGGATGGAGAGAAGGACAGAGAGAAAACTAATTAGCGCAGCACTTTAAGCATCACGGGCCACAGACTGCTGCGAATGGGGACTGCCACAGACAATCCCAGTCAATTTTCCCACTCAGTGGAGAGAGCTGAGGCATGCTCTGACATTGTGTTTTATCTCAGCGGGCCTCTTCACTCATGTCTAGAGACGGAAAGGAAGGAAGAGAAAAAGAGAGAAGGACAGAGATTGGCAAGGTTGTTGGTCAAAGAGCGAAAAAAAGATGGTGAATTAAGTGAGTAGTCGCAGAATGGGGACAGCTTAGAAGTAAAATCCAGAACGACACAAGCAGAGGAGATAAAGACAAGAAAGCTGAGAATCTTGGGCAGCAATGTATGTATAGCCCCTTTTATTAATGATTTTAAAATGAAAATGGGTGGTGGTTCATGAATATTGGTGGCATCCAATCAATGACATTTGCGGAAATGTCACTGGATTGTAGCGTATTCATAGAAGACAGGGATGTGCGACCTGGAAGTAATTGTTGTGGACAGCCAAATAATTGAAAATGAAAATGCCCTTTGTGAGGCTTTTCAGCAATGCAAAGTCTGACTTACAACAGGGCACCTGTGTGTATTTTATTAATAGTGTCCTGAAGCTCCTGCTCACTGTAGGATGAAAGCAAATAAGTACAGTATATCTTATAGCTCTACAAAGGCAGCAAAAAGAGAGACAAGTCGCATGTCAGCTCTGTCCTGGAAGCACCCACATGGCCACTGTGTATGTGCTCGTAACAAATCTGAATAAATCATCATATGAGACAGCCTTTGCACTTTAATGGCTCTATTTATATGGTCCCGCTACCATTAGCATAGATAGACAATACCATATAACCCTCTTGCACGCTGCAATATGAATCAACCCAAACTGTTTATGCACTGGAAAGTATAATGAAAATGTGAGGTGGCATGTCCCCATATTGGATTTAATTTTCCCAAAAACATTTAGCATATCAGGGGGTTAGAAGATTAAAAAACTGTAATGGTTGCTACATAAACCAATGACATTTATTTTATTCTCAGTTCATGAGTGCTAATGGGCGATTGTTATCATGCTAAATGCTCGGTTATGATGGTGATTATCGTACAAATTAAACCTGTTCAGGAATCAGGGTGTTAGCATGTTATCATTAGCATGTCGCCTTAAGCATTTTTATTTTTATTTTATTTAACCTTTATTTAACCAGATAAAAAGCATTGAGATAAAATCTCATTTACAATGCTGACCTGGCCAAGAAGGCAGCAACGTTAGACATAACACATAACACAAACATGTAAAATACAGAGAACACAACTAAGAAAATAAAAGACGAAAAAGCAGTCACTACATTGTGCACATTTGGGACAGTAAGAAAGGTACTACTTATTACTTCAAGAGCAGCTGGTGGTAAGGACCTCAGACAACTTCAATTTAAAAGAGGCTATTGGGACAAGTGCCATCAGTTTGAGGCTTGATTGAAGGTCATTCCAAGACCAAGGACCTTTTTCCAGCCTCAGTCCGCACGGCAGGTACCTGGAACCGTATCCAGGCACTGGTTCTGAGGTTGTAAGAGTCACAAATCTGGCACATATGTACAGTGGAAGCTTACCTAAAATGGCTTTATACATTAATAAAAACCAATGCTGCATCCTATGCATACTAAGTGAGGACCATCCAGTTAGGCTATACAGTTTGCAATGATGAGTCCTATAGGGTGCATTTTATATATATCGCAGTGCAGCATGGTAGAGTGGGTCAAGTTTGGCCAAAACAGTGGGACAGGCAAATCTATAGATTGTATCACCGTAGTCCAGCTGGGACAGGAATAAGCAAGAGACCAACCTTTTACGGGAAGAAATTGAAAAACAACATTTAAGTCTGTAAAGGAAGCCAAGAGTGAATTTCAATTTCTTTGTTAGAACTTCAATGTGATGTTTAAAGTTTAGATTTCTGTCCAACCAAAAGCCCAGATATTTGTATGTATCAACAAACTCAACAGAGACACCATCAAGGGTGTCAATGGAGAGGCAAGAGGACGCTGACTTGGGAGCAAAGAGCATTGCTTTGGTTTTCTTACTGTTCAATAGCAGTTTAGAATCAAGAAGTGCATGCTGTAGCGTGATAAAATCTGTTTTTAAATTGGAAATGGCCATATCCAGAGAAGGAGCACATGAGTATACAATAGTGTCATCAGCATACATTTGAAAGGTAGAAAATTGCATCTGATTACAAATATTGTTTACATATAATAAAAAGAGCAAGGGCCCCAAAATAGAGCCCTGTGGAACTCCCTTCTCCAAGGTGACAGGGTCAGAGACAGTACTACCCAACCTGACGCTTTGAGTACGGTCGGTTAGATAACTCTGAAACCAGCAAATGGCGTTATGATCTAAACGAGACATCAACATAACATTAGACAGAATGTGGTGATCTACAGTGTCAAATGCTTTGGCTAAGTCAATAAACAATGCAACACAAACATATTTTTTATCCAAAGCAGCCTTAATATCGTCTAAGACTTTCAGACTGGCAGTCACAGTACTGTGCTTTGATCTGAATCCAGATTGCATAGGGTTAAGGATGTTGTGTGTTTTAATCCCAGGAAAAAAGCGAACACGAGGGTAACTTTCTGCAACATTGTGCTGCAACACACCTAATTCCAGATCAGCAGCTCAGGTCGATCAGCAACTCAGGCCGATCAGCAGCTCAGGTCGATCAGCAGCTCAGGTCGATCAGCAGCTCAGGTCGATCAGCCCAAAACAGCACGGCAGGACAGACAGCAATCCAGAGTCCGAAAGAGCGACAGCTCAGGCAGAGAGCAAGCAATCCAGTCACAGCGAAGCACCCGCACAAA
Organism: Trematomus bernacchii; assembly: GCF_902827165.1. Lineage (NCBI taxonomy): Eukaryota > Metazoa > Chordata > Actinopteri > Perciformes > Nototheniidae > Trematomus > Trematomus bernacchii. Next base: position 1,091,525 of record NW_022987686.1, on the reverse strand, counting down.
ACGACGCAAAACAGCCCAAAAACTTTTTTTAAACTTTTAAAAGCGCAGCAGACCAATTAAAAAAACGGGTCTAAAAAGCTAAGTAAAAATTATAAAAAGTCAGTATGCACAAGAGGTAGTCAATGCCAAAAAACGAGAATGAGACAAATACTAACAGAGACAAATCAACGTGCTGCCATCTTGGAACACACACCTATACTTTAGCTCAAAGTATAGAAAAAGGCTAGCAACGCTGTGACGTCTTGGTCTTGTTATACAATCCATCCTTCTTTATGGTCGGTATTGCTTCAAAAAAGTCAATTATGATACTAATATTGTACTTTACAGCATGTGTTAATTTTGAAGAACTTTTGTTGAGGTTTAAGTAAATATTCATTGAGATGTTCATTTTTACAGATGCTGTTAAACATTAAATATTGAACACATTATCTGAATTGTAGCAACCCAGATACAATTCATTCATTGTTTAATGTTCTCTATTTATGGACTGTATCTCCAAGCGTGCTGCTTGTTAATGTTCTTGTTTCCAGATACTAATCATTACACACTGTCCGTGCAATGATCGCTCATTTATTCCCTGCCATGGGAGCAGCAACAAAAATGAAAAAAAGAGAAGGGAACTTAAGCAAAAACAAGAGCACTTCTTCCATTTCTACCACCCCACTCTCTCTTTCACACACATTCAGAATCTGTGGGAATTCATTAGCCGGTCACTGATTTATGGAACACTGTTGTCAGCGCATAATTAGCATTTGAGGATTGTTTATCATGGTTTTGCAAGCAGAGCGGAAAGAGTCTGTGGTGAGGATTGTTGTCCAAGGTCAACACAGCCCAAAGGAAGGGGGAAAAAGGAAGGAAGGAAGACACAGTAAGCAGACATTTAGCAAATGGTGGAGACAACATCATAAGCTGTGTGTTTAGATCCTAGAAGATATTCTACCAGTATCAACATGCTAAATCACAAAATAAGTACTTTGAAACACTTTTCGATAAATATATTTTTTCTTTTAGTCACAGAAATGTTACTGTGTCAAGCCTTGTTATATTGAGATCAGGAGATATGTTTGCTCACACAACAATTATTCCCACTGAGCTCCATAAAATCAAGGTATGTTTACCAGGTTGCATAATTGCAGCCCAAACCCAGCCATGCTGCATAGATTTGTCTGTTTTTCTACCATATCCACAATATTCACAATATTCAACCAGGTATTCTTTTTGCCTAAATCTGGCTATAGTATACATTATTACCTTATTCACAGCTGACATTTGACAGGTGTTACTAATAACATCAACGGTGGCTCTGTTCCATTCAACCTTCCCAGTGAGAGTACATGCATGATACCAGGAAACTAAAATCAAAGCAGCTCAATGGAATTCAGCCGTCTATTAATTCATTATTTACATCCTTTGCTTATTCTTACATATCAAAATGTCAGAAAATGCTTTGGTCTGCCCTGTACTGTATTGGTTAACTCTGCGCTCCTGAGGATACTAACATTGCATTCATAATACTAAGTATCAAATTTAGTGCGCTCAAAATGGAAAATATGTCATTATGAGCTCACATAATGCACTGTAAAAAACACATTTTACTTTATTTAATTGTTTTATTTTTGCGTTAAAATTGTGAGTGGAAGAGGTAATATTCATTTTACATTAATGATAATCATCATTAAGGTAGATCGGCATAGTGAGAAACCATTTCCCTATTGTACCTTTGCATAATAATTACAAAATGTCGCGTTGAATGGATAAATTGTTTTCGCCCCTTCCTCGAATATCTCAATTTCCTTTTTTTTAAAACATCATATTAGGGCGGTTTATCGACCATGTAGTTAGCAGCTAGTAGGCTAGTGCTCTGTCCAATATTGTTAAAGGCTACCACTTCTGAAGCAGAAAGGTCAGTGAATTGATATCCATGTCCATATACTGTGTATTCAGTTTGTTTGAGCACACACACCTTCACACATTTCTGGGATAAAAAGCCAACAGCCATCACTATCCCTCTGTGTCCCTGTAACACACATCAGAGTGGACACACGCATGTACACAGTGTGGAACAATCAAAGGCGTGTTCATCTCAGAAGGAGGCTGAATCAGTGTCTGATCTGTTCTCAGGTCAGCCAACCTCCCTTCTGCAAAGCATGGCTCACCGTGTGTGTGTGTGTGTGTGTGTGTGTGTGTGTGCGTGCGTGCGTGCGTTCGTGCGTACGTGTGTGTGTGTGTGTGTGTGTGTGTGTGTGTGTGTGTGTGTGTGTGTGTGTGTGTGTGTCGGATCAATACCCAGTTAGACAGCTCAGCCCCACCCTGCCTCAGGGCCTGGGCTCCAGGGAACATACAAACACCTACACACACACACAGAGTCTGAGTTTTTAACCACCACATATGAGTCTATCTCCGCTACTGGCGCAAATAGGGAAAACAGAGAACAAAAGTAAGGACAGGGAAAAGTGTGGGGGGGGGGGGACAGTGGACAGTACCCTCATGAGAAACTAGTTAAATCATTTGAGCATGCACACAACAGAGGAAAAGGACAAAGAGAAGGGAACGAGAGATTAAAAATGACAGATAAAGAATCAGAGCGACAAGGACAAAAAGACAGAGAGAGCAGAAAAAAGTGCAGAGTACAGAAAAATAAAGACCCAGCGAAAAATATGAAATGACGGCCTTTTTTTGCCGTCCTTTTTCTTGCCTTAGCAAAAATGACAAAGTGTCATCCAATCTGTGATTTGCCAAATCCCCCTTCATGTTGTGACAGCGCTTGGAGGTGAGCCTCTCTGCTTACGGAGTTCCCCCTTTCTTCCATTTGTGCTTTTTTACGAGGCGCTTTTTTTTTTACAAACCATCTGAAAGTGTGCAGTTGGTACGAGATCAAGAGATAGAGAGTGAGTGTGGAGGGAACAGAATGAGAGGGAGATTCCTTCAGGCGTCTGCTGTGCTCCACACGTCTTGGCAAAGGTGGAAATTGAAATGAAAATGTGACTTTGATTAAAAACGTCTGCATTTCAATATTTCAAATCATCTGCAGCCTTGCCTTGCACAGCCTCAGTGTTTTTTACACAGAGCTTGGGGGGGGGGGTTGTAGCAGAATGTCGTATTTCTCTGTTGAAACTTGGGGGTTAGATCATTTATTGTGAGTTACAAGAGAAGATTGATAGTTTCCATTTTAAATGACATGACAGAGACAGCAGCTAGTTAGCTTAGCTTAAGGAGGTTTTGTCCAAAGGTCAAATATATCTGCCTGGCAACGTTTATAAACTCAACAATTAACATGTTAAAACTTGTTTGCTTAATTACCAAACCAAGTGAGGCTAGCATTTTCCTGATTTAGCTCATTTGCTAATATGTTCTGACAAATATTGATTTCAACAATGTTACAGTCAAAGCTATTTTAATACACTTTGCAAAGAAGGAGACAAGGTGTATTTCTTCAAATGAAGGGCAATCTGAGATGTATTTAGGCTTGTATAAGACTGTTAGCCTAATATCTAAGCAAGCATTCAGGATGCACACAACACCGCCTGAACAATCCTTCTCTTCAGGGATTCATTCATTTGGGAGGAGAGAAATGGGCTCTTAAATGGTTATTGATCGGATTCCCCTTCATCTTTCCTTTCAGGGATATTCTCAGGCGGAAAACATAAAAAGCCCCATCAGAAATCTCATCCATCAACAAATACCTTTGATTCTGCCCATGCACAGCCCTGCCTGATCAAAACACAAACTCCCGCGGACGAGGAGAAATGGTTAGAAAAAGTGTGTTCCTTCGACACCGCTCACATTTTATTGATTGCCTTGCCTTTCTGTCTCCTCCTCTTTCTTCCTTTCCCTCTCTCCTCCACTGAATTTTGTGAGACTGCTGTAATCACCGGCAATTTCCAGGGCGCCGCTCAGCTGGACTCTAGCCCACTGCTGACAGAGAGCGAGCATTTTGGTAAAGACATGTCTGTGTGCATGTGTGTGAGAATATATGAGTTGCTTTTTAGAAGTATTTCTTTGGATTTCTGCCTGCATTATTGTGTCTCTAAAGGTCTATTTTTGGGAAGACGGAGACCATCTCTGTATTGGATTTGGCGTTTAGGGAGGCAGAGGAGACATTTTCATTGACTGTTGATTACCTGGGGGAATTCCTTGACTTAAATCCCTTAAGTTGCTGTGGCTGAGAGTCTCATCCCATGTATAATACAGTATACATTTGGCATTTGGCCATCACACATTGAATGTGAATTTCTCACATATTTACACTTTCAGTTTACAAGTCTTAAAAAGTGTATAGTCACATGTTTGTTAAACTAACTTCACACTTGCACATTATGCTGCACTGTTATGAATTTTGCAGGTGTTTTTTTATCATGCTTTAGTCTATAAAAAAACGTGTTATTTGTTCACACTTTTTAACATTAGTTCAGAATATATGTTATTTTATTCACGATTTAAGATTAGTGTTGAAATTAGGGAAGAAAACGTATAGATTTATTGCCAGAAAATGTATGTAATGTATAAATATAATATGCTTTTTATTTCGAATAACTTGTGACATTACTTATGATCTCTGAAAAAGATGGTATACTGCTAATGAGAAAACTTTAACCAAAGCTTTCGACATTAAAACATTCAAGGGTTCTGTTGTAAATGGTGATTTTCTTTTAAAGCTGACCTGAAACATCTGTTGATTAATGTCCCTGACAAACAGATGAAATAAAGAAAAGGTCCAGTTTTCTCCATCCTCTGAAATTGAAGGAGAGAAACTGTCACAAAACCTGAAAAGAAGGATTGTGTCCACCTTTGGCTGCTTCTGGTTGATTTCCCTGTAAGACCCCAGCTGTCAGCGTCAAAGCTTTCAAAAGCATCTCCGTCCCACAGAAGGGGGGGGGGGGAAACCTGCTGACATTACCATCAAGAACAAAAGTCCTAGCGCAGCTCTGGTTAATGTTTTATATGAAACTGTGAATGTCGCTGGCATATGTGAAAAGAGCGTCTTTCAATTTCCTGCTTTGCCGTTTCCATTTGGCTGGACAAATTGAGAATGAAATCGACAGGAAAATCCATATCGTAGCATGTAATATCATGTCATTATGTAATGATTATTGAGAGCCCGTGGATTATCAGGCTCTTTATTGTCACGGATGTTGTTAGGCCCATTGCCAAACATGATTGCCTCACATTAATTTCCAGCTTGGTTTGTATCATGTAATAGCCATTAACTGGAGAGGTTTAAGCAATGCTGTCCTTCAATTACGATTTGTATTATGTATTTAGGAATCATAGTGCAATCATATTAATGGCTGTCAGTTGTTGCTGTATTGAGAGTTGATTATGACATGAAATAAAGTCGTTTGATAGAAGAAATAGCTTAAATGTTGGTTACTACACCTTCTGTGTAGCTGTAGCGCTGCTTCAGTCTAACTCATCGTGACACCTTGTTGCACCCTAAGATACTGAACGGCCTTTAAGCCAAGAATGCAGTGATAATAAACATCTAGTCTACACACAATAATAAAAGAAGACACCTACACACCACCCAATCTCCATCACCTACACACATGCACAATGGATGAGTGCACCCCATTCAACGGACACATCAATAGCTCTGACAGCCGATAGGTGTGATGGTAATATCAGGACAGCTCGGCGTTTTTTGCAATAGACTAAGCTGTCATTAGGAAACAAGGAGTTGTGGCACAATTGGTAATAACCCTCAAGGTCAATACAAAAGCATTTACAACAATGGATATTTCACTCCTGAAGAAATATATACGCTGTTAGAAAGACCATGGCTCACCTTGAACCATAGTACCTCATAGACCTTGTACAAATCAGACTATGTAAGAAGTGGAGGTATCACTGTGACTTCAGCCAGTGGTTTATGGACTACAGTTTCAATGCCTCTGAGGGACAAAAGAAGATGGAGCTAAATACAACCAGTCGCTGAGAAATACATCTTAAGGTTACAAAAATGCTACAGTTAACTTACATGAAAGGTATAATTAACACCTAAAAATACATTGTAAAAGGGTTGGTAAAAGCTGTAAGATGAAAGCAAGGACAGTACCAAAAACAGACAATGCTTCAATAGCAGCCTGTCAATCATATAGTAGCCATGCCCGAAAAAAGACTGTGCTTTATTGTGTATTTTATTCTTAAAAATAACACAAATTCACAATATAAAAATCATGCTGTATTGACAAATACTTGAAAAAGGTAATGGAGTACAAAAACTGATAAGCAAAATGTTTTGGAATTAATAAAGGGAGTAGTAAGGTCATTTTGTCATAGACTTCCATACAATTGAGCTTTTTGCAACCAGTCAGGTCGCCCACTTCTGTCCATTTGAAAGAATGCTTTATTGGCTTCATTTTTCATGCACGGAAGTTGCCAAGCACACTCTCAGTGCACACACTCACGGCTTTTCATCATCTTTTCACACACATTCCCACATTCGCAATCACCTTGGAGTCGCCATTTTTCGCACACCCTCAGATTGTTTTTCCCTAGGCAAGGGCATTCTGTGTGGGAACACCTCTCCAAAGGTGAGGGAGGAAATATTATAATTGCCTGGTCATCCAGACAAACTGCCGTAAAACACCTCTTGGAACACGAGGATTTTCGTTTTTTAAATGTGACCAAAGAGACAGAGAAATCATATGTGTGCAGGCAACAAATGTTCACTGATTATCCTCAAATCCTGGAGCCTCGAGGTATGCACTCAAAGCACTCTACCTGTTCCCAGCAGGACGTGAATACTTTTTGGACAGCTGATTGCAGGGTTGGACACAATTGATTAACAGCCATTCCTCTTGGTTTTAACTGAAACCGCTTTTTTACGCCATACTGTTTGATTGCCATTGAACTGACTAACTTGAGAGTGGCGTTGTTTTAGCAGTGCAAACAGGGGACAATCTACTCACATTGTCACAAGCTGATTGCTTCTGTTGAAATGTTGTTATGTGTCTTGATTTATTTGTTGTTTTCTTGTGAGAAATGTGGGTGTGGTCTACAGGGTGCCACATTAGAGGCTGGCATTCCTAAACTTTGATGGTGGTGATGCAAGCATTGTTCTCAAATTCCTGATTTGAGAGGATGGTGTATTTTCACATTACGGTGTGATTTGCTTTAAGATTGTCAATACATTTTCCAAAGATATTCATGAGTAACTCCAGAGTAAAAACCTCACAGCCTTCCGTGATCCCAAAACCCTTTTCTCTAGCACTAGCATAAGGTTGACATTTAAGTTTTTTAAGTCAAGTTTTTTGACAATTATTGGGTGGATTCCCATGAAAGAAGACATTTGTAGTCTCCAGAGGGTGTACCTAAATCTTTCCATTCAGCCCACTCAATATTTGGTTTATTTCCAAACGTTGTCAAAAATAAGGGCATTCCCATCACTCTTAGCTGTCGTTCACGTATGGGTGCTAATAATCAAATATCCGAATGCTAACAAGTTAAAATAACGTTGAAAATGGTAAACATTATATACTAAACCAGCATTTCAGCACATCATGTCATGATGAAAATGTGAGCATGCTAATATTAGCATTTAGTACAGAGCATCGATGTGCCTACAGCCACAACACCACTAGCAGATCCAGAAGGTATTACAGAAGTTACATTTATTTATCAGAAATGTTTCCTTATTATTGAGCGCATGGTTCTTGGTTTCTTGGACTGTGTTATAACATTTTAAAAGGTTGAATTAGAGGGAATGTTACCAATGGTAAGTAGGGTAATAATGCCTTATATATGTAAACCACTTCCTTTAATTGTTCAATAACTAAATTGGTATAAATACAATTACAATATAGCATGAATAAAGACACTACATTACCCCAACACATTTTTACACACTGCCACATGCACAATATTTGACTCACTCAAAAAGGTCTTAAGCTTTGGAAGATGGCTTTTATCAGATACCGGAAACCTCACTGCGCGCACACACACACACACACACACACATCTGATATATCGCAAAGCTATTTTTAGATGCCCACAGATCTTCATTTAGTATCAGCCGTTAGTCTCAAGGAGGAGCCACTTTTACAGAGTTGAGACCCACGTTAATAATTAAAATGCATCAGCCTGGAAACATGAGAAGGATCCGTTTCAAATTCCAGCTTATTTACTATGCCATGTTTATGGTATGAGCCTTAATGTGTCTTTAAATAGAAGTCAAGTCAAGCTCAGTTTAAAATAAATATTATTGCTCATACATTACGATGCTTACAGCCTGTGTACATACGTGCAGCCACACTCACTATTTTGATAGTCCCATCAATCAGAACAGACAGAACGCTGTTAGCTGAGGCTGTACTTTCACATGACTGGGTTTGAGTTCTTTCAGTGTGTGTGTGTGTGTGTGTGTGTGTGTGTGTCTGTGTGTGTGTGTGTGTCTCTTAGAGTGACAGGGTTCTCAACACAGCGCAACGTTCATGACAGGTTGCAGTGGTCATGGTTTATTTGACAAGCACTCCCCTCACAAACCCGTCAAATGACCAGGGGCAGAGAATGATGGCTGACATCACCAGCGGCACATACGCCACCCCTGCCATTTCATATGATTACAACAGCATTGGGGTCAGCTGAGCCACTGATTGGTGAGTTACAGGTAGCTCAAAAAGGTATGAAACACTAATTTGTGCAGCAATGCTTTTCCCATTTAGGATGTGTTCCATACTGTACGTGCTTATTTGTCCTTTGCCGGTGTAAATGTCACATTATATCATGGTGAAAAATAACACTGTGTTGCTGAGAAGGGACCAGAATTATATGGAATTGCTGTTCAGATATATTACTGCTTAATGCGTACAGTAAGAAACATGCAGAGGATTTCATGGTGAAGCTTTTCAGATTTCAAAACATGCTGTTGAGACTTCTGGAGGCTTAACAAGCTTAAATATACCCTTTGGAGTTGTCTTAAAAAGAGCATTTAGAGCAGCAGCCACTGCCATGTGAGAGCTGTGTGGAAGCAGTCGCTAAATTATAAATATGAATAAAGAACCTTGAAGAGCTTTTCACCACTGTATTGTTAATTGTATTTATCATCGAGGTCCAATAAAGATTTGAGCTGGCTTCAGATGAAACACTCAATAAAAAGGTATTTTTAATACAGTGACATGTTTTTGATACAAAGTAACTTCCTTATTTACTGTCAGTAGGGAAAGTAAAATGTGTGTGTTTTAAATACCAACAAGGCTTATGAGTCCATAATATATGAGTGAGTTTATCTGCTGTTTATGCACAGGCTCACCAATCTAAAAAAAGGTTTGGAATTAAAGTAGGAATAGTTAATGATTAAACATTTAAAAACATCACGCATGGAGTTCCATATTTGATTTTTTTGCACATGTCCTTTTAAATTGTGTTATATAAAGTGTCAGTGCTTGACAAATGAATGGAGTTGTCCATGGGCTGTTGGCAATGTGACATTGAATATGTATTTAACAGTGATAAACGCCATTTTAAAAACTTCTACAGTATGGAAATAATATTATATATAACAATTATATGATAAAATGCTCTTACAGATGTGTGGACATTGATAAGGTTTTCAGCAACACTGTGAATATAATCAGCCAAAACAGCAAAAATAATTAATTGGTACATATTGCCATGCACAATATGAACCTATGACCTACCACAGTTTGTTTATAGCTCAGGGCTCTTTTAACTTCATATTTATAAAAGTATTTTAATAATTAGATGATTTAAGCTGAAGACAAATGCCAACATATTTCATTGTTTAGTAGCTCCTTTGGCTAAAAACCTAATAAGTAAGTAAATTAATGTTAAAATGTAAAGTAGGATGTGTGTTCCAGTGCTTTCAGCCCGGAGGAGCGAAGCCAGCTGATGATGTGTTAAGCAACTCACTGTTGAATTTGAATATCTTACCAGTTTTCATTAAAACACTAATTAATTAATTTCAGGGCACTGGAGGAGTTACCAGAGCATGACAGATAGACAAAGGAGGTGTGTTGGATGGCTGTGTGCACACATGTTGGTGAGAAAATAAGAAGTAGGTATTTCAATTGTGGAAAGTAACAATCATTAATCGAATGGTGCAGGAATGAGTCCTCAACCTGGAAATAAGTTAGCATTTTAGCACTTCAGGGTTCAAAGTCAATGGTTTTTAGTTAGATGCCTAAAATAAGGTCTGTGGGTCATACAAAATCCATCATGATCCATCATGATGTTCAACGCATTAACATGAGGGGGAGAAAATGTCTTAATTAGGATATGCCTACTTAAGCTTTGACCAAATAGTCTCTGTTTTGAAGTGGGTTCGGTCAATTACTGAAAACTAATATGGACATTTTCACCAATCATCTGACTTTCTGTGGGGTGACTACTAAAAGAAAAAAAGAGTCCTGACAGAAGCTGTTTTGAAAAGCTTACCAACCTAGAAGAAATGCTTGATGCTTGTGGAAAAACTGGGACTTTACAGTTGCTAAGGGTTGCTTTTGTGTTGGCAAAGCAAGCACATTTATACACGCAGATACAGTTTGGCCTTTCAAAATGAGAAATGCTCTTTGCAATCCATTTATCTCCAAGGTTAGGCTGAATACAGCTCACCTCGCAATTTCCATACAGTTACCAACACTCTACTCTCCACAGCAGCCTACGGCTCCAATGTAAAGCCAGCTGCCTTTGCATTGCTCAAGGGCATATCGAGGATATGTTGGATATTCGCTTCCTCCGCCCACGCAGGTTTCATACATATTCTCCGTTTGCAGAATGAGCAACATTCTAGTCACAAGCTTCCCTGACCTTTAAGCTTCCACTGCAGCCATTTAAAAGCAAAGCGGCCTTTGAAATGCAAGCCGTGACCTCCCGTCGCACCACCTGCCAATCACATGGCGCATTACAACAGACAGATGTTCATTCAGCCAATCCGATGGCTAGTGGCATGTACAGATGTTACCAATGCCCAAGAGACGCTTTGAGTGGCAGCTCCAGATGTTGGGAAACGATTTAGAAGCTAATCAGTAGAAGACGCACACATGCTGTTGCAGATTGTTGTAAATGCGCACATGGGACTGGGATGTTGTATTAATTAAATGTGATGGAAGTGACATCAGTGATAAAGGCTCTAACGTGTAATTTAAACGTTTAAAAAGAAAGAAGTACTCCCATAACAACAGCATGGACACCACAATGGTTTGGATACCTATAGCTGCAATGGCTTCTCCGTGGCATGTTGTCATGGCAACTGGCTGAAGGTGCCGCTAATGGCCTTCTTATCAATTTAATCCAAATGACACTCAGAGGCAAAACAACGACACACTCCTTAACCTTTCATACTACACATGCACAGGAAAATGTGTCTCAATCATCAATCTAAATCCTTGAGAGCTTCAGAAATATGAACACAGACACACACACACACACAAACACACAGACCAAATACATGTTGAAAATCCACTGTTGCACTCTATGATACGGCAAACTTGTTCAAATATGTGCTCTAGTCTACTGTAAGTGTTTATACACACATACAAACACACTCCATCATTTTGACAGGTTCATAAGTAAATGTCACTTTCACCGCCGTCTTTACTGGGGACAAACACACACGCACACGCACACACACACACACACACACACACACACACACACACACACACACACACACACACACACACACACACACACACACACACACACACACACACACACACACACACACACACACACACACAAACACACACACACGTCCCTGTGGAATCCATCTTTATTTGCTGTGTTTGAGAGCAGCCCTGAGATTTAACTCCGTTCTCATCCATAACTCATCTTTTTGTCTATAGATGCGCCACGCAAGTCATCCCTGCTGTTTGAACAGAGGATCAACATTTCCCACAACTAGCGAACAAACCATTTTCATTCTCCATCATTTTTCTACAGATGAAATGACCTTTTTCACACCAAATGTTGAAGGAAAAATATTGCATCAATATAAGACTGCAAAAGCAAATTACATTTTGAGCAGTATACGCTCAAAGGAGCTAATAACTGTAGAAACGTTAGCTCTAAGCTAGCTAGCATCAACAGATGTGGATGTTTGTTTGTATTTGGTTCATCCTCTCACTCAGAACTCACCAAACTCTGGTTCCTGCTGTCATCTCCCTCCAATCTCTTCCTTTTTTTAAACTTCAACTCTGAACACAATGTGGGTTCAAACAGAGCACTGGGTGAGGCTTTGCACTTGATGGCCCTTTAGCTGCAAAATGCTTCACTTTGTTCACTAGCTAATCGCTAACTGTGTCTGTCTGACACAGTTAGTGTACAGTACACAGTGGGGTTTTAGAGCTTTTCTTAAAAAAAAACGGCTCCCTGCTACTTCTAAAAACGACTATGTGAGTGTGATGTGAATCTAAAACAGTTAAAAAAATCTAAAGGGCGACCTCCTTCACATTGATTTCACACAGCGTCATTGTTATTAAAATATATATTAATACAACAGTAATTTCTTCATATGAAGGTTAGATTTCCATCTCTTTTCAAACTGTTACCTAAAATTCACAAATGTAACTTAATGTTACTCTTTTCTTTAAATTGTGCTCTAACTACCCTGTATGATTGTGCCTGTTCTTCAATAAAAAAACATATTAAAAGACAAAATTCTACTCTACCTGTGAATGCAAGGTTCTCTGGTTAAAATCAACCTTCTCGTTGTGTGTGTGTGGTGTGTGTGTGTGTGTGTGTGTGTGTGTGTGTGTGTGTGTGTGTGTGTGTGTGTGTGTGTGTGTGTGTGTGTGTGTGCGTGTGTGTGTGTGAGAGCATACTGGGGCAGGTGCACCGAGTGTGATTAATACTTTGGCAGACAACAGAGCAGAGAAGCTAAATTAGATTTGAAGGATGTGTACCTGGCTTTTTTTCTTTCCCAAATGGCACCCGGGGCAAAAATAAACATATAATACTTTATGCGAGGAATCAAAACACATTATATTATATAAATAGAGTGATGAATGGGGCATGCCATTATGCAATATTTAACAATCTGAGCTAATATAAAAAAATGGATTGAGATGTGATTATATATATGATGTGCTGGGGGATTTGGCAAGCTAAGCTAAGCTAAAGCTAAAGCAGGCTACAGTAAGCCACCTGGTAAGAAGACAGTTGGTACAGTCATTTGTCAGTGTGCCAAACTAGCGCTATCCTGCGGGAGCTCATTATCTTAGCATCCTGCCTTAGTGGTCCTGCCTTGAAAGAGCGGGAGCACAAAGACAGAAAGAAACGCTTGTCATGCTGCCTGCCACACATCATTCTTCTGCACAATTTCTCTCTTTCTATCCGTTTATTTCATTCCCTCTCCTCAGGTCCCCATCATTTTTTCTCACCAAGTGCTTCAACGTGACGCTTTTACATCATTTTGCTCTCAAACGGTTTCAGATCCATCTGATTTTATAGTCAGCCCACATGAGCCCAACAATGAGTCCTTTCAAAAACCCTAAACCTGGCTCTCCACCAAAGAGATCTTGCTCTGACTGAAGCTACTTCACTCAACTTTAATGGTAGCTCAGACACGGGGGGAAACAAGTTTTCCCTGGCTCCACACTTTTCTCCTTTTTGTCGAAGCTTTAGTGCTCCATCTGCTTCTCCCGCACAATTAGCCATTCCTGCCTGACAGCATTGGAGAGGTTTACATCTCCATTGTGCAGCAGTGGAGCTACACTTAGCCTCCCATGCTGCAGAAGACAGGTGAGCCAACAGTGGAGGATCCCCGTTAATAGACGTGTGGAGGTGAAAAGCGGACTCTCGTTCTGCCTTGGTGGTGCTCTCTGACAGCCGTGACTCAGAACCACCTGAGTAGTTTGATATATGGACCTTAATTAGAGGCTTTTTAAGTGAGATGTCAAGTGTGAGGCTGGATATTATAACAGGATTGCCTGCACTGCCTTAATGAGAATGGAACCTCTGTGGAAATAAAGCTTCTCTCTCGGATCAGATTTCCTCTAACAGGAAGTGCCATATTGCTTGAATAGGCCACTAACCTTCAAAATAATACTTCATGTCTTTGCGCACATGCATGACCTGTCATTGAGATGATACCAAAAGGGAAAAAGAAGACAAAAGAGAGACGTGAAAAATGTAAGCCCATGGAAATATGGGTTTTATGAGCTCTGTGAATGTACGCGTCCATTATTTAGCAGTTCGTGGGGTGCAGCGTAACCGATCAAAGCCGTCGCGCCTCGACTGTTGGGAATTTTCAGCGTTCCAGGAAAGGAAGTTGTCACTGCAATCCCACTCATGATAAAAAATAAATGCTTTTGATCATTTACGATCACAGGGTGGCATGCATTATTCTGTCCATCACACACAGTCACTCATCTGCACTACAGCAGGCAGATGGATTATTAATCCAGACATTTGCCGTATGTGACACACTTTGACATGCACTGTTGGGAAATGGCTAAGCAATCTTCCCCCAAATTTGGACATAAAAATGCATCCAGACAAAACTAACAGACTAAAATTAAAGGTGGGGTATGTAATTTTGGAGAAACCAGCTCGAGTGTGCTAGAATTTGAAAATACACAGCCGGAAAAAATCTGCCACTTCCTTACAGAGCCCCTCCTCCAACACACACGAACGCGCACATGACCAATGAGGGCACGAGATAAGTTTGTGCACAGATGGAAGGCTGACAGGCAGGTAGGCCATCCAGTTACTTTAGCCGGGCCGGCTAAAATGTTTGGTCGTACCTTTTACAGTACTACGGCTTCCACAGATGAAATTTTGTTATGGATTTTTTGTCAAAGCACTTAAGATATTCATTGCTATCGGGATGTTCAGAGCATTCCATGGAATATAACAAAAAGTGTATCTCGAGCCGGTTTCTCAAACTTACCTACCCCACCTTTAAGTCACTTGCATACTGTACATTACATAACAAGACTAAATGTGCAGTTAAAACCCTTCCGGCTTCAGGTTTGGGGTTAGATCGTTAGCGTGAAGTTCAGAATACTACAAAGGGAACTAAATCCGATGAGCGGAACCAGTCGGGATCAGCAGGGGAGGACCAGGGATCAGAGCCCAATCCTTTTCGATATACTACACATGCATTCCTCTGAAGCCGTCAGATGTAGCAAACACTGAGAAGAAGGGGGAAATTTGTCAAAGCTTTTGCGAGGGTAGAAACGCAGAGAATAAGAGAGCAAAGGGAAAAAAGGGGGGGAAGACTTCCTGTCAGTTTATGAGCGCGAGCCGAGGTACAGTGGAGGGACACGCACCCTAGAGGCGAGGAAATCTTTGAAGTGAGGCTACATCAAAGCATGCTCGCTTTCATATTCCTTTTTAATCTCTCTCTATCCCCTCCAGTCATCACTCATGTGTGTTTACAGCTCCCTCACAGTGAATGAAGAGAGTGATTGATACTGAAGGCTTTGTCTACCTGGGGTGACCACAGATACACACCTCAAGCATGCAGCCCACACAGCAACACAGGGCATCAGGCGTACAGTAGGAGTGTAATAGCACTTTGTTGTACGAAAAGGGAAAGGGATTTCTATTATTTATTTGAAATGTGGACGGTTTTGTGGGATCTGTTTACTTAACCAGACCACTAAGGACCTTACTCTAATATAATCAAATGTTGGCTGACTTTAAGCTGCACTTGTGACTATTTAAATACATTTTAAGCTTTAGTGTGAGAGCCAGAATGAAATAAAATGTACCGGTTATTTTCTCGAAGTAACCCAAAGTGGCAATAGACAAGTTTCTTTCACTTATTCAAAGGGGACCTATCATGCAAAATGCACTTTTTGATGTCTTTTATACATAAATATGTGTCCCCGGTGTGTCAGGGAACTCACGCAGCGTCAGAAAATAAAACCCTTTCTCTTTTCCTCCGTACCCAAATCTTTTAAAAACGGGGGTACAACGAGCGGATACAGATTTGCTGCCGATCTGACGTCAAATCGGCGGTGGACCCACAGAAAGTTGCTATCAGAAACAATGCCTGACGTGTTTTGGACGTAATCTCGTCTTTGTTTACATTAGCAAGCATCGCTAACACTCAGAGCTAACCTGTACTGTAGAGCACATGTGTTTAAAAAGCAGGAAATAAAAAAAGGAACTCACCTTGGGGTAAACCCGCAAGAGAAAAAGCATTTGAGCTCCATACTGTTTCAGAAATAATCCTTTTTTTTTATCACAGCAGAATTTAACTTTATCTCCGGTAGAATTCTGATCAGGCATTAGCTCCGCCTCCTCTTTTTTTTTTTAAAGCTAAGGACCCAAAATCCCTGTTTCTCTAACAGGGCTGCAAAAGAGGGGTTTGAGCAGTATGAGGCATGGCTACAATGGGTGATCTGTTTGGTATTTTAAGCAAAAAACTTCACAGACATGTTTTGTATAGGTATGGCCCTACACTATATTTTTCCAATATTGCATAATAGGTCCACTTTGAGTAACTGTTGATTGCAAATGGTTATAGATCAATGACACCTTCTGGCTTAAGAATGGTTTTATATAAAGACTTGTTTAAACTCATCAATGCTTTTTGTCACTAGGTGCAATCTTGAAAATGATGGTGAGAATAGTGTATTAATATTACACGTTTGCTGGAGTCTGACAGATGCATGTGATGCGAATTGAAGGTCAGACATAGTTCGAGATTTAACAAACATCTGTCTGACGATGTAATGCTCTTTTATGCTCTTAACCTTTTATTTTAATTGTTTATATTACCATATTTTATTCAATATGCTCCTTAGATATATTTGTATTTTATTTGTTTTATTATTTTCTCCTTATAGCTTTGTGAAGCACCTTGAGATGACGCTGTTTTTAAAGTGTGCTATATAAATCAAATGTATTATTATTATTAAAAGTATTTAAGATAATTGCCGTCTCATTTCGTCACAGCCTGCAAAAGATATATAATAATAGCTCCATATATTCATATTCAGAATTTGAAGGCATTTTTATTCAGCTCTTTACACATCTGCAGCAGGATTTGATAGACACTGTGAATCTTGTTATTGTGACCTTTGACATTTGTATTCCTACAGGTTGCTAAGAATTCAGACGCTTCATCTTTTCGGGTTCTTCTACCAGCGGATTGAGGGTCAGGGATGTTTACACGCGGGGAGAGGGAAATTATGAACACACTCACACACATAACCGCACACATGACCGCATCTATCACCCCCTTGTGAATGGCCGTGAGTTGAATTCATATTATCTGGTTGCTTCTCATAGCCATCTCATAATAAACCAAGATGCTCTCTCACCGCCATCACCACACATCTTTCCATCTCTGTGGAAAGAAATAATTACAAACTGTGGAGATTACAATTATGGGGAGTTTTAAATCACAACGATTGAACATTAACTACAGTAAAACCCTCTATTCTTCCTAACTGAAAAAAGTGTTCAACAAAGGAAACTGTTATTATAAATACTGCTTTTGTGTTTCCACTAAAGGACAGATGGAAAGAAAATACAGTGTTTCTTCCGGATTAGAAGTGACAAAGGATTTGAAGCGCAATATGGAATCAAATGGCTTTTCTTTCAACCCCCACCTGTTCTGTCATCAGTTTATCTGTGAGATCCTACAGCCACCTGTACACACATAGTTTTAAAGCACATACAGAGAATAATTTACCAGCAGGAGGGGGTTGGGTATCCTCTCAAATACATGAATGTTGAAGGCTTCTGTTGCCACAATCGTCACGCTACCGGGACGAAACATATGGCTGAGATACGAAACCTGTCACTGCAGAAATACATGTCTACATGTCTTTGATACGCTAAATTAAATCACATCTCTTTCATTCATCAACAGTCAAACAAAGCAGATTCAGTAAAGATTTTTGAACTCGTATGGAGGATACAACTGTAAGCTATAGGATTGGTTTAATGTCATACTTCATGCATTGCACATGAACCAGCTGTGAACTCACACACACACTCACAGCTCACACACACACTCACACTCACACACACTCACAGCGTTGACTCGAGGAAGTGTTAGTTAGAAGCAAGATAGTGTGCAACCCATTTAAAAGCCGCACTCAAATAAATTGTTCATGTCAACAATGGATTTGATTACTACTGTACAGTATATGTGATGTAAAAGGGGTTTCTCTGCAATTCCCCTCTTTTTTTCACTCGCATTTTAGCGTCTTTCAGCTAATTGTTTTGGTTTTTACACCAAAAAAGCATATTTTGTATTATGGTTCACTCTCACAACACTTATCTAGCAACTGCTGTTTTCCTCTATCTGCAACTAAGTGCACATAATGAAGCTGGAAAATGATTATGATTAAGAATATCACTTACAGTTTGTGTTGAATGTCTTGTCATTTTTTATGAAAATGACCGATTCTGACTGGCTTAAAGGTGTGGATTAAAGCTGCGGATTGGCAATATATATTAGGGAACAAATCCATATTAATAACAACCTTCCAGAATAATTGAAGGCCTTTGACTGGTTACTTTGGGCACTAACAGGTCATTTCAGAGAGAGGGCAATCTTATTGACTGTTCCACTAATAGAGATGATTATGAATAGGAATTTAGCTTCGTTTCATCTTTTAATTACATGACTTCAGCCGGCTCCCAAGTCATTGTCTTTCAAACTATTGTTGATAATGTATGTCACAGTCCATAGGTCAAATGGGAGACAGACTTTTCTATCTAAAGTCATACTTAGAGCAGCTGACATGACTAATAACCACCAGATGGAGGGTCATATTTCCTGTCCTGACATCGTATTAATCCCACGAGACAAGAGCGGAGAATTAGCGGGCGCCTTTCATCTTTAGATTAATGTGACAATACAGCCATGCAGCTATCATAGTTCTGCTCTGTGAGGCCTCCAGTGAGCTGCATTAAGTGCTGCCGAGTTCATATTATCCTTTTTTCTCTTCCTCTTCTCAGTGTCTTGCTGTTTTTCTGTCAGCAGAATGGCGGGAACATCAGGAGATCTGTTTCCACAAGATGAATTCTTTGAAATCATGAGGCATGTGACGCGATGTGCTCACCGAACCCGAACAGACAAGTTGTAAAGATATGGCTCCTTCTAAATTATGGATGATTTGTCTTCTACCGTTTGAATTGTCACTTTCCATCTGTCTCTTTCTCTGTGTATAGTGTAACCCCCAGGAGACGCTGCAAATTACTTGTCTTTTTTTGACATCCCTTCACTTGTGTCTATACTGAGGCCAGTTTGCAATACATTGCTATTGCGTGCCAGCACTTCCTGTATTCCAGTCTGAGCCCTTATTGACTATGACGTGTTAAAGCAGCCGTATTTCTGCTGCTGTTTAACACATAAATAATGCAACATACGACAAAAGTATTTTGGCTCGGCAGATGCTGAAAGGATGACACGACAGGAAACGTTTTGTTAAATAGACAGGACAAAAATGAAATAAAGTATAAGAGAATACAGGGTTGTTTGTGCTGCTAGCTAAGAAAAAAGGTTACGAAAAGGCACAGCAAATATATTTTTTATGTGGCCATTTCTGCCATACTTTGACAGCCTGATAGTTTAGAGAAACAGCTACTACATTTTACATTATTTATGCTACATCTCCTGGCGGTTGACTCACACGCTCCAATGTTGTGTTTAAGTCAGTTTGCCACTGGTTTTGAAACATACCAGACTCCTTAACACACAAACACACCTCCGCTTTTCAGAGTGATCAGCGGCGTATGTGAGGAAAGATGGCAGCCTGTCCGCACCGAAATATATCTTGGTAAAGTTTGATCTAATGAGGGAATAGAGTTGGAGCTGTAGCCTTCCCATCTCTGTGTCTGTGCAACACGCTCACTCACAAACAGGCTTCACCCAGCTCACTGGCAAATGAAAGAAGAACTACAGAGAACCAGGCCCAATTAGTACTGTTGTCATGGATGCCATGCAGTTTAAGCTCCAGTACTGAAAGCAGGGGGAACGTTTACCGTCTTTTCTCCTTACTACAGTAGACAAACTCCCAAAGCAGAAATGAAAAGCAGCACAAATGCCAAGTTCGAGAACATCTCAGCTAAATTTATTAATTTCCACTTCATCTGTTGTATAATACCACTATTTTTACAACTTATTTACAATTTGGTACTGTTACAGGTTCCTTCAATACTTTCATACATGTATATTCAGTTGCATTATTGAAATACTGCTACTTATTTTTTAACCATGGTGTCTCTATTTTTGGTATTTACTATGATTGCCTTGCTTGTTTTGAGTGTTTGGATTTAAAAAATACAAATGAAAAAACACTCATGATTTAAGAATGAATTACATTTAGAAAATAAAAATGTATATTGTAATTTATAAGAAAAATCTGGAACAGGTGTGACAGTGAGACAGTACACATGCAAAAGAAAAGGGAAAAAGGCACTAACAAACAGCAGAGAAAAATAACCCAAACTAAATGAAGTTTTTTTTTTTAAATCATTAAAAGAAACAGGGGCGTTGGCTTCCAGGAGAAAACGCCACTGATTGTATGTGTGTAAGAGTGGATGTGTTTGTCTATCTGTGTGCAAATGTGTGTACAGTAAACAACAAGCACATGCATGTTTGTGTTTTTCGGCCTGTGTGTGGTTAAGTCTGTATCGCAATCATTACGCTTTCCCTTCAGCCACTTGAAAAAAAGAAAACATAGAATCAAATCAATTACACGCCAAAGGTCACAGTGAGCGCACAAACAAAACCACTAATTGGTGGGTGGTGAAAACTGCCTCGGTTTACGTGCCATAAATAGCTGCAGCCCTCACCTAGACTTTGGTTTGGCAAAAAGGTAATCAGGGAAAGACATACAAAGCATTTCACACTCCAAGGGACCAAATATAACTACAGTGTCTTGGATGTACTTGTTGTGATGGAGGATTCACACTCAGATGGGAGTTAGCAAGAGGAGTAGGAGGAGATGTGTACATTTGGTTTAAAAGTCTGTTTGAATCTGGGTTTAATTATTAAATACTCCATATTTTGGCCTCAGATATTTGGCTGATATTATTGTAAGAATGACTTTAGATGAGTGAGCAGCAATGGTCTAGTATTTTTGTCAAGAATACAACAGAAAACATTGTCACTGAAAGTCTTGCTGTTGGAAACAATCATAAGTTGTGATCAATGTAAAAAGGATTCTTCACATTAAAGGAGACATGTCATGGCCATTTCCACTGATCATAATTCCATTGTTGAGGTCTACTAGAATAGATTTATACTGTGCATTTTTCCAAACTCACATTGGTTTCTCATACAGCATCTCTGTAAACTACGTGTATTCACTGAATTTCACTCTCTGCCTTTAACGGCTCGTTGTAGCTCCAATAGCTCCAGCCCCCACCCTCCCTGTGAGCACAGTGTGCTCTGATTGGTCGGGACGTTGTGAATCGCGCTGAGCTCCGTGGAGGTGTTGTTTCCTTGTTTAGGATACATAGCGAAACACAGCCAAACTCATCCTGAGCACACACAAACTGACATCCGAAGTAAAAACAATAAGTGTGGCTTGATATTGAGTAAGAAAAAGGTTGATAAACGCTGTGAGAATGGGTCTGCAGAGAGAATTTCGCCGCGATCCCAACTGTCTGTTATCAGCCTGCAGCCAGGGAGGAGAAATCAGCTGAGCTGCCTGCAGATGTGTGTGTGAGGAAGTCCGTGGATTGGTCAATTTGGACCAATCAGTGGGGGCTTAATGTAACGGCTCCGCGGACGTAACGTAACGGCTCCACGGATTGGTCCATTTCGTTCCGGGTACGGCTTGACATCATGCCGTCCCGGAAGAATCAAATGGACTATGACGTATCTCCAACGAGGCGTTTTGCGGAGGTATTTTCTGTGTTAGAGTTTTACTCGCTACAGGGTGTATTTTGAGGGTTTTGACTCTGCACACCGTTTACATGCATAAAAACCTTCATAACACACAAGGGGACGGGTAATAACTGGGAAAGCATGACACCTCTCCTTTAAGCTAATTTCAGACTCACTGAATAATTAACCTCCTGTAACTTTAGCGCCATAACTGTGTCACATTGCTAACACGCTAATTTAAGATGGTGACTGTGGTAAAAATGCATAGCTGATGTTAGCATTTTCTGGTTCCTCCAGAATCAGGGCCTATTCCAACCCTAGGACATTACATTCATAAATATGCATGAAAAGTAACTTATGTTATAAAGCAAAGTGTTCTGCACTTTGTAGTACTTGCATTATGAAGATACATTGTTGTAAAACCTCTATAAAAAACGACGTAGAAAAGTGAATAAATAGGGTTGTAGCGCATCCTCATTGTCTTCCACTGCACTACACAATTATAATATTACATGAGACATTATTTTTGAATAGTTAAACATGTGTTTAAAAAAAAAGGAGGGATTTCATTTTTAAAGTTTCAGCAGAAAGACGATTTGTCAATCTTTTCCTCCAGAAATACTAATACAAAGATATGTGTTTACCTGTTATTTGACTTACTTGTGTGTTCATGGAGTCACTGACACCTGCTTTTCAAACCGGGTTTGTGTTTGCATTGATCCCATATGTGGTAGGTTGCTTGTCACATCTTAATCCCGTGTTTTTCTCCTGAAAGAGAGGAAGAGCGAGGGAAATAGTTGTTGTTCTGATTGGAATCCTGTCTCGGCTAATAGCAGGATTATGTCTGAGTCCTCCTAAGCCTGCGCTGCCAGGTTTTTATTTAGTTATAGCTCGGGTATGTCATGAAAGGAGAGTTATCGGATGTGTGAGCGTAAACATTGTCTGGAGAAACTGTGGAGGAGGACAGATGTGAAAAATACTCAAAGTGTTCGAATCATTTTTACACATCACAATCAGAAAGCACTAAGAGCTATTCTCGTTAATCGATTGTGTGGACTCCTCACTCATGAATAAACCTGGTGATTTGCAAGGTGCCAAAGTTAATCTACTTTGCATAAATAAATTGGTAAGCAGCATCTGCTCCTTCTCTAGGCTTGAAATAGAAGTCAGGAAATCTGAGAATTACCTAATTATTCATAAACTACTGACAAACCTGAACGTGTAAATGAAATTATTAAAAATGCAAATAAGATGATGGTACAAAAGGTGTGCAGGGTAGAAGATAGTTGGAAGGGATTCTGTGGGCAATCAGTGATGTTAGAGCCAATACTAATTCATTCAATGCTCTATGGAAATGAACACTGGAGGAAAGAAATGAAGTGGGGTCAGAGTGCAGGGTCTCACTCGAGTGATGTCCCTGGAGCAGGTTGAGACTCAAGGACGTTCCAAAGAAAGATCAAAGGATCAGTTATATCTGTAATATAATAATATATAGAGTTTCTATTAAAGGATGGTATTCAAACGGTCTGCCACCATGTACCACATATTTCAGGCATGTCCTAATATCCAATATTTCATTTACTCTCTCTTTTTCAATATGTAACAGAACTTTTTAGCAACTAAAAATACATAAGCGAAATAAATTGCACAAGGAAAGATCACACGATGAAAATTGATTTGTATTGGCCTGTGATCACCTGACTTTTTCTCTAGTTAACCATCAGGTCCATATTTAAAATGTATCCAATAGGTTAGTGTTTTGACCAAATAACTGCAAATCTATATTCCCATTAGCTGTACTTTGTGTTTACCGCTTTCACACGTCAGCGTTAAGTCTGTTTTATTTTAACCTGGTGTGGTTTGTTTGGGCCATTTGAACAAAGTCATTTTTACCTTCTGAAGACCAAACAACAATCCAAGACCACATACCGCTACCATTCAAGGACTGGCTTTAGGTCTGACTTGGAAACTTGGACTCTAGCAATAAAGAACAAACAGAATATCCACAAGGTCCACAAAAATTGTGACGTTTATAAAATAATAAACTGGTGAAGTAACTCGCTTTCTACTCACTATTTATTGGTATGTCTTTGCTCTGTACTTGGTTATTTCCATGTTTATGTTTTCCACTGCTACATTTCTGACTAATAAAGACTTTTGCAAGTACATTGCAAGCAATAGTCCAATGTACACTCCCCTCAGCAAAATGTGCTTATTGATTTGCTATTAATTTGTGCTCCGTAAACCAAACCACTAGATGAATTACAAAACGAACCAAAAGTATCAATTACACATTGATCTGAATCAGCCAAACATACTATTGCTTGTGAAAGCATCCTTAAGTTAGCATTCCTATCAATGACTTAAAAATCATTGCCACGTGCCCTTGATCTCTGAATCAGCTAATTTCGAAAAATCCAATACCAAGTGGGCATTTCAATTTAATGTGGGTCGCACAGAAATAGACAACTTCCTTCCCTGACTCCAATCCCTCCCTTTCTTTCCAGCTGTTTTGCAGAAACAACCATCCATCACCAGCCATTTGTGAAGTGATTGTGTGTAAAAAGAAATGTGTGCATGTGGACGTTTGCCAAGTGAACAGCTAGTGTCTGTCCTTTGTGTCTCCCAGGTGACACATCGCATCTTGTCACTGCGGTGACTCACATTAGCTCGGAGTGGTCCGGGGTTTGGGGGACAGGAACATGAGCACATACACATACATACTGGCCAATAAACTCAACAACTTGCAATTACTGTAAAACATGCCTGAATGCACACAGACATGCTCAGACACACACCCAAAGATGTTTACTTACACCATTGGGGAGAGATGCTAAATGTGCCTCTGCAGGGAAGCCAGAGGTTATATATTTTTACTGTATTCTGACTCCCCAAGTGGTTTTCACAGCGGCCCAAAATTCGAGAAGCAGCCCTGCATACAGACACACATCCTAAAATCGAAATGTTCCCCAGCCACATCACATCATGCCAACAAGCTGTGTAAAGTGCATCCTTCGGAAAAGACTGTGGTGCAATAATCCAGTGCAGGTGCTCCCATGATTAACTGACTGGGGATTATGAGAGGGAGCGGAACAACAATCAAGTAGAGAAAGGTCATAACGCTGTTGGGAACAAAGTTACAGTCCCTGGAGCTTTTCCCGAGTCTTCAATTTTGTTCTGGTGTAAGTCGGTGGCCCTGCATGCTGCTTTAAATGGGTCGGCGTAAACCAACACAGCCCCAGAATCATCCTCAAGACCTACAGCAGAACAGTAAGTCATCTAGCGCCACATTACTTTTGGCTTATATGCAAGTAATTTGTTTAATTAGAAATGTGTGGTCATAGGAATATGTCCGCTAGACTTTGAAATATGCAAGATATCATTAAGATAAGTTATATTAAGCATTAGATGCTGTAGATACCTCAGTGTGTTGAATACAATTCTTGCAATAGTCACTATTCCTTATGGTATTATTGATTTGGAATAATAAGAGAAATTGATGCGAACTAGTTGCAAACAAGTTCAATGCCTACACAATTTT
This sequence comes from Trematomus bernacchii, assembly GCF_902827165.1. Classification (NCBI taxonomy): domain Eukaryota; kingdom Metazoa; phylum Chordata; class Actinopteri; order Perciformes; family Nototheniidae; genus Trematomus; species Trematomus bernacchii. The sequence continues at coordinate 1,066,218 of NW_022987686.1, read as the reverse complement.
TTAGATTCAGATATGTTTTGTTATTTGAAAATGTTCTGATATGCAGCAGCAATATTTCCCTTGTATTCAATCTGGATATGTCAGATGTGGGCGTAAGCACCTGAGAGTGATGTTAAAAGCTTATTTTCATCAGTAAGATGGTAATTATCTTGTATGAATTTTTAGTCAAGGACATTGTGCTTCCATATGCTTGATTATTCTTTTATACGAGCATAACTTAAAAGCATTAGTGCAGAGGCTGAACTTGAGGTTCAGGCGACAGACTCACTCCTCATCAGATTCAGAGAAATGCTTGCTGCTGCCCGCTGCACACTGAGACTGAGAGGTGGGGGAAATATATGGTTCAGTGTTTCCCCCTCACAAGAACAGCACAGTAATCAATTCTGTTTAGTACAAATCCAATGCACTTAAACTTCCAGCGTGAATAACCAGAGGCTGCAGAGCAGAGGTACATTTATCGATAAAGCAATTAATTCAAACTCCTCCCCACCACCACCACCTTTTCCTCCTTCTGCTGCTTCCCCCCCTCCCGTGGCAAAGGGCACTGAGGTACTGCAATAAGTAATGCATTACACGTTACTTTTATAAAAGAAAACCAATTCCTCCTCTCAAACTTTCATAGAGCTTTTATAACACCTCAGAAATTAGCTATGGAGCTGCTTTTAGATGAAAAATTAGCCATATTAGTAGCCATAGTCTTACTATTTAAGTTGGTATACTTGCTTTTGTTATCTGCAATATCCAATTTCAACTCAGAGTGTATTGGACTGTGAATTCCAGTTCTGAATTGTTAGAATAATTTTGGTCAGATGTCCTACAACTTTTAACTGAGTTGATGTAAACCTATTCAACAAATATAAGCTGTCCAATATAAATTATCCAATGTCCTCTTAAACTTAAGATAGACCAAAAATTCATCAAAATCAGCCCACTGCATATACAAATATTGCCACTTTCTGGTTAAAAGTGCATTTTGTTTGAACCTTAAGGGATTCAGCATCCTCAATATTCCCCAAAACCATTCCAAAATCGGCCAAGACATTTTTAAACTATTTTCCATATAGGCCATAATGCTAATTAATTATAATCAATGCAACTTATGCTAGTGCAAATACATATGCAAGTTAGCATCCGGCAGTTTCTATGTGCTTGGGTCCCGTAATACACATTTCTAACATTTCGAACTTTGGGTTACTCAACATTTCCGGCTTTACATGTTTGGCAACTAGACTGAAGCAGAAACTAACACATAAGCTAAACTAAAGTAACATGTATGCTAGTTGTTATTTAAGCTTGCTAACCATATCCATGAAAATGGGGGAAATGGAAAAGAGAGTTAGGGTAGCATTTATTATGGTGAAAAATAACACATTAAAGTGGAAAAAAGTATTTTAAATTCACATGTATGTGGCTAAGTAAACTGTAATTGACGTTTGAGTACTTGGTGAGAAGTAAATAGGACGTTAATGACGTATTTGTAACTACAAATGCCGTTACTCTATACTTTGTACATGACTGGTAACAGTTAACAGTCGTAATGTCATTTTACGACACCACCCTGCTGACTCCGCGGTCCAGAGCAATTTTATTATCGGGGTCTGTAAGCACAAGTCTGTCCACCGGAGAGGAGGGAGACACAGGGAGAGAGACATGAAGAGCATCCGGATCTCCTCTGTCCTCTTCATCAAGTCAAAGTGAAGACAACGACCGGAATTAAACACTAAGCCTTCAACGTAAAAGGGCTAACTCCTGGGACAAGACAGGTGAGTTCACGGACACTGAGCAAACACACTTTTAATTAAAACTGCGTCATAGTTATAAGCTCTAAATAAGGATATGCTTAAAGACATTATCTGTTTTTACTTTAAAGTGTGTGTTGCCTTCAGTAGTAGTATGTAGTAATGTATATGCTGGAACTACTATTTTATTTTGAAAGTCCCAGTCGGTAGTTGCGCTTTTATTTCACCAGGCTTCACACTCTCCATCTCTCAGAGCTCGGTCGGCTCGCAGAGACAGGAGGATGCCAAGGGGAGCACTCCGACACACGTCCGTTTTACAGAGTCCCGGCGTCGTCTCTCGACCACAGACACTCTGATGGGCGTTTTTATCTTCCTTTTACCGTCCTCGACGCTTGGATATTTTCGGAAGCCACGAAACGAAGCGAATGAATGTGAGCAACAAGAAGTGTCCTGTTATTGTGTCTGTCTCCAGTCCAGCATCACTAGTAGTAGCCAAGTCCTTCCCGGTGGATGCGGTGATTTTTAGTTGTCTGCTTTCACAGGATTTTATGTAGTGTTCTGTAGTGGACTACCCAACTTTCCCCCAGCTTTTTGTTGTCTTTTTCCGAGGTTTTCCGTCTTTGAAACAAAGATTTCAGGATAGACCAACTCCGGAAAACCAGCGTCTTGACATCTACTCCTGGCGGAATAACCATTCTTAGCGGTTATTTGCCTTTACAAGCATCTTCTCTGGGGTGGGAATACGACTGATGCTTGCCATGCTCGTCTGTCCGAGTTTTGTATCGTCTCGTTCTGTTTGTCTGTTTGTCCCACAGTGGCATGCAAATTCATGAATGCGTCCAAGGACATGTATACAAATTACGCATGCACCATGGCGGTAGTAGTCTGTGCGTAATATCCTATTATTGTATCCCTACCACATGAATGAAACAAGAAAGACATACAATCTCATTCCTGTGTTTGGAGAATATTTGACAGATGTGTGTGTGAAATGGGCGTTAAAATGTATGGCAAGGTTTTGTCCCAGAAAAACGAATTATGTGAAAAACATCTTTCAAAGTCATATGTTGAACAAATGACAAGTGGACCAAATAGTGCAATTTAATTTGTAAAGCCTGGAAATCATTATGTCCCCAGGAATTGAGTCAACGAGTCCAAAGTTATAAGCAAATTAAAAACAACATGCATCTCCATTCCTTTGCCATAATTAACGCCCCATGTGTGTGGATGGTTCAGGGGAATCTGCGCGCAAGCATGCAAGTCTGTCCCTGGGTGTGCGCCTCTGGCCGCGCTAACAAGCCCCTTCTGTGCGTGTGTGTGTGTGTGTGTGTGTGTGTGTGTGTGTGTGTGTGTGTGTGTGTGTGTGTGTGTGTGTGTGTATTTATGTGCGTGTGTGCAGCCACGCTGGAAGTCGCCCCCCATGTGGCCGTCGGGAGTGGGGAGCAGGCAGCCCTGCCCGCGGGAGTCGGCGCTGCGCAAGGCGGCCATCAGCGGCAACATCAACGCCCTGCCGCAACACGTCCCCACCGGCCGCAGCGTCCGGGTCTTCATCTGTGCCAACCCCGACGGTAAGAGTCAGTGTGACACCCCCCACCCCCAGCTCCCTATCCTCTCTTGAAGCTTGCACACCCTCAAATTACACAAGATAGTTTTCTAACTAATTTTACAATTATGGAAATAGGTTACCCATACTGTATGCTTACTGACGTAGTCTGTATTTGGCTTTTTAGTATATGTAAGTACAATTTTCTGCAGTGGAAATTGAGATTGTAAAATAGCATATGATTAAAAGGATACTTGAACGTTCTTAAGAAATGGTCATAAAACACTTGCACAGTAAAGTAAAAGGTAATGTGTCAGGATGGATTTTGATCCAGTATTGATTTAGGCCTATTTTGAAAAAAGTCAGGGTGCAGATTAAGGTAATCTAATTGCAAGGCGTTGAGCCATGACATGTACAAAAAAAAAATCCACTTAACCTAATAGAAAAACTGCATGAAGTCTTTAATTAGCCATGTGACAACTTGACCAAAAAAAACAATTTGGCACATGATTTATCCAATAATACATGGAAACAACAGATTGCTCTCAAAATAGAGTCATGGTGTGAGCAGAGTGCAACACAGTCGGGTGGTGAGGGAGACACCCAGATAGAGCTCAGCTCTGTATTTGAATATGCCCTCTGGGCAAGGGGTAAAAATAGGCTGGGTAAAACTGGAGTAAACAAGGCGAGGGAAGTAGAGTAGGCTATGAGAGGGAGAAAAGGGATTTTTGCTTTAGTCGATTCATCACTGTACATCACACAAACTGCAAAAGACCCATAAAAAAAAGGAATTGTCCTCAGATTGTTGCACGGTTATTGTAGTAGAATGTGAAAAGTCTGCCACTGTTTAGCCACCTGTAGCTGACTCAGTCATTCAGACCATCCCGACACAGCAGGAATTTAAACGCTCCGATCTACACATGGATGGAAAAGCGATGAGGGGGCTATTCCAAGCGGTTCTTTTCTCACCGTCGGCACAAATGGAAACACACACATCTCAGCCTGAGCTGTGAAAAGAGCTAATTATCTGCTGCTGTTCCCAGTGAAGCGAGGTGCTGGTATCCACTGTCATATTACTGGTAATGAAGCCATTGAGGCACAGACTCTGTCTTACTTCAAACACAGTATTTGACAAACTTTCCTGCACCTAAAACTTTTCTAACCTCCTGTAGTCTCATGTACCAAACCATTACTCATATCTGTGACCCAGGTGTGCCCTCAGCACTGCTGCAGAACCTGTTTCTCCATGTTCACTAGAGGGGGCTGTCCATACACATACTGCATCATAGCATTCACCTTACTGTACCACAATAATGTTTTAATTTAGACAGAAATCAATGCCAAACAAACCAAGTGTTAACAGAGCCCCTTTTTGCTTCAGCATCTCCCTTTTGACATTTCCCTCCGACATTTCGTTTTAATCCCATCATTTAGTAACTGAATTAGTAACTCTGAAGAGGGACAGATTCATAACAAATGAGGTGTATAAGTATGATAAATGAAGCAGTACGAGTGTAAAATAAACTCTAAAAGTTGGGCAGATCCCTCCTTTTTTGATAGCCTTTACACATACCAGTTTTATTTCACTGTTTCAGAAACTGCAAAGGTGAACGTTGCTATCCGCAGTGATAATATCGGTATCACAACCAAACAGCTGCGATTTTTTTATTGTGTCTGTGTGAGTGGGGGACCTCTGTGCTTTCATCCACAGTGCCAAGAGTTTTATGCGCTCGCTGGTTATAGTGTTGGCTCTGCTGAATATACTGGCCCTAATGCCCTTAATCAAAAGCCACAGACAGTCTGCAGTGCACTCCCACTGTTTTTATCCACCCTCAGGGACCTCTGTTGTGTTTGCACCACCTGTAAAGTGGCATGACACCCAATTATATTAATATGATTAAAAAGCACATTGTCTTTTCTCTGAATACGTTGATGGAAGAGTGTGGTTTGAGCAACAGCACAACATGCAGATTCTAAAATAGAAGAACCACTCGATAATACCATACATTAATAACTGAACTACCAGAAAAGTAGTGGATTTATTGCGTGATATAGTCCATATTTTCTTAACACAATTACAAAGACCAATTTCCATCAAAAATACTCAATAATACAACTAGTAAAGGGTTAAAAATGTAGGCGTGACCTAGGTGAAATACTTGATTGGATCTGAAAGGCTGTTTACAAATTAGCCGCGATCTGATTGGACAAAATCTCCAGCTGAAGATACTGGGTGCTTCTCATTTGGCTAACGTGTCTCCTTGGTCCTCTCAAACAAAGAGTAGCCAAAATTAGAAATCCTTGGTTCCACAGCATAAGTGACGAAAGTTACTGGGCTACAATTCAGCTACTTTCTAGCAAGTTTAGCAGGTGTCATTTATTCTCTAAATACATTCAAGTCCCCTTATGTAACATGGCACAGTATCTCCATGTGCATTTCCACTGCCTTATGACTACATGTTGCTGAACCAGAAACACACAATACATCTACAACGATGCAACAAGTGCCGCTAGTGGTTTTGATAGTCGACTATTCTGCATATCCTCTACAATACCGTATTATAAACTTTATAAGTATCCCAAAGTGTTTGCCACAATGTAAGCCAAACAACTAATTTGAGTGGATTTACATCCTCCGTCCATGATGTTAATGAATCACCCAAGTGCTTGGCTCAGGTGGATGAATCTGTGTGTGTGTGTGTGTGTGTGTGCGTGCGTGCGTGTGTGTGTGTGGCCACAGTCGATCAATTAAACCCCCGCTATCTGTTCTTGCCAGTAGCCAGACGGCAGCAACAAACCAGAGAAAAGCCTAACATGATTTATTTTTGTGTTTGTGTGTAGCGCTCAGTGCATTATGCAGCCCGTCTCCTCTGTCAATATGTGTGTTCACGTTGATCCATATAAGCATATCTAGACAACTCCATTACCTTGCTGTAGTCACCCCAGGGGCTCTGGCAGGGGTTGAGTGATATAATATGCTATAGGCAGCTATTTGTATGCAAGCTATCACTTAAGCTGTTTAAAGTTGATAAAAGCAAGAAGCCTTAGGGACGCCATGCGTGAAATCATCTACCCCTTCAACGCACCATCCTCAAGACTATAGTACGTCACCACGGAGACCACTAATTACATTACATATTACCCCAGATCTATTCCAACTGTGTCAATCTGCTCTATTTGTCTTTTTCTTTTTGCTTATGTTGGAGGTCTTTTGCTCAAATTCCTGTCTTTTCACTTGTATATCTCACTAATCGTCCACATTTTTCAATTGACTCTGGTGGCAGAGAACAAAGGAGAGAATGGGAGGTATGGCAAGGAGAAAATAGGGAGAGCTGTCAGGTGGACAGACTGTGTCAGGGGTGGCTTTTGTTTAATAAATTGCTTTTCAGGGGCAGGTGTGTGCCAGTTTCTTTGGTTGAGCCCGATCCCCCGTTCTGCAGAATGTGGAGTTTATGGCGCGTGCCGGCAGGCTTATTTCTCCCCCTTGTGCCGTCCTCTACCTCCTTGCAGGGCGGGAGATCTCTGACTAGTTTGGCAACAGCTATTTTAGCGACCTCTCTGTGAGTTTCCCAGAGTGCTTTGGAGCATTGCTATACCCCCAGGCCATCGTTCTGACAAATTCAGCGTTTGGCCTCACACACACGTCCAACTCCCTTGGTGTTTGAGCTATTTCACGGAACACACTGTAAAAATATCCCATCAGGGAATGATGGCGAAGATAACAAGCGGCCCGCTGGATTATACCTGAGTAAAATGAAATGATCCACTTATAAGCAGCTGAATTAACCCCAGGCAACCAGTGTGGTTTATAACTAATGGGACATTTATATTATGTGCACATCAAGGGCTCTGTTGGGGAGAGTTTAGGGGTTGAATAGCGATAATTGTGATTGAAAGTGAACAAATGATTACCACTAACTTAAAATTAATGTTTCATTTGAAGTCTTTATGGAATATATGTTAATATTTTGGAACCTCTCACCTTTGGTCTACTTTTAACATCACTATAATATTTTAATTATAGTGATCAAACACTGTCTTTTCACTTTTTCTTTAGTGTTGCGCATCAAAATGTTGCATATCAAATCCGTGCATCTTCTTTTGCTTCAAGTTAGGCATGTTTATTCATGGGCTTCAGAGCTCTAATTTCCAGATTCCATTGTCAAGATATGTTGATGAAATCCAGCAAACTGAGGAACAACAACTTCACTTGAAAACCACATGAATATTCAACACATCTCCCACACTTTGGTACACTGCTAATTCGCTTCTCTAGATCCCAACATAACAAAGATCCTATGTAAGGCAGTACAAAATAAATGTGATAAACAGACAAAACTGCAAATTTTGCATTTCATTACACAACTTTATCAAAAGGAGTTCCTTATGTTAAAACAATGCAAAAACCTTGAGAAGCTTACCACATGTTTTAACAGTGGTAAGGACATTGTTTGTCAAACGACCAATATGCACAATTGTGCAACACATTGTATGTGCAATTGCTCACATGCACATAAACACAGAGAGCATTATTCTGAAAACACTGTCTCTTGGCCAAAACAGGGCTGGAGTCATGTTAACACAAATTGAATAACTAAATGTGTATCAAAAAATTGTATAGTCACTATACTTTATACAACTTTTAAATAATCTTAACATACAGCAAACCTGAGCCTGATATAAGACCAAGTCCGAAATTCTCCAATAAACCACTTCACCACTTGAAAATATCCATAGCCACAACTACCTAGCAACCATACCCATATGTATGCCTATGTCCCTGACCGAAAAGCTAGATATTTTGAAAAGCGGGGCATTGTACCATTACATCATGTCTACAGTAATATATTCAACATGACATCTCACGTTTGATATAATCATGTTTGATTGGACCAACCAACTGGTCCGAGGAGGCAAGATATTTGAATCTTAAACCCACAAGATAGCATGTGGTGTCCATGGTTACAGAGTCTCCACTATCTTGAGAATCAGCCACCGTGGCTTACCATAATTGAGCTGTAAAATGTGTAGTGTGTTCCCTGCATAAATGTGATTATATGACGAAGCCTCACCAATGGCTGAAAGGCAACAGCTTGCAGCGCAGATGTTGCCCAATGAACTTGTAGTTTATTTTTATGTTAAGTAGACTAACACTTCTTCAAGCAACCACTTTGATGGTTTTTAATCATACGTAATTAATGTTGTTGGCCGGTAAACAAGGACTTCCCCTTCACTTTAAGTCCCTTATTTCCGTCTTTCACTGTAAATTCCCTCTTCTTTCCGCAATGATTAACATGGATGGTGGAACGATAACCTCCAGTGGATTCCCTTCATCCTGACTCAGTGGTATTCAGATAACCTGTAGGCTCTCCATGTGCTCAGGAACAGCTGGCTTTATGGATGGCTGGATTACACCGCCACAATTTGCCCTTAGCATCTTCCAGGTCATATAGTATCGATTTGCTCGCCGTCCGTGCGTTCGCATCATTGCGGTTCATGTTCAGATCTGCACTTTAGAGAGTTTGTTTGAGCTTAAGCCATGTCTATACTGAGAAAGAAATGTGTTGCTTACATCTTTTAGTCTCATGGTGTTTCATCTGATGAGAGGTAGACATGTATGCTGTTGACCGTCTGTAAAATGCCAGAAAAAAGCACCCAAAGTAATGCCTTCAAGAAAATAATTGACTTCAACAACTAACCCAGTATCAAAATAGTTGATCTACTTGTGACCTGCTGTCACTCTTTTCATATGAGCAGTTCCAGCAAAGATGGAATTAGCTTTAACAACTTGAATCATTTTAAGAGGCTAGGACGTGTCAAACATCCAACATTTCAAAACAGAAGCTGTATCTTTACACTACTAGGGCCTGGCAAATCAAATTGATTGATGTATTCGTCATGCCTAACCACATGGTCCAGCCTATTTTTGTATACTCCTGTGTGAATTATAAACCTGGCAAATTAAAAGTAGTAGAGAATATTTTCTAAAATATAGGAGTTAGTATGTGCTTGTTGTTATCAATTTAGACAAGATATGATTTGATATCATTTCATCACGATTCCATTAAAACACGTCTTAGATTCTAGTTGTGTAGTCATTGAATCTACTGTAGATTACTGAGCTTTTTTTATAAAGATAACGGGATATCTCCAACATATTCTTTCGACTATATCTCAATGCTTAATTAGGTGCCATACATTCTCTGATAGATGAAGAGAAAAAATAAAAGCTCACAGGACAATTCTGAAAGAAAAGATAAATTGGCCCACACTATTGTAATAGAAATTTGAGGGAGGGACACACACAGCGAGAAAGAGGGGGAATGTAGCACCATCCAGTCTTTGTTTCTTTGCGTGTGGGTGTGTACACAACAGACACACGCATACGTCAGGCTGCCATAACTCATCATCATCCCACAACATAGAGGGAGAGAAAGTCTTACCGTTATCAGCACAATACAAACAACAACACAGTTGATTCTGTCAGGTCACATCGAGACGCAGCACAGCAACATGCACATTTGGATTCCACTACTTTCAACACTTCCACACACACTCTAAATTCCCTTAATGCTGCATCTACGTCACTGTATGATATTATACATTTCCTGTAATGTATCTGTGATGGAATTAGACGAGAGCTCCACTGACTGAAGCAGCCATTTGTTTCAGTGCATACGTTCAGTTTTGATTTGACATTTCGCCCGGGTAGCTGTGGGCGGATATGTGTACGGTCAAGGCCCAAAGCCTTACTATAGATAGACGAGAGCAAGATTCGTCAGACCAAATTTGCGGGCTCTTCTGCTCACGCTGCGTATGACACGGTTAGCGGCTGAGGGGATGTTTTTTGCGTCCGCCATGTGTGTGTTCTTCGCGCGCATAATGTGGTGCACGTGCCAGTCGGGGCTTCTTGGTCACAATGGGGCCTCTCTGTCGGGCATGTTCTGTTTTTAACCATCCGTCCACACCCTTCAGAAAAAAGAGATGGAGGAAGAGACTGGGCCTGTCCGAATACATTACAGTGACCATTTGGAAGACAGTGAAAACGAGAGGACAGGAGGAAGGAAGGAAAGTGGGACACAACAAGAAGCCGTGGGCGCTCACTCAGACTGTCCAATATGATCACTGCCTCTGTGAATCCTGCAAAATCCCACAGTCTTTAACAGAGTGTGTCAGGACTCTCTTTTCTTGGATATCATATTTTGTGAGGGTCTTAAAAATGCCAAACAATAATATAGGGTTTAGGTTTATATCGGCATGAATTATATAAGATGAATCCATAGTTGATCAAGCAGAAATTTGGCAAATATTCACCTGTTGTCCCATTATCCAAACAAAAAAGTTCAGACAAGAAAATACACAATTGAACGGGTATTGCAACATTTCTACGAGGGGGACGCGTTGTTACTGTTACTCGCTACATACCGTCATATTACCTGTCATTTGCTCTACTTTTAATTAAACTGTACATATATACGAGGTGTTTTTTTTCTTGTACTACTATACATGAGTCCTTAAAGTTTGCTTTTTGGTATTTGTTATTTTAACACTTCTTTTCTTTCGATTGCAGACACAGAGGCAGAGAGGAACGCATTGAAAGAGCACGTCTACCCGAAACTACGAGACTTCTGCAGGGAGAACTATGGGATTGAATTCCAGGTAACTGGCGGCATTCTCGTTTTTCTACCTTTTATTATTTTTCCTTTCCACCTTACCTCCCTCCAGCTTAAAGGGATCTGTAACTGTATTTTGCCAGCAATGACTGTTAAGTGCCTCCAAATCTACACCGTGGCATTAAACAGAGCCTGGAGGGGCCCCAGAGCGCCGTGCAGAGGTCCCTGTCCCTTTAAGCGGACAGAAGGCCAGCAGAGATAAGGCTCGCATCGGTGGAAGGGACAAATCTAGCTGTGGATAAGGCAGTATGATGCAAGGGCCATTCCTTTGTTGTTGTCGGAGAATTGCCGAATTCTCCCCGTGGTGCCCACTGATGGGGATCATTTGCATTGCAAATCAGCATCGGAGTACACGGAAAGATCGCTATCAGAGGTTTTTTATTGTTTGTTTAACAAATCAAGAAGAGCCCTCGAGTCAGGGGGAGATTTCTGCTGTAGATTGTTCCTGGAAGGGTTTCAGGAGATTTGTTTCCGATGAGACCCCGGAATTGTTTACGTAAAGCTGTAGTCAGCAGGGGGTCTGCAGCTAATTCTCATTTCACGCTAAGTATGTTTGCATCATTAACAGCTCCGAGCGCATACCATCTAAAGTTGTTTTCACAAGACTTATTACAATGGTGGTTATAATGCCTCCCATGTACGCAGGGCTTGTCCAGCCTTTTACAGGGTGTGAGTTCAGACTTTGAATTTGTGATTCTGATTCTAGATTCTAGTGCAGAATCGTATTTTTGAATTATTTGAGCAAGAAAACACTGTTTTCAAAGCAGGCTTAAAGGGGACCTATCATGCAAAATGCACTTTTGTACGTCTTTTATACATGAATATGTGCCCCCGGTGTTCCAGGGAACTCACCAAGTGTCAGAAAACACAACCCTCTCTATTTTCCTCCATACCCAAATCTCTAAAAAAAGGGGCTGCAACGGATCTGATAAAAACTGATCCAGATTTGAACACTGTCCTGACGTCAGGAAAGTGGCGCTACGGCTATTGGGCCAACTCCACCAATCAGGAGGAGACAGCCACGGCCATTGCCGTTCGAAAGCGCTGGAGACGCTGTAGTACATATGCCAGGCCAGTAGATGGTGCTGTTCTCACAGAATCAGCCCTTGCAAAAACAGAGCACATTTTTTTCAAATTGAGCGAAATGAGGCATGGCTAAAATGCATGATCTGTTTGGTATTTTGAAAAAAAAAAAGTATAAATATGCCTTATATAGGTATGGTCCTACACTATATTATTCAAATATAGCATGATAGGTCCACTTTAAGCTGCCAATTCAATCATGTCATAAAATGTTTTGTTCATAAAGAACTTCATTAAAGATGATGCTGTGTATTTGTGTAAACACAGTACAATAGTATGGCTTTAGAATAAAATGCCAATGCGAAAATATGAACATTTGTTTGAGCGGTATATTTAACGTCAGTCTGATTGAATCCGTGTTTTAAACAAATGTGTCTGAAGGCTGAGGGTTCTTATAATGCTGGCCTGATTGGAGGACTTGGAGTGAGTTGTGAAGGAGGGATGAAGGTCCTGTGTGATGAGGCTTGTTTTATGTCTAAAGGTTTAATAAAAAAAACATACAATTCTAGTAGAATGTCCGCTGTATCACGCCGATGTTTACTTGACTGGACGCCATAGAAAATGTACAGTAGGGTCAATTTCAGTACGGAGATTGAAAAACGCTATATTCTTTTACGATTTGTTGAAGGAATTTATTTAGTTCACTGTCTTCTGTAGGGGAACCCTCAATCAGACCACATGACTTACTCCTGGTTGTCAGACTTTTTGTTGATTTGAATTTTAAAGCGATTCCAATACCAAATCTTCTTCATCATTTGGCTCATTTCTATCCTGTCGTTTGGCAAATATGGGTTGAAATGGCTTTGTGAGGCGATAAGCCCCCGTTACTGAATGCAAAGACCCTTGAATCTATGGCTCCAAAGCTCCATAAGCAGATTCTACACACACATGACGCCACACACGAAACCGCAGTGTTTAGCGCCAAGCATGTTATAAACAGTATGTCTGGCACCCAGAGCCAGTTGCATGAATTAACATAGATAACTACTATTAAAAGCTTCAATTATATAAAGTCAAAGGGGTCAAAGACGTGGTAACCTTACAGAAAGATCTACTAACCCCTCTAATCTGTGTGTGTGATAGAGAAGTGCGAGATAAAGTGAGACGGGCCAGGCAGAGACGTTTTGGCTCCGGTTTCTGTGGCCACGTGTCCTGTCTGGTGATTCAGCGCGCTGTGACGAAGCGTGAGCAAAATGATTATGCAGAAGGCCTGGGAGTTTAAACTATGACTCACTTACTTACTCTCCCTCCTTCTCCTCTATCCGAACCCCCATACTCCTTATCCCCACCCACGCAAAGTGAGAATTGGCACCTCGGCTAAAACCACCATTTACTGGATGATGAATAGTGCTAGCCAAAATGTAGCTTATAAAGCATTTTACGTGTAATATATGGTTTCCTATATTGTCCCGTTTACTTGTCGTGTGTGATCCGGCCGTCCCTTTCACACACGCGTGCTCCGTCTCTCACACACATCCGCTGGCACACACTGACACACATATGCCAAGCTGATGAAACCCTATTTTTTCCCGTTCCCTCATCACTTGACTCAGTTTCCATGCAGAACGTTCCCTAAAGAGGATGGAGGGAATTGCAGGAGATGGCGAGGGAAGAAGAGGTCGTGGTAATCCAGCCCGAGGGCCAAGTCCTCATTCAGTCAGCAGCTTGCCTCTGTGATCCCTTGTCACCATATCCTTGCTCTTTCTCGCTTTTCTTTTATAAGCTTTGTAAACTACACAAACAGACACATGTAAAGACACAGAGAGGATCAGGGTCACACAAGGTTTCCGCCTGTCTGTAAGCATACTAGATTACTGCCAATGTGTGTGTCGTTTGGTTTAATTTTACGTGACTTTTTCGTGTTTTTCCCAAGACATCGAGCATTTGGTCTTCACCCCTTTATTCTGTCTCAGAACACTAGTCTGAAATCAAACTCAGCCAAGGTGTATAAAAGCATTTTTAATTGAATCAGGTCCTGTGGTATTGACACCTATCTTGGCCCCAACGCCTGAAGGAGAAGATAGTGAGACGCATGCCGCATTTTAATCATCTCAAGACAAAAGTGGGTTTTTTACGCCGGACAGAAAGTGAGAACTGTGCTTTGCTGGGGAAAAGGACACAAATGACTGCTCTTTTCCACCATGGCTGCTTGTTAACTGGTGTTGAATCTGCCAGAGATAGTGTTCTCTCGCTTTTTCATTTTTTGCTTCACTAAATTCTGCATTGGGTCTAATTATGCTCAGCTTTATTTGGATTTGGTTAGGTTGTTTTCAATGAATAGTCAATTATGTATTTGCTATCGGGTAATGGTAGATGTCTTAAGTGTCCATGAGCTCCTATTTGTGGCAATGATGCATGACTTTGCAGAGAGTTTGGTTTAAAATGGAGTAAAGCTCATTAAGCTGGTATTGTTGATGTGCAGCTGAAAAAGAAATAGGCACATTTTTGGAGGAAAATTAAATACAAATATTATTTTTGTATTGTATACAGACGAGCAGTTAGTAAAAACATATATATTGGTAATATTACACATTGACACAAATCATGTCAATGTCTATGGCCACACTGCAGTTATGGCAGCTGCTTTACTTCCACCTACAGTACAACCTGGATTAGTCTATAGATTCACTCAGTTTTTATCATGGCGCACATGCTAGAGGTCAGTTTCTCATCTCAGCTTTGAAATCTCAGTTCCTATTATCTTAACCCATCCGGCATTTCTTTCTCTCATAAATCATCCTCTTACAATGCGATCACCTCCTCCCACATGCAGGAGACCTAACTGAATCTAAAGGTTTACTGGAAGTAGCTCTGTTAATCATGTGGCTGGACCTCTCTATGGTTACCAAACTCACTGGCTTTCACACACACACACACACACACACACACACACACACACACACACACACACACACACACACACACACACACACACACACACACACACACACACACACACACACACACACACACACACACACACACACACACACACACACACACACACACACACACACACTGCAATTATAATAAGAGTCCCCTGGCCACAGCTGTTCGATTCTGTCTAACGGCTGTCACTGCGACGTCTTTTACAACTCACAACACAAGCAGCAAGATGGAGGAGGTGGGAGATGACATTTCACGATGATTTAAACAAAAAAGCCTTTTCATGTGCATCCAGGAAGCTAATTTTAAGCATTTTGTTAAACAATAATCAGCATTTCTAATGATCAATAATCAATTAATCATTTCCAGCTTGCTTTCAACAGTGAATAACCCGTAACAGGGTCCCCCCACAACGGTTTTTAGTCTGGTTGGTTTTCAAAAGAAATATCTTTATGTGTTTAAATAGCAGCTGCTTTGGTTCAACATGGTAGTTTAGCATTAGCATGAGCCGATAGCTATACCACACAGTCATCAAACGAAAACTCTTGAGTTTTCACAACTATAATTTCTGATTTTATATTTGCTTTTGCCACATGGGGCAGGGAGGTGCGTTTGTTTTATAGTTTGTACGACCCTAATAGGGGTCACTAAACACACACTGTACGCCAATCTTATCAAAGTAAGAGTCTCCACCTGGTGGTACAACCGCTTACAGCTAATCATAACATTTCCGGACAGTTTGCCACTTTAGGTTATGTTGTGAGCCCAGAATGATATTCTAAGATGAAAAACCTCCAAAGGAGAAACCCTTCAAAGCATGACGTATTCATCGCTCTTCCATCTGTTTACCTGGCTGCCATTTTTCTCATTTGTTGTCTTTCATTCTTCTCTCAGTCTGTTTCTTCCGCTGCTTGGCAGTCTGCCATCATCTCCATTCACTCTCCTGCTCTGAGACCGTTGTTCTTTTCTATTGAGTCTCTACAGAAACACATCAACATGCCAAATACCTCCACTGCTGACGATCAGCAAAGATGATCAAACATCTAATACGAAATGCCTCCAAGGTTTCAGTTACACTCTGTTTGTAAGACCCTTGGGAAAACTATTCATTCTCATTACTGTCACCATCGTGATTGTATTTTCACCCTTGTCAGTTTATCTGTTGTCAGCAGTTACATTAGATGGATAGCAAGGCATGGATAAACATGATACAGATGCTGCTCGCTATCATCATAAATT
This sequence comes from Trematomus bernacchii, assembly GCF_902827165.1. Classification (NCBI taxonomy): domain Eukaryota; kingdom Metazoa; phylum Chordata; class Actinopteri; order Perciformes; family Nototheniidae; genus Trematomus; species Trematomus bernacchii. Next base: position 1,050,055 of record NW_022987686.1, on the reverse strand, counting down.
AACTATAAAGATAAATATGCATACCAATGCTTAATGTTTAAAGATGTTCAAGGATATCTTACCAATGTTTAAAATCAATTATCTTTATGTGAAGTTGAATGGCATTCTTTTCAAGCGGCATCTTGTATAATTTGTTTACCCGCACCATTACAGTGTACGCTGTCAGGTTTCTGCTTGGTAAAAATGCAAAAATAAAGCCTGAATGCCTAAGGATATTCAGTCTCTTCATCTATTTAAAAATGCACATTTAATTTACGGAACAACGGTTTTAGGTGAAGTTGCCACATTTGAGCCAAAGGGCAGCTGGGAGATGAGAATATTAGAATAAGATATGTTGACCTTTTGACTCTACGCATAATAAGCACTGGTTGCAATGGAATTAGAGGCAACATCTTCAATCAAGATTCAGGGTACGATTGAATATTGACAGACGAGAAAGTAGGAAAACCAGAATTTAAAACTCTTCAATTAAGAATCTATGCTTCATCTGATCAGCCTTCAAGGAGACAGAGTTAAGTCGATTTCCTGTCCAGTGTTTGGCTTAATGTTAACAGGACATTATAACACATTGGCCAATCGTTAGGAGCAGCCAAATGACCTGATCAAATGCAGCTATACACTTCAGCAACATAACAAACTTCAAAAGCAACACATTTACAACACAAAACATTACCATTCTAGCACGTCTTAATGGATAGCGCATCGAAATGTGTCCTATAAGCCATTGAGTTGATAGGATAGCAAGGACAGTGCCTCTTGTTAGTCACCATTTAATGAGTGTTGGGATATCGAAAGTCTTCTTGAAGAGAAGAAATCACTCTTAAAAGCAGTTTAAGGGTCATCTCTTTGCAATTTGCAGAGAAGAATCAGATTCTTTCTCGATAATTGCAGTGTTCACCGGCTGGCAAATCTGATGCTTTGTTTGCCGTGCTGCAAAACACCTGCATTGGTCAACAGTGTTGTGATTAGTTTTTCTTCTTCGAGTTTACTTATTGATTTGAGTGGATTCCAAGTTGTGTCTTATCCCATTTAACTCTCAAGCACTTCCATCTGGCGTAGTGACCTCCATTTGCATTAAGAATGGCGGTCCCACAGCTGTTTTTCTCGAATAACCACCCAATTTTATTTCATTTAGGGGAACTGTCGGCTGTAGAGTTACTCTCAAGCATCATCTGCCAGGAAACATGTATCTCCCTGAGCAGCAGTTTCACTAAAGCCCTGCTCCCTCCTCCGCCGGTGCTTCATTATAGCCACCACGAGTCATGTGATCTCATTACCTCACGTCTTTAACCGGCTCTTAACCTCAACTTGCTACGGTTGAGCTGCGACGACTGAAACACCGTGCCGTAATTAATTACCCCAGTGAGTCAGAGCTTGACAGATTTTCTGGAAAGCATGCATGCGAAATTTCCTCTCAGCACTCATCATTGACAACCAAAATCAACTCATGAAGTGAAGTTTGACCTCTTATCCAGACTATTAAAATAAGTTAAGTAAAACATAGCATCAAGAGATCTGCCATTCAAGTTGAAATCCCTGCCTTTCTGTTTGTGTATCTACTTCAGAAATATATTTGGCTATGGATTTGCTGCTAAAACCTGCTTTTTCCCCGAGCATTTAGAAAGTGGTATTCATCAAACATTCTTGAAGATTTACTTCATGTTTCTTGATCAAACCGCCGGCAGCAAAGAGCTCAAAATATATGTATGTTGGCACCATATCTATTTTTACTGTTGTGTTTTTGCCTATCCGTTGGTGGGGTTTTTTCTGCTTTTTTCCCCCGCCTGATTTCATGCCCTTTCTTCTCAGGCATCTTGGGCATAATCCCAAAGTCTAATAGTCTAACATTCAATAAATAAAAAAAAGGGTTCTCCTGCGTTTGACCCGCCACAAGCAAATGCCTTCCAAGGGCATTAGAAAGCTGCTTAGTAGAAGCTGTTACGTAAGAAAAGGCGCTAGTTTAGTGGGAGGGAGAAAAAGGGTGGGGGAGAGGGAATCAAAAGATGAGGAGAAGTTGGCATGAAAGAAAAAGAGAGAAGGAGGGTGAAAAGGAAACTGTGAAACCATTCCAGCCAAAGCCCCACGAGTCTTCATCCAAAAAATATCTTTCATTAATCCATCCAAATACTCGCCGTTTGACTTCATTCCTGCTGATTTTGGATAAATGTGCCTCGACTGTTTTCCCCTCCTTTTCTCCATCCATTCCTCCAGACTCCAGTGAAGCACAGTGGGTGATGGGGCAAATGTAATCAGTGTATCCTCCCCACACACTTGCGCACAGTGAGTGGATATGACTAATGTCTTCATTTAGCTTTTAATTACCGTGCATCCTCCCAATCACCTGCTGAAACCCGGTAGAAAGCTGCCGTAATCGGGGGGCTCTCGTCTAACTTCATTCCCCCTCCCTCCGCTCCTTGTCAACACAGGGCCGATTGCCCTCTCCCACACATTTGCGTTGGAAGTTGGAAGTACATTAGTGACACTGATACAGAGTGACTGATGTGCTAAGCAATGAGTTTTCCACAACAGTGAGGGTATTGGGGTGTGAGTGGGGGGGGGGTTCTTCTCAAAGTAAAAGCCTTCAGAATAATGGAAAGAGGCTACGTCTAATCTGCCAACATTTATCTTTTCATTGTAGCACTGACAAAACAATCTAATGAAAATAAATCTCCAACAACTTGTTTTAGTGATTTATGAAGAACAAATGCCTAACATTTTTGTTTTATATAATTTAGAGCTGAAACAATCTCTTAATTGTTTACTTAATCAACATAAGTTAACTCAGCAATCATTTATTTCTTCTCCCCTATTTGTCTAATATGAAAGCACACTTATCTTTTGGTTTTTAATTGTTGCTTGGAAAATCCAAGCAGCTGAAAGGGCTTTTTTCAAATACTTTATGGTGTAATTGATTGAACTATTAACCTAAAATGGGCTATAAACGTAATTTAGGGACATTAGAATGAATAGTTAATCATAGAAAAGGTTTAACATTGAAGATAAATAATACTAGAGAGAAATCAAGTGGTCCCAACATGGCGCCTTAATGGGTTGCAGCACAATCTGAATGGTTGTGATATGGTTTAAACTAAAGGATAGGAAATTCACAAAAGTCAATTGTTCTATTATTTGCTTATTTCTGGCATTTTTGGTATTCACAGTATGCAGCTTTGAAAATGTTTGTTTGCAGGCGCTGCAAGGCTAAAAGTGTGATTGCTACTGGAATAATTGATAATGAGGATATGTGTTAGTTGCACCTTGAGGCTGTGAGATAATGTCTCCTTCCAAGAGTAACACAGCTGCTCACGGGTGCACAAAAACAATCGAGCAGATGAGCTGAGGTGTAGCTCCAGCCCTCCTGCCGCTCCCTCCAATAATTGGACACGCCAATATCTCCCAGACTGTCTAAAAAGTCCCATTCAATTTCACTGCCATCGGGTTATTTAGGGCTGCCAGTCACTGCTGTTCTCCGCCACACTGCGGATGTGTCAGTCACTGCCAGGCTAAACTCATTTGAGCTAGCTAGTCTGTTGAGCTGAGCAGCAGAGCATGAAGGAAGAGAGCTGCTGAATCACTTCACCTCATCTCCCCGCGATACCCTCTGCCCCTCGCCACCAGGGAAACAAACCAGCACAATCAATAGCTACAAGAGAGAAGAAGAAGAAGAATTATGCGGCAACATTTATTTTGGGGACTGAAACCTGAGAAAACTGCCCGTAGGAGGGCGTGTTGTCCTCTTTGACGAGCCCAACCCTGCAGCAAGACACACCCTCTCTCTGTGGTGTGTTTACAGCCAACACTTGTAGTGAAATGTGTTGAGGGAGACCCCCTCTGTCGCATGTGTGATTATGTGTGTCACTCCTCGCTGCAGGCATTTAATGTGTTGGAGTGGTTTTCAGTGACACTGAGCGTGTGTGTGTGTGTGTGTGTTTGTGTGTGATGAGTGTGCGTGGTAGTAAGTTATCTTCACCTAAATAACTTGCTGTTTACATGATATATATATTGATACAGCTATTCTATTCTCTCCTACACACTCCCCCCCCCCCCCCCCGCCCTCCCCCCCCCATGCCTGAAATGCCTCTATTGGACTCCTTTGTTTACTTCTGTAACATAGTGGCATCACCATGTTACACTTGCGCTTCTATTGGCTAGCGACACATTGTATGCTACTGGCTGAGGGCAGGACATCTCTAAGTGGTTAACCAATCACAACAGAGCCGCCCAGCCCCTTTTTGGACATTTTGCACATAATACAAATATGAACCTGAACATTAGCATAATAAGTCCTCTTTAAATTCATGTTGCTGATTAAAGAGCAAAGCCTCTCTGTAAAACAGCAAGTGTATAACCTTGTTTCCTAGAAGGAGAATCTATCATTAACTTGCTCTTTGGGGAGTTTAGGGAGGTGGTTGTGCTATTTATTCGTGTGTATAGTGGAAATAATTAACATATAATGACAAAACGTTTATACATTTGTAGGAGATAGATCAAGAGAAAATGGGCCACAGTGAATCCAATTTATCTTCCTGCTCGTATTAGCACACAGAAACATAACTCTTTGCCTGTGTGTGTGTGTGTGTGTGTGTGTGTGTGTGTGTGTGTGTGTGTGTGTGTGCGTGCGTGCGTGCGTGCGTGCGTGCGTGCGTGCGTGCGTGCGTGCGTGCGTGCGTGCGTGCGTGCGTGCGTGCGTGCGTGCGTGCGTGCGTGCGTGCGTGTGTGTGTGTTTCTAGGTGGTGGACCTGTACTGGGGCACGGACCCAGAGGAGTGGGACAGTCCAGATCTGCAGAGACTCCGGATGAAGCTCCTGGAGGAATGTCTAAAGACGTCAGCGGGACCATGTTTTGTTGTAAGTATTACACACAGGTAATAGTTCGAAATAAAGTGGATTTTAAAAGTCTGAATATTATCACCGCTCAAATTGCTGTGTCCAGAAAATCTGTTAAATCTGAATCAGTTTTCCCCCGTCATCCCTCTCTATCTCATTACATGGCTTTGATATATAGCATTAAAGCCAGATTATTCCCATAATTCTGAAGGTTTTATACCTGTGTGAAATTACCCTATAAGAGGGAAATCTAATTTTTCTTGCAGTCTTTTTATGAATATGACACTGAAAGGAGAGCAGCTTTTGAAGTCCTTTCTACTGTGTTCAATATTATGACATTTGAGATGATGTACAATCCTTTTTTTCATATTTGTTCTCACATATGCAGTGTTTTGGTAACAGCTCTGTGGGTTTGTTAGGGTGCTCAAATGCAAATAACTACAACAAACTGCCTGACAAATTGGTGATACTTTCACTATAACAAACTGCAACAACTTCAAAACATGACATTAGATTCTAAGTCGTTTTTTACAAGTAATCTTATCGTCTAAATCCATGCACTGCTAAATATACACTTGTATGAATGAGTTATGTGAAGCTCTATGCAAGAAAAGGGAGAGAGTGGCATGACACGTAATTACGGCTGACATTTCGGTGATCTTTTAAGATAATTTTAGGCCACATAAAAAAAAAGAAGTCAGGCACAAGGAAGGACGAAGACCGGAGAGAAGAGGGGGAAAGACGACAGGGAGAAAAATTGATGGTGAATTATTTAAATAGAACAGATCCGTTTCGAGGGGTTGAAATTGAGGTGAGAGATCACAGGGAGACGTAATGCATTATGGGTAGGACAGAAACGCTGGTCTCAAGGGAACATACGGGGTGTTTCTCAATCGCGAGTAAAGCTGCTTCAGAGCCACTATTTCAAGCATACTACGTCATCGAGTGCCGCCGAAGTACTGTTCCAATCTCCAGCATACTTGGAAATCTACCGAGCCCGGCGTACTCCGTTTGGAGAAATATCGAGGCTGCACATGAGTAGACTCCGCGGTCTTAAAATCCCCACAATGCTTTGCGCACGGACCAATTTCCCCAAATCTGTGGCGGAAGATGTAAGGCGGGGGCCTCTCATATGACGCACACCTGCACACTTGCTAGCCTGTTCCACTCTTTGTTTTCCGAATGGCAGGAAGTATTCTTGACTCGCTTCTGAAGCAAGATGCTCGGCAGACATGTGCTACCAAGCAAGCGTACTCGCGATTGAGAAACACCCCCAATCTCCTTCCCTAGGCTGAGTTTGGCGTAGGCACTGCTTCCTCTCTCACACAAACACATTTTTCACTGCAAAACATTCACAGCTTAATGATTCAGGCTGGCTTATTTCCAGTGGAGTGATGCTCCTTATATCAGGACAGTATTACTGGCTCCAGAAACATTTTTCTAGAAAGGAAAACTGCTTCAGAAACTACAGTATGTCCCTGCACACGATGCCACAGGTTTAAAAAGGGGTTTTGTTTGGCTGTTGCAAAGATTTTAGTTTTAAACTCTTTTGTTTTTTTAATTAACGTAAAACAAAGTGTGTGCATAGTTCAAATTGGGCATCAATGCTCATAACATTTTGAAATGCCCATGCCAGGTACTGTAACAACAAACAAAGACAATTCACCACAGGAAATCAAATTAAAAAAAAACACCATTTACAAAGCCACATGATTGTATCATAAATTAGAAGCCATTACAACACAAAAACTGCAGAAAATTAATAAAACAGCTAACTTGATATCACCAAACACACATTAGAACAGAGCCAAGACACCTCTTCATATATGTTAACGTATTTAGCAAATGTAGGGACTTACCTTAGTGCAAGGGTGTCAAACTCAAATACACAGTGGGCCAAAATTAAAAAATGGGTACTAGTCGAGGGCCGGATTGGTTAAATGTTTATTGCAAAACTTATTGAAATGAACTTATTGCACATATTAAACCTGGAAGTAACAAAGCTTCAATTATTGCCTATAAAAACAACATTAAACATTAAATAATCCGTTGCATTCATTACTTAAGGCTCTATCTGCAGCTTTTCCAGAGTCATTTCTTATGATTACATTTTTCCACAGGCCAACAACAGCTTCAAAAAAACTATTTCCCTCAAAGAAAAAACCAAACATGCCCTGTTGTCGCAAGAAAAAAAGTGCAGAAGGAAACATCCATTGAAACTCAGTTTGCTGCTCTGTGATGCTAGTTCAAGCCAGATACTTGGCATCTCATCTTGGGTGCAAGTTCATCAATGTTTGGGGTCAGGCTCTGAGCTGAGGAAATCCTCAGGATTGAGTGAAGGTGTGCATGCAATATACCGGCGGGCCAGATCTAATAGTAATTAGAAATTATCCTGCGGGCCGAACTTAGATCTACCACGGGCCGGATTTGGCCCCCGGGCCTTGAGTTTGACACATTAGTGAGATAAGGTCATGAGTTGTGGTTCCAAACAGTGGCATCACAGAGAGGAAAATCCCACATTTGGCATGAAATGGCTCCAACAGTTCAAGAGTCAGGGAACACCTGTAGCTGCATGGGTAGTGTGGCATAAGCACACACAGGTTAGCCTTTAAGCTTCTTTGAAGGTACAACATCTAAGTGTTAGCAGCTAGCTAGCTTCTTTTGGAAATGCTATATTAGCAGCAGCAACAAGTGTTTGCAGCACTGTGGGCATAAAAGTGGGCGGGGCATAGGCAGCTTGAAAAGACCGCCCTCTACCTAAGGCTGCGCTTGATTCGTCAGAGTGTGTCATGTGAGTGCAGCAGAAAAAAAGGTGATTTGTTTGGCTAAAACTATAAACACTTAAAACATTTAACAGGATCACTTAAACACAAGGAAAATAAATTAGATTGAAAATATAAAACTATTATAAAGTATTGTATAAACTATTCTAAAATGTAAAAGTATATATATTCTGTATTTAGGTATTGTTGAATATTGTCATCTCTTCACCTAATCTACTGTTTGTACACACTTGTCTTCCCTTAGTGTAGTTCTTACAAATATTGCCTGAATACTTTGGCATTGACCCCTGCACTTATTGGTAGCTGAAAATGCTGGAAGGCTAGAAGACTTTTCTTGAGTTTTATTTGTGTTAAATTAAATTTGATTGCATGGCCTCTAAAACCCATTGAGACAGTGTGTGCTGCATTGTGCTGTACAGTGTAAGCTCAATGAGCCTAAACTGGACTAAAATGTCCAGATCTGAGTTGGAAAGAAGCGTTGCGCTCTCTCTTTTGTGCTGCTGGCTTGGTGTTTGTACATGCCGCGTGAATTTCATTCATTCCCATCAGCCTCCCTGCCCTCTGTCCCTGCTGCAATTTCACTGTCTTAACCCCCAATGACCCCAAGCAATACCACAAAACACACCGAGAGAAAGTAGGCACACAAACTCAGGTAGCCCTTTATTGTTTTGTCGTCATTTCTTCCTCTCTCTTGCTTTGATTGGAAATCCATTGTAGTCTGAATCTGGGGTGATACGGACTCCTCTACACACATATACACACACACACACACACACACACACACACACACACACACACACACACACACACACACACACACACACACACACACACACACACACACACACACACACACACACACACACACACATCTATACTGCATTTCCTCCCCATCTGGCTGGTTAAATCTTTAATGGCATATTCTACTCGTCCGTCTCGGGGGTAAATGAAGGGTTTTATGCAAAGGAGACCACAATTGAAGTCCCATCCAGAGCTGTCAGAGGCAGCTGCTGCCCCGGTTCCTTTACTGGGGAGCTCCGAGCGGCTTTGATCAGGGACTTGGATCCTCGTTTATGACAGTTCTGGGTTGTCTGGGACATCTCCGGAGAGCCGTTGTTTATTTTTTAACAGGGTTGTAGACCGAGATATATATGTGGGGACATGGAAAACGTCAGCAGAAATAGTTTGTGTCGCAGGTTCTGCACCGTGTGTGTGTGTGTTTAGGAAAATCCCATTCTCTTCTGTGCTATTTTCTTTTTTGTACTTTGTCTGAATTGTTGACATGCAGCCCCTCGCAGTTTCTACACACGCACCATTGTCATCACCTTCACTCACTAAGGTGCCCACCTGCCTACTGTAAGTGTCACCCCCAGCTATCACATGCACACGTATACAAACAGCCACATGGCAGTAAGGGGAGACTTCAAAGAGGAACCCACAACAACAGAGCCCGGTGCACGGATAAGAGTGGGGGGGAAAGGGACAGAGACAGATGGAAATCTCCTAAAAAGCTAAATGACATTGATTATCGTTGTGAGAGAAAAGAGTAGGGGAGGATGGCAGCTGGCAGATTACCAGCCATTGAGGATCTGTGCAACAACTAGAAACCTCCTTATAGGCCTACTTCTTTTGGCACCCACATCTCTCCTCATTCGCTTCTACAAATCATACAGTGCTGTGCTGTGCTGTGCTGTTCAACAGAATCTAGTCTTACCTCCTTATCTCCTTCATGTTTTGTGACTTCTAAGAGAAAAAAAGGCAGTGGAAAAAAGGGAATTAAATGTCAGTTCTTTCTTTAATTGTATGGTTTTTCTCATTACTTGACATCGGAAAAATGTCCTTGGGTGAAATCGAAACAACCACAGTTATTTTCAAGTCGGTAGGCATGTGTCAGGATTCGTCTTAAGACAGTGAGCTGTTATATATAAGCAGCCTTTATTGGACATGTCACTCTTTTCTTTATGAGTAGGAATCAATTGCAGCAAGGGGTTGTTCTTTGTTTTTTTTTAAAGGTCACAGCTAAACACAAGACAGGTGGCAGTGCAGGGTTGTTAAAGACACACACACACACACACACACACACACACACACACACACACACACACACACACACACACACACACCACACCTGGTGGGTGAGGGGGGGCTTTTCTCTAACCTGTCGATGCAATAAAGCCCGTTTCCATGGCGATCGCAGGGGTTGGCATGGTGATGGTGTCATTGACCAGGAGATTAAGCATGACAATGAGCCATGACTGTTTTTTTTTCTTTTTTTTTACGCTGTTCTGCTTTCCAACAGTCTCAAATTCCCTCATGTAGTAAAACTTGATAAATGCCTCAAGGACGCGTATCGGCGAACAGCATGCTCATCCAGTTCTTCTGCTTTCTTTTTTTTCTACTGGCCATATAGAAGGTTTACTGCATGTTAGAGGAGAGTCAAGGATACAGTAGCTCTTACGTCCTCCTCCAGTGAGCACATGATGTAACTGCTATCGTGATAGCCTGGAAGTCTTCAGTGAAAGTAGGCGTTCAAAATAAATATATTTATAATCGGATTCTTGAATGCAGCAAACACTATTGATAATAATAATTGAACGAAAGGGAGATGTTGAACATGTTGGGCAAAGATTGTTAGAATTCAAGCCTGGTATTTTCGCCAGATTGAAGCTTTGTTGCACATCCTCACAACATACTCATTCTGACTGTGCTGTTGATAGACACAATGAAATGAAATCATATCCTTTTGACAGCTTCTGGAACACCAATTTTTCTTGATCTTTTTGATGTTTAAACGAAGTTATTGTACGTCACTACATTCCGTAAAAGCGACTGAAATCAACATGGTTTTCAGCCCATCTTTCGATACTTTCTTTGACTTCCCTACAGCTCTTTCAGCCCCAATCCACTTTGCTCCGACTGAAGATGTAAATCTTCGAGAGTTGGGGTTTCATTTATATAAAAGGTCCATTCATTTGCTAAATCAGCCAGGCACTGACGATTTAAGACGTTACTCAAACAAGGAGTGAAAAAAAGGAGTAGTTTCTGCAGTGGATTAATACACAGTTGGGAATCTTGTGAGTATTTAAAGCAACAAAATGGTTTATGCAGGATTCACTAAAACAATTGACTCTCTGATGGGAAACGTGCGTTGTGCGTTGGTGTTCGGATCAGGGGGTCACAGGTTCAAACCCCACTGCAGTCAGCATGTCGTTGTGTCCCTGGGCAAGACGCTTCACCCCAAATTGCTCCTGTGGGGATTGTCCACATTATTGAGTATGTAAGTCGTAGTAATGTGTTTTTATTACATGTACAGCACTTTGGCTCGACCAAAAATCGCTTTTAAATGTGCTTTATAAATAAAACTTGATTTGATTTGAAGTCGCTTTGGATAAAAGCGTCTAACAAGTGACATGTAATGTAATGTAATCATAACATGTCACCCAGTGCAACACTGATGAGGCTCAGTGATGCGTTTTTTAATAGATTATAGGTCTATAGTACAAATAAACAAGCTATATGGGGACCACGATAGATTTTTGATGATTTTTACTGACAGTAAGAAGAAAAACATTATTGCTAGCCTTTTCCTTTTATTGGAATATGGCATCATTTTATGCAAGTACAGACTGTTACTGCATTGATTTCTCGCAAAACAAACAGAAAAGGCTTCTATGACAATTAGGGCATACTGTACTGTATATCATTATGTAGCATGGGGTGGGCCTACTGCTCTGTGACTGGGTGTCACTGGAAATTAAACATTTCTCTGATCAGATCATCTGTTTCTTTGTAGAGCCATTTCTCCCTCTGCGGTGCCAAAGCTTACGCAGCAAATATCCGAACAGTTGACTGTGTGTTTCATTGATTGATTGACTGCGTGAGTGATTGATTTGTGGATTCGTACTGTAGCTGTGTACAATATCTTAGTCGCCTCACTCAACTGGCTCATCAGATAAAGTGCACTTAGCGGGAGTATAAAACCCCTTCCAAGAATGAAAAACCGGAAGGGGGAGGGAGGCGGAGGAGGGAGGCTTCAACTGGAATTGCAGTTTTTGCACCTAAAATGTAATAAGGACTTCTAAACACACCCCTTTCTCCTCTTAAAAAAGACATATAAACACGCAGCTTGTCACTTGTAACACTGCTATCCACTTAAGATGTCCTAATTTCAAGATGTTAAAAATACCCAACAAATATTTGGACATATTTTACAGTTCAGCTTTGGTAAGCTGACAGAGGTGACAGTGGATTACTCTGCAGGCTGCTGATGTGTGTGTTAGCATTTGAACACCTCATTTTGTCATTTTTCTAGGGGACACCATTTGTTTTTATCATAATCTACATCTCCACACTCAGCCACTTAATTCATCCTGTTATAATACCACAAGGCAACCTGACAGGGACTTTGTCAGCAACTTCTCTCTCACACACACACACAAACACACTGTATGTCTCTCTCTCAGCATTACTGTAGTTTAGCCCAGTGCCTCTGTCCTCTACTGACACCTCACTGCAGCACCATGAGTCATAGAAAGCCATCTAAAAGTGGGTGGGGGGGAGGTCATTTGCGGGGCAGCCGGTGGTTTGAAAATCTGCCAAGTCACAGGTCCTTAGAAGATCTAAAGATTTGTTTGGACCCGAGCGAGGCACCCTGCCGTGGTTCTCCACAGATGGCTGGCGAGCTATGAGCATGTACAAAAGCTTGTCTTATATTTTGTTATTTCACAACATATTTAAATTAAATATGAAATTAAAATTGTAGGACATCACTAGTTGGCCCATGAAGAAAACTGATGAACTGATGGCACTATACAACACACTCAGTAACTTACTGTTTGCATGAACGCTCCCTGAAACAGCAATTAATACGTAAGTGGGGACATTAGCATGTCTGGCTAACTAGCTTAATACCAAAAAATAGTAGCTATATATCCACCCAGCATCACTACAAAAGCCAAAAGAAGCGTTTTAACTGCATTCATACTGTATGTGGGGTTACAGGTTACTTAAGTTATTTACAAGTGTAGTCTAAAATGTGTATGCTCTTGATTCGCCTTGAACTTTGGTTAGCCCTTATCCTATCACATTTCTTATTTCTTATAACACTTGAAGAGAATCAAACTATTTGATGCAAACAATAATCCGTATCATTCTTAACAAAGCACATCAAAAGAAGGCAGTTGATTAAAATGAATAGATAACCTCGATACATGATTTATTTGACTTTAGCAAGTAAGCTAGTTAGAGCTAATAACATCTGGGTGTCATTGAAGTCTTCTGGGTTCATTTGCTGAAATCAAGGCCCATTGTTTCAAACATGAAAGGTACATTTGTTCTTGTGTGTTAGATTCATATTAGGGAATATAAGCAATACTGAAAATAATATTTTAGCATCACACATATGCAGTGTCTTATCCCTTCCTGAGTTAAAACGTGCACCTGCCCCTTTAAACATTTTGGCTTGAATGTAGCTCATGACCTTTCCTGTCAATCACAACTGCAGATAGTGAGCGGTCTGCCCTAGTTATCTATTAAACTATTTGTTTTGACAAGAAGAGAGAACAGAGAGTTACACACCGAAGGGAATCCCTTTCCTTCCTTCCTTGTGTATTATCTGTCTAACAGATACTCTTAGATCATGTTCTGTACTTAAATTAGCACTCTTTTCTCATGAGGCTTCTTGTTTAATCTGATGTACATGAGTAATCTTGTCACAAGGGGTTTGTTTATTATCTACCATCATTTTTCTTTCAACCCTGAATTTATACTGCAGATACTTTCATATGCATGGGGTTATTTATCTTTTTTTAATCATAGTTGTTCTTCCTTTGGCGCAGTGAATATACATTTAATGTCTTATTTTACTTGATAAGTGGTTGTTTATATAATGAAATTGAAGGGTTTGGATCCAAAATGCAATCCCCAATCTGAAAATAACACCTCCTCCAAACCAACTGATACTGCACATGAAAACTATCTTCTCAATCCAAAAGAAGCCACAAAATGAACCTGAAATGTGTGCCATGAAACAGCACGAATGTGAAGTGAATCCACCCTGGGCGTTTGTAGGTTCTGAGAGTAGGCAGTACTACAAACCGTGCCACATGCCATCGGCCGATTCCGGTTGTTCTCTGCATCTGTTCCCACTGCGGATGCCAAGGGAACGAGGAGTCCAACATGAAATGGCTTTGTAGCGTCATTGCCGTGAGCAAACCAACGTGGTTTTCCTGCTCATCGGAGCTCACGGTCTTTTGGCTCGTCCCTCACTTCGCTCCACATCTTCACCCCCAGGCTTCAGCTGAATTACGACACATGGAGTAAAGATCAGCTGGTCATGGAGCGGAGGGCTTCCACTGATTCTCTTCTTTCTTTTTCTGCACCCTTTGTCCTCGAATGTGACTGATAGAGCACGTCAGGGATGGAGCCAGGAAATGGCCCAGATCATCTCTGACGGTATTGAAGGGGCTGTCACTCAAAAAGCATGTGCGTAGATGCCGAAGGGGAAAGAATGGAGACTCATTGGAGCTTACAGTATATGCCATGTGGAGTGGGAGATAATAGTGGGATGAAAAGGCCACGATTTAATTTGATGATGCCTAATTACGCATCTACTGTGTTGAGTGTTCTAGTTTCTGACTAAAAAAGAGATTGTGGAGAGCGCTTGTGGCTTTGATGTATAACAATGAAGATGATGATGTCAGTGGTAGTGACTATAAAAACATTAACTTACAGCAATCAAGCGCAATTCAATCAAATGTCACAGTCTTCTAACAAACCTACATTCTTCCCTTTAATTAATGCATTCATTTCCTTGTATGTAAAACAGTCCCATCTGTTCTATATATAAAGCAAATCTGGTCATTCCCTTAATACCACTAATGAATGAGCATTTGGAAATGTGGCCAAGGCTGGGTCTTTTACATAACAGTGTGTCATTAAAACATTGGCTGTGCCGCAGCAGAACAAATCAGCTCTTTCTTAATGATAACAATGAATTATGAGCAGGGATTGGCATAGAGACTCCATTAATAACTGATCTAAATTGTAAATTTGCTTCCTTGGTAATTGATCAGATATATCCTCATTTATATCATCATTTAGTTTTAAAAGTATAATTTTGGAATCAGTTTTGTCGCACAGATTCAAACTGTTAACCCCTTACGGATCTTATGTTGCGTTTCCTTTGCCATTTTCTGTTGTTTAGATATGTTTATGTTGCGATATGTACGTGATAGTGTGTGACGTATGGCGGAAGATTGCATTTTTATCCAACAACCATAGTACGTTGTCCAAACACATTTGACGACGATCACAGTGTAACACTCGCACTTTGATTGGCTAGCGCTCCATCACATTGTACATGATAGGCTAAGGGGCGGGACATATCTAAGCGGTTGACAAAACTCAACAGAGCCGGCCTGCTAACCAATCAGAGCAGACTGGGCTCTGGTTTCAGACAGAGGGTGAAAAGAGGTGCTGCAGCACAGGCAGTATGAGAAAAATAAAGAGCTTTTTGAACATTAAAGCATGGAGACATGTCACAGGAGAGGCAATAAATACTAATATGAACCTCAAAACATAACAGGGCCCCTTTAAGAATGTTTAAAATGTACATATGGTGTGGTGTAGCATTTCTCCACCCAAGATAGAGCTGTCAGTATGCACCATAGTGCACACACAGTGGGGATTGCGGTGGCAGCTGTAATCCAAATTGGTTGGTGGAGTTCCCAACACCACCCCAGTTGCGCCCTGTGGCTCTAAAATTGCCTCGAATAAATCGCACTGTGTGCAGCGACTCCAGTATTCACCCCGCACCACTGATCCAAAAAATAGAGCCCTAAAACGGTTTGAAGGCTCGTAATTATACGCATTTCCTTTCTCTCTCTTCATCACCTTCCCTGCCCTCCATCTTTTCTTTCCATCCTTCCTCTCTTCAGGGTCTTGTGGGGGAAAAGTACGGCAGCATCCGAGTGCCGGGGGAGGTGGAGTCGGCGGAGTTTGAGATGATCTTGGATGCAGCTGTGGAGGCGGGGATGGACACACACATCTTGGAGGAGTGGTACTGCAGGGATGAAAACTCAGTGCCACCCGCATACTACCTCAAACCCAAAGCCCAAATGCTTAAGAACTACCAGAACTCTGTGAGTGCTTCCTCAAATGTTGTGTTACCCACGTACTGTAGAGGTTAATAAATAGAGGATTTGACAGTGGCGCTAAAGGATTCTTGTCCTAGAGATTGTTGGTGCATGAATTAAATTGTCCTTGAGAAACCTATTTTATATTAGAAAAAGAAAAAGCAAGTTTGTTTGGAGGTTGTGTGGAAAGAAGTTTAATCTCAGACAGCCCTTGAGCTCTCTATAACACGCTTTACAGCCCAAGAAAAAGTAGCAAACTACGCTGTAAAAGGGATTTCTTTACAAAAGAGTTTAGTTTCTGACTTTCAACTTCTTATCTTTATAGGGACAATAAATTATGTGAAAGAGATTTGTTAAAAAAAAAACGGCACGATAACGTTGCCTTGAGCTTTGAGTCATAAAAAGCCATAAAAACTGTAGATTGTAGGATAGTGTAACACTTCAACAATCTATGATACTACAAACATTAGGATATGAAAGTGTCCTACTTGTAGAAGCTGTTAAATCACCTACTATGAGCAGAATCCCCCCAAAAAGCCAGAAGGAACGTTCCTACATAAAGCATTGATTCTAAATCAATGTTCCTCACTTGACACAGAGAACAATATTCCCTTTGTTTCAGTATATTTTAGCACAAGACATGGTTAACCACATTCTCTCAGTACATGATGAAGAGTGCTCTGTGTAAACTGTGATGTGTGTCGGCCCTCTTCCTGTTTAGATGGAGTCGAGCAGCGCAGCCAAGACCAAGAATGACAAGGCCTGGAGGAATGTGTCGGAGGAGATCAAGAAGATCTTCCGAACAGCGGTGCTGCAGCTCCAGGAGAAAGGGACCATGAAGTGCCCTCAGGCCAAAAAATTCCTCTGCTCTGGTTAGTTAACTCTTTCTTATAATGTCACATCTTTTCTGATGGGAAGCTCACTTTTATCTTTCTGGTTTTTCCATTTGGTGCTAGACATTTGTACTAAATAAAACAGTTATTTGGCATTTAGTATTTTATGATACTAATGTCAAGCTCTGAATGCATGGAGCTCTCCTTTTTTGAGCGTAATGATTAGTTGATTATTTCACTAAGACGACCCAAAAATATTCAAAAATTTGACAACTTATCATTGTTATTTATCAATTGTTAAAGTCATTTTTTAGTCATACATCTTGAAAAATCCACGGGTTTTAGCTTCACAAATGTAAATATTTGCTCCATTTTATTATGCTATGATATTAAACAGAATACATTTTGATATAGACTAATGTTCAGACAAGATGAGCAATCTCAAAACGTATTTTTTCTTAAAGGTAGGGTAGGTAAGAATGGAGAAACCAGCTCGAGTGCGCTAGAATTTGAAAGTACGCAGCCGAAAAAAATCTGCCCCTTCCTTCAGACTTCCTTACAGAGCCCCTCCTCCAACACACACGAACGCGCACATGACCAATGAGGGCACGAGATAAGTTTGTGCACAGATGGAAGGCTGACAGGCAGGTAGGCCATCCAGTTATTTTAGCCGATTGATGAAAATAATTGGTCGTGCTTTTTACAGCGCTACGGCTTCCACAGATGACATTTTTTATGTATTTATTGTCAAAGCACTTAAGATATTCATTGCTATCGGGATGTTAAGAGCATTCCATGGAATATAACAAAAAGTGTTTCTGAACCTACCCCACCTTTAATGTTTCACAATTTATAGACCAAACACATGAATTTATCTGAAAGTTAATAAGTAATTGATCCATAATGATAATAATTCTTAGTTGGAGTCTTAGTTGCTACAGTAGATAAAATAACAAAGTCATCTTACAAATCCTACCAAGGGTTTCTCCAGTTAAAAGAAAATGTACATGGGTCTTTCTAATCTGAAAAAAGAAAGCCTTTGCTATCATCATGTATGAGAAAAGTTTAAATATAACATTAACCTCCAGGAAAAACAACTCACATGGCAAAGGCCACAAAGTTAATAAGTGGGGCTGTTGTGGAGATTGCAATCTTGTCACTAAAAATGCAACAAGAAATGAGAAGCAATCAGGATGTGTCAGCCCGCGCTCAGCAGATGACAGAGATGGATCGATTGCACTGTAGGTTCACCTCTCAGTAATGAATCCAAACAGTGTTTTGCAATGACAGGTAAAAACAGAAAGGATTTTGTGACTTTAGAAGTCCACTTTTTAAAGGTTATTATGCAACATGTTGTGTGATTAAAAGGCTTATTATTGAATCACTATGTTGTGTTAGTCACAATTTGCCATTCATCTGATTCCAAAAATACTTATTATTTTCCCACAAATCTCCTTGGAAACATGGAAACATGGAATTAACGGTTATTCTCAATACTTCCATATTTCTGCTGGTGTAAACGGTGACAGCAACAGAAAATGTGACGTTTGAAGAGTTTCTTCCACACTTTATTTTCACCCTTTGAGGTTGTAACATGTTTCATATCAGCTCTTGTTTGAAAAAGACTCCATTTGGGATCTCCCAGTTATTACTGAACTGTTTGGACAGGAGAGAATTCATCTTTCAAGACATCTCTTGTTCTTTTCTCGGGCTGTCATCGTGCGAGATGATCTAAGTAATATTCTACCAGGTTTCCGATGACAAGCCCTTGTTTTATTGCTCCTGTTCGTATAAAGCGGGCACAGCATGTTGCTTTTCTCATGGAGGAAATAAAGAATAACACAAAGAGAAATAAGTAATTGCAAGTTTGTAAGTCAACATGAAAAAGAAGCCCCTTTTTTGTGTCAGGAAACAGCAGATGTTGTGCACTTTAATTGGGGTTTAAGCTAGCTTCATTGTACTAAATAGGAAAAAAACGTTATTTTCACACTTTTCTCTCTCCCACCTAATTAGCAAGTCGCCATGTGAGCTTTACTACAAAGTTTCAGTCGGCCAGCTCTTTGTTGGCGAGCCTTAGATACAGTTCAGTGGCGCTAGCTTATATGATTTTATCATCTTTGTTTCGTCTTAAATAAGGCTCAAGAATCTAATCGGAGGCTAAAAGCTTCTTATCTGTTGGGCTTTGCTCCTGAAAGGAATCTAAACCCTACATCTGTTGGACATTTACCTTTGAAAGTAGTACATTATAGTCCTTATCGGCATATAATGTACCAAACACAAAGCCGGGAAGTTTGGAGAGGTTAACATAACGTTGTATTTTCTTTTATTTCAGCCTTGGAGGATGAATTAGACTTCGCCCTTGGGAAGCAAACCCCTGCCTTTCTCAAGAAATGTGTCTGCTACATTCGCAAGATTGCCAACTTTGACCGCTTCGCTAAAATCCCGGAGATGACCCGCTACATGGACACCGTGGTGAGCGAGGATCGCGTCATGCGCAACCAGGAAGCCTACGAGCGCCTTCTGAAGATACGGGACGAGTTTATCCCAACCGTCGTCGCCGCCTCCAACCTCCGTGTCTACTCTTCCGTCACTCACTGCGACATGAAGCTCGGTTACTCCCAGGAAGTGGAGAGCCACTACGTAGAAGGTCTGTGTAAACAGTTCTACGAGGACATGGTGGATATCATTCAGGCCACGGTGCAGCAGAACTTCGGCACGGAGGCCGACCCGCTGTACGACGAGATCCTGCAGCACCTGTCGCTCTGTAAAAGCTACGCAGAACTCTACGATTTCAAGTCGGAATCGTTGGATTACGTACAAGAGTATATCATGCCGTCTAAGGGGAGCAGAACGAGCCCCCTAGTGGTGTTCGGGGGACCTTGCACGGGAAAGACTTTGCTGCTATCTGAAGTTGCCAAACAGGTGAGATAAAATAGAAAATATAAAAAAATTGTGGTGTTATTTTGCTCCTTTTGTGCCTTTCCCATCGCTCTTTTCCTTGTGTTTTCACGCTTGTTCTCTTCTGTCTGTCTGATCTGAGCATGTGTCCATCTTTGTGCCGCGGAGTGTGAGGGGGCGTGCAACTGTTCATCTCTTCTCATCAAACGATTGCTTGACCATCTGTGTGTCTGCCAAAAAGACAGTCCATTGCCATGCCTCTTAATTTCCTACAAACTGTACACATCTGTGCACAGGTCTGCTTTTTCATGAACATGAACATCTGTAGAGTTATCACAAAGGTCGTGGACAATTTGTTTCTTAAAGTGAATGCTTCATGTTTATGCACAACCTTGTTCTCTGTTCTCTGGTTTTGTGCGTGCCATCTGGCTGCCCGGCTACATTAAGATCACACCTAGCCAAGATCACACAGCACCAGCCCACAGATCTACCCCTCCTGTCCAAACCTTTCCTCATAAACGTTGTGTTAGTGCCCTCATTTATAGTAAGTCCATTCATATCATCCAAGTTCATTGCGTGGTTGTATCAAATGTTACGCAATAACACAATGATCAAAGCCTAAACTTTAGCGTTATATTACCTCGGGGACGTCATAGTGAAAGTGAAATATCTCAATGTACACGCTCATACAGTGGATTCAAGATAAGTGAAGTGAGGGAGGAGGAGGTGTGTATGAGAGCATGGAGCAGGGTAAAGAGGAAATGAGAAGATAGTGATATTTCATACCGAATTAGTCATGCGAATTCTGCAACCAAATATGTTTACAGGCTTATTCTGCTACAACAGAATGTGTCCTCATGCGGAAACACATTTTTGTTAACAGAAAAGAGAACGTCTAAATCCTGAAATTACCAGAAATGCAAAAAAAATCTCAATATTGATTTCAGCCATTTATAATTCTCACAATTAAATCTGCAGTCCTTGGGAAGGTAAACACAAAACAATCAAAGAACACTTATACGTTACGTACAGTAGTCCCTATCACACTAGCAATTATTAAACAGATCAAAGTACATATTTTAGATATATAAATACCAGCACATTAACATCACAAGAATAAAACTAATTTAAATGATAGCTGCCCACACAGATTAGCCTACTGACTTATCACACAAACATTTTACACTAATACACATACAGCATGTGAGTGGGCTTTCCAGTTCTCATTTAGTCCAGTCTTTTTATATTTTCATAATCAAACGAAAAATACTAGATCATAAAATAATTGGTTCCAGAATCACGGGATAAAGATGAACCAAGCGTTGGATGTGAATCAAAGCTTTAGCATGTGGAATTAAGTTGTCTGTAGTTGGACTGTATATAAGTCTTACTGTAAGACATTCACAGCGAGTTAACATTTAAAACTAAAACCTATGCGGCCATGTTGTTTAAAGGAAATGTTATTAGATTAAAGGTTGACTAAAAGAAGAGATGTGCTGTTGAATTGTTTGGACAGCACCACATGGTGTCATTCACGCATTACTGTGGTTTGAATCACATAAACCCCGGAGATTTAACAGCTTGTGTTTGATATCAAATTCAAACCAGTCCACAGAAACAGAAGGAATCTATGTCAAAATGTCATGAAACATGTGTGGGATTTGTTTCCTTCAGTTGCAATGAGCCCTAAAACTTTGATGCAAATCCACAAGCAAAACGCAAAACTGCATGCGTTTATAGAAAAGAAGTAGGCGTTTGCTCAACTTTCTCTCAGAAGCTGATTCCCTTCAAGTACAGATTTACCGGGATTTTTATCAAGAATGTCAGATTTTCAAAGGGAATTGGGAGGTATTTATTTTGGAGCTTCTAAGTTTAGCGCAGTAACACATAGCCTTAGGCTTCAGTAGAGACTTGTATTGCAGATAACAGGTGTGTTAGGTTGCCTTGTTTTCATATCATCAGCCAAATTGTACACAGGTGCCGAATAAGAGAAACACAATCAGGATGATGTATGACACCAGTTGTTAAATAGACTATTATAGCACAATATGCAGCGGTAGGTAGTAAACTGGTTCATAACGGTGCAATGGCTGCTTTGGCTCAGTTAGACAATATTGCCAATGAAGGAATGAGTTTCCAGAGACTGCAGACATTGGGGCCCATGGTGATGTCTGGCAGTTACTGCACATAAAGTCAGGCTAATTAAAGTTTTGTAGACTTTCATTTATGTCTGATTGTAAAAGTGGGTGTTTGGCTTGTAGGTATGCAGATTCAACAAAGCTATTGTTAGATCATATGCTACCTGTAGATGTTTGAATTCGCCATTTTATAGCTCTATGAACTTGCCTTTCTGTTCTGCGGGTACATTGTAGCTGTATTAAATGTAATGTATGTAACATGATATTTTTCTTTTAAATGTAAATAATCCACTGTCAGATAATGGGTCTTTATTCGTTCTGTCCCCGTCTCTCACACGTGCAAACACAGCTAAATGTGGAGTTGGCGTTACTATTGCCCTAATTGTGCCAAATGACATCTAAATGTTTCCAGAAATCTCAGCTGGGCCATTTAATGAATTCATGAATAATACAAATTAGGGCTGTGCAATTAATCGTATTTTAATCTCGATTACGATTTTGGCTTGCAACGATTACGAAAACAACGTAATCGAAATAAAACGATTATTATTTTTATTAAAAAAAAAAAAAAATGTAATTTCTTTTTTTTTTTATTTAATTTTTTTTTGGTTTTTCTGTTGAATTATACTTAAAGTTCAGGGTAATCAACTGTTAAAAACATACTGTTCACATTTTTGTTTCAATAAATGGATGTTTTCAAAGTAAATGGATAATCGTTTTTAATAATCGTGATATCAATTATTGACCAAAATAATCGTGATTAGGATTTTTGCCATAATCGCACAGCCCTAATACAAATGAAGCCTCAAAAATTGGGGTAGTGCTCATTCACAGAGTGTCACACATGATGACAAATATTCGTAGTTATTGAATTAAATCTATTATTTATCTGTGTTTTTCTGAACGGACCAAACCGAACACAAGTACATTCCTTACAAGTACAAACTCAAAGCAAATGCGAAAAAAAAACATGTTTTCCATCTTAAGATTTATAGTTTACAAACTTTTTTTAACTCAATGTAACTGTGCCATTCAAATATGGAACATTAAATAGAGAATATTAAAGAGAGAGCTCTACATATTCTAACAATCATCTCTCATTGTTTTTCAGGCGTACACATGGCTGCAGAACGAGTTGGGCCCTGAAACCGACCCAGTGGTTATTGTCCGTTTTGTTGGCTCAAGCCAGCTCTCCACAGACCTACGCAGCCTCCTCCAGAGCATTTGTGAACAGATTGCAATAAACTACCGCTGCCTGATTCACTTTCTGCCTACACAAATCCAGGAGATGAAGGAGCTCCTGATCAACCTTCTAGGGGAAGCCACATTTCACAGGCCCTTGGTCATTGTCCTGGATGCCCTGGAGCAGCTTACAGATGGCGATGATGTCCGCAAGCTGTGGTGGCTTCCCATACATCTGCCTCGGACAGTCCGCATTGTCGTCTCAACATTGCCCAATAAACATGGTATCCTGCAGAAACTTCGCCAGCTCGTCCATGATGAGAGGAATTATGTGGAATTAGTCCAGAGGGATCGCAAGGTCTGCAGTCAAACATTAAAACAGCAGTTGCTAGGGGTGAAACGAAAGGTCACCTCAGGCCAACAGATCTATGTCAATGAGGCACTTGCCAAGTGCACATTGCCAATGTTTGTCAACCTCATCTACAGAGAAGTAGTTCATTGGAGGTCTCACAAAGATGTGGATGACAGGTCCCTATGCTCCACAGTGCATGAAAGCATAGAACAGCTCTTCTACTCAGTGGAGAACAAGTTGGGCCAACGTTTTGTCTTCCGAGCATTAGGATACATCACCATGGCCAAGGCTGGGCTAACTGAGGTGGAGCTGGAGGATATTCTGTCCCTTGATAATATAGTTCTTGGCGATGTCATTGTGGCAACATACCTCAAAAACCCCTTGAGGATCTCTTATGATCTGGTTGCAAGGCTTAGAGAGGAGCTGTATGGTTATCTGGTGGAACGTCAGGTACGCAACGTCACCTTGATGGTTTGGGCCAACCGACACCTACATCTCATTGCCCAGAAGCTGTATCTTAGCAACGAGGAAGACGTCCATCAAATGCACAGCCTCCTAGCTGAGTACTTCTTGGGGGCATGGTCAGGAGGCAGAAAGAAGATCTTCACCTACGACAACAACCATTTCACTTCCCTGAATATATCTGTTCACAAAAACCCCCACAATCAGCAGTCTCATGAGAAAACATCATCTGACAAGTACTCGTATGACAGGCAGACTCCAGAGCAGCCGTGGGTGTTTCAGTGCAATCTATTGGAGCCTGACATTTTCTTTGTCAACCATAGGAAGATGACCGAGTTGGTGTACCACCTAACCAGGAGTGGGCGCACTGATGACCTCATGTTTGGTGTCATCATGAACTTTAGCTGGCTCTACACAATGATCAAGATTGGCCAGTTTGACAAAGCTTTAACAGACATTGACCTAGCTTACAGCTATTCCCAAGAAAAAGAACTGAAGTTCCTCGCCACAACTCTCCGTAGCGTCAAATTAAAAGTGCTAAAGAACCCAGCATCACTGTCTGCAGAACTGCAGCAAAGGCTCCTGCCAGTTGTCACCT
The DNA here is from genome assembly GCF_902827165.1 of Trematomus bernacchii. Classification (NCBI taxonomy): domain Eukaryota; kingdom Metazoa; phylum Chordata; class Actinopteri; order Perciformes; family Nototheniidae; genus Trematomus; species Trematomus bernacchii. Next base: position 1,025,848 of record NW_022987686.1, on the reverse strand, counting down.
CCCTCCCAAAGCTCAGACACCTCCTCTTGGAGTGTGACAAAGATGGCCCCAAGTACTGCTCCATCGTGCCTCTACACTCCTCTATGGACGTCACATACAGTCCAGAGAGGCTTCCTCTGTGCTCTAGCTACATGCAGATTGTGGAGATCTTGCCAACCCTAGCACCAAACATAGTCCTTGTAGCCCTCGAAGATGGGTCTGTCAGCACCTGGGATGTAGAGAGCAGACAACTTCAAAGACAGATAGATACAGCCAAATCTGTTGTGCTAGGAATCAGGCTAACCACTGATGAAAAGTATCTGGTCGTGGCCACAACCAAAAACACGCTGCTCATCTATGATAATCACAAGTCCTGCCTTTTATCTGAGGTTGAAATCAAGGGGTCCAAGCAAAGTGGTGTCGCTGGTGGGGTGGCCTTCATCAATGGTTTTACCTTGTCAACCCATCATGCTTTGGCTTGGCTTGAGGCTAGTAAAGATGTCAATGTTATTGACCTACTTTACGGTTGGCCTCTCTACCAGTTCCATTGCTGGTATGAGGTGACTTGTGTCCAGTGCTCTCCAGATGGAATGTATGCCTTCTGTGGCCAGTACCTCAACACTACATCCATCTTTCATCTGGGAAATGGGGACAAGTTGGCCACTGTCACCTCTGAGTTTTCTGGGGGATTTGTTAAGTCCATTCTAGTTCTGGACACCCTTAACCAAATGGTGATGGTTGACAATGAAGGCAGTTTGTCAGTATGGAACACCAAAGATATCACCAACACACGTCTGATGGAGGATTACGATTGTAGAGGGGATGACAGTGAAGTGGTGGGCATTGAGTTATCTGAAGACCAACGCTCCATTCTCATTTGCAAGGCAAGAAGTATTGAGGTTCTGGACACAAAAGTATGGAAAATGGTAGAGAAGTTCAAAGCCAAACGCACTGAACGCTTTGTCGCTGCTGTTCTCTCCAAGAATGGACAAAGCATTGTGGCCTCCATGGAGAACACCTCCTCTATCTTTGTCTGGAGAAGGGACAGTGGACAGTGCATGGCAAGCCTTATTGAGGTCTCAGGGGCTATCGTCAAACTAATCAAATCAGCCCATCACAACCTGCTCCTTTCTGTTGCCAGCAGTGGGGTGTTGTCTGTTTGGGACATTGATATCATCACCGCCATGTCAAATATTGACAAAACAGGCAAGAAGATCCAGACCTTGCAGCTGTCCGGCAGAGAGGATTATGTGTTTACAATGGACGGTTCTGAAGCTGTCCACAAGTGGAACTTCAACACCGGCTTTATTGAGACAGTCTTTAAGCATGAGGGCATAGTAGAGAACTGTGTCCTCAGCTCTTCTGGGGATCTCATGGTGACTTCAGATGACAAGTCCAGTCAGTACATCTGGCAAACCAGTACTGGAGAAAACATGTTCCGCATCAATGGACAGAGAATATCACAGCTGCTAATCACCCACAACGACCAGTTTGTGGTGTCCCTCTGCGAGCAGAATGCATCCAGAGTCTGGAGGCTTGGGACTGGCCACAAAGTGTGCAACATTTTAGTCACCCTCCAGAATGCACTGGTCACCACAGCTAACACTTTCCTTGTGGGAGCCACCAAAAATAAGCTCCTTGCTGTCAGTCTTTGGTCGGGCAGCGTATCCAAGAAGTTTGTCTGTGATGATGGCGTTACCATCGTCAACTTCAAGCTCATTCCTGACTGCCCTGACTGTGTGGTGTTCATCACGTCGACAGAGACCGTCATCATCTGGAGTGTGGCAGATGAGTCTGTTTGCAGGCGAGTTCAGCTGCCAATCAATTTCCTTAAAAATCTAGAGGACTTCCAGATCTCGCCCAATGGGAAATTAGGGATTGTCTCCAAAGGCGATGAGAATATCAATGTCCTGGATCTTCACAGCGGCAAGCTGCGGCTTGTCCATGCTGCTGGTATAATTTGGCGTCAGAAATTATCAAGAGATGGACGTTATCTAGTGTATATCTGTTTCCGGAACTGTGATGAAGACGATGAAGCTGGTGTCGTATCTAATCTGATCGTGATGCGCCTTGCTGATGGTAAGAGCATCGGCACATGCTCCCTGTACAAGACACCTACCTTCCTGTCTCTCTCCCAGCGAGCACTTAACATCATCATTGGCTTCGAGGACGGCAGCATCGGCACATACACAGTAGTGGATCGTGTGGACGCTGCCCTCAAGATAAAGATAGCCACCTCAAACAGCCGACAGATTGTCAACAATGCCTCGCAAAAGGTGCGGCCAAAATGTGGCAACCATTCCTTTAAGACTGTTGCTGATTGCATTTGGAGGGAATCAACCGAGGTGTTCTCCAGGGACAGCCCTATCAACGTGTCCGACTCTGTTGAGGGTGAGTCGACCACGCCTACAAAAAAAGAGTGAACTGCCGCAGTGATAGGTGGAGATTAGAGAAGCAGGTGGAGTTAGGACAGGAAGTGGAGATATGTGAGAAAGTTTAGAATCTCTGGGGTTGCAGTTGATTCTTGTTTACAGCCACGTGTTTCAGCTGCAGATGTCAGCCCTCTGGGTAGTTAATGGGCCGACCGTTTTACGCTGCACTCGAGTTATGTATTACTTACTTCCAACATATGATACAGTTCCTGTTTGTTTTACACACGAAGACTGTTAGAAAAATACTATGTTTTTGAAAAGAAGAAAAAAGTTTATTCTGTGAGGTATTAGTTTGCCATTATGTGTCCTTTTGCATTTGAAGAACAAAGTTACTATTCAAATGTCTCGGTCAAACATTTTCAAAGCCATTCCAGTGATCTTAGCCACTTTCATTGTACACTTTCTTTATTTACATCGTGCACATTAAGCCATAATGTTTAAGAGTAAATTTATGTTTGTATCAGTCGGTACTGTACAAAAAAAAGGAAGAACTATGAACATATGTACATATCCCTTTCTGGCTGCTGCAATTTGTGCAACTCCTTAAAAATGTTATGTTGTGCTTAATGCAATCAAAGTGAGTGCCTGGAATTTAAAATGTTCTTTATGTGCGGATTACAAGATTTATGAAAATGCAGGGAATTTGTAAACACAGTATACACACAGTTACTTAACACTTGCATTGATGTTAAATCTAAACGATCAGTGTATTGAAATACAGTCAACAGCGCGAGAGATCGATGGCATTGCTCTTTGTAATGATAGGTGTAGAGATTTCTTGGAGCAGTTTACGTACATTTGGTGTGCATTTACTTGCAGTTACATCAGTCTTTGTGCTGTTAGTTTTAAGGGAAGCACCACTATTGAGCATAGTGTAGCATAGCACCATACACATTCACGCCTTAACCAGTGTACTTGCTTTAGGTTTAGTGGAGTGTGTTCAAATGTTCTGGTAGAAAAGGACGAGATTAGCCCAATGTTTCACTGAAACACATTGTGAATATATTTACAGGTTTAGACGGTAGGTGGAAGCACTTTATGAGTGGTTTGTGAGAAAATGTAGATTTATTCATATGAAATGTGTAAATTGTTTAAAGTGATCTAGAGTTGTCTTAAAATAGGTATTGGATTTGCCTTAAAACTATACAGCAGGCAATCTAGGTACTTGGAGGCTATAGCTTACTCACTTGAAATGTGACAGTGTTTTTTATATTTTTGGTATCAATACAAAAGAAACACTTGACAGCAGAGACAGGACGTTTAAAAAATGTATGGGATCAAATAAGGGTCAATAAGATTTTGCATTTGTGAATTTAAAAAAAATCCCCAAACTTTGTGTCAGTTTGTTTACCTGTGGATATAACTTTGCATTGAAGATGCAAGTTGGTGAATGTGTAGGAAAAATCTTGATGCAAAAAAAATGTTTGGCTTTCAAAATAAATATTAGTAATAATAATATTATTTAAAAAATAAAACCAACTGTGAGGTTAAACATTAAAAAAACTTTTTTTTCTGAGTCTATGAGTTAACTTACTGTTATTTTTAAACAGATATTATATAGACTGTCTGAATATTTTTCCTACAAATTCACATTGCAGTATTGTATACTGTATGTATACATGTTTCAAAAGATCTAAATCTGTTTTACCCTTATATGAGCCCATAAATGTGACGGGGAACATTATGAAAGGATAAAAAAAGGCTGTTTAAACCTGATTCGCTGACAATCTGCTGCAAAGAGTTAATCTATTAGGTTGTTCCGTGATCTTTCTTTTAAAAGCATGTCTGTAATAACCCAAAACGCAATTTTGAGCTCTGATGAGATGAATCATCTGCCAGGCATGATTGAAAACAACACACTTACACTTTGACATATACTTTTGAAGGGCTATTCCATCTTATTGTATGTTTACTAGTTTTGAACTTTTGAGATAATGGCCCTTGAATAATTTCAAACCCGGGTAGCAGCATCAAGCTTTAAAGTACTTTAATTCTCTTCAACTCAAGAGTTTCTAAATAAAAAATAAAAATATATATATATATTATGTAATTGCCAAAGTCCCGATTATAGTTTGTGTTTTATTTTGTTGACTGTCTCATTTGTTTTTTGAGGCTTGTACTGTAGTTATATTGTTACCAAATCGTTTCAGTGTTCTACTGTGATTATGTTTATGATGGAGACGATGTACTATCTTTGCTAAAAAAAAGTTTAAACAGAGTCCTCTTATGAAATATATTGGAATGCCAGTTTAAGAGTATATTTGAATGTGTCCATATGGAAGCCAGTAAACGGTATTATTGTATGTTAAGTAACTTGAATGACTTTTAATAACTTACATGTTTGCAACTCATAGTTGAAATACTGGTATAATGAATGTTTCTATTGTATTCTTTGTATTGTCAGGACTGACTTACCTGTTTAGAGATTTATATTTTCATAAATGTTGTACTTACATTTTGTTACAGAGTTGTTTAACTGGAGTTCAAACAGAAAAGAAACTTATGTCTGAAGCAATATGAAACTAGTGTGTATGCATCGTTTGTATGAAACATTTTAATGTAATAAAATGGTTCACTTTTTGCCTCCACTGCACTGCCTCGGGCGTTTCACTTTAATTAGAGGTTGTGGAAAAAACCTTGGGATCATGTTTCTACTTTTAGACATGAAAGCATTTTAATAACTGCCTCTGATTAAATAGACAATAACTTATGCAAAGAGAAAACTCTCTTCTAATTGGCTAGCCAAGTCCTGACGTACCCGTTGCTTTAAATTAAGTTGCAGAGCATGCTGCAAAACAGGTCATTCATGTGTTTTTATATTGTTTCCCATTGTCAGAAAACCCTGACAGTGCTGACAGCCTCACACACAAACAAACAAACACACACACACACACACACACACACACACACACACACACACACAAACACACAGCTGTAAAATGATGTGATAGGCCAGTAATTGCTCCTCTGCGCTTGATGCCGAATGCCAGACAAGCGTGGTGAATATTTCTCCAACACTGGCTGACATTGTCATCATAATTAGGCGATGTGTGTGTGCAGTGCACCTGTACAGCCCTCTGCGCCAAACACACACACATACACACACACAAAGTTGCAAAGCAAACACATCCAGAATCAAGCTGTGATTGGCCAATAAAAGCCTGTTGCTTTGGGCTACCGTTTTAATTTCCCAGTGGTGTCACTCTAAGCCAATCTGTGTGTGTGAGGTAGTATATGTTTGTGTGTGTGTGTGTGTGTGTGTGTGTGTGTGTGTGTGTGTGTGTGTGTGTGTGTGTGTGTGTGTGTGTGTCCTGTCTCCACGGCAACATCAGGTCCGTAGCGGTGACGGGCTTGGTCACGCCTCTCATTGTAATGATGGTGAGCTCATGTCTGTTGGCTATTGGGGCTGCCTACAGTCCTTATGACAACAAGGGCTTGACTATCACTGGCACATTCCACCTGCAGCGCCACACAGACATATAATTACACCACTTGTTTGTTGAACAGGAGGTCTGCACAGGTCACGGTGTGTGTTAATGTGAGCGTCCTACAGTAGGTATTACAGTTAGGGCTGAACGATTAATCGATTTTAAATCGAAATCGCGATTTGAAATAATGCAATTAAAAAAAAAATGTCACTTTTTTTTTTATCTTGTGTGTCAGTCATCCACACCAATCAGAAGTGCTGTGCTCCACATGTACCAGCCATTGTTAACCAATCAGAAGTGGCCCATGATAGAAGGTGATAAACAGATGAATCCAATCACCTGCCAAGTATTTTTGAAAGTGCCTGCCCTTTCCAAATGGCTTCCAACGGAGCTTTCCTAGATGGTTTGGTGAAACAAACCATCTGAGTCAGGTTAGTAATGCTCCATCACATGTTTTACATCTATTACAGGGTGAATCTTAAACTGAAGCTTGACTTTAAAGCAACCCAACGGAAGTTTCATGTAAATGTAGTTCTTTCACTCGTAGCTCGGGCTGCGGGGGTGCTAGAGACGGGAGCACGTTGATACGACCTTCCTAGCCGGAGATATGGCCGCATTTTACAAGAAACTTCCGTTGGGTCGCTTAAAAAGAAAATCGCAAATCGAATCGCAATCGCAATATCTGTCAGAAAAATCGCAATTAGATTATTTCCCCAAATGGTGTAGCCCTAATTACAGTATGTCATTGCCTCTTATTTACTCAGCCCTAAAATAGCCTGGTCATTGTCAACTGCATTTACTCTATAAGCCAAGGCCCTCCTTTTGTCATCCTTGTATTTTTTTTAACTCTAACATGTGTTTTCAGCAATGTCGAACCCATGACTCACCTATATCTCCCCCTCTTCCTCCCCCTGGCCAAGACGAAACCTTTCTCAAGGATTGAGAAAAACCCTTGATGATATAAGCACTAAAAAAATACTGTGGTTGTTTGAGTAGTGCGTGTTTGTCTAACTAAAAGCCTTTCACCAAATACGGGATGTGTGCAGTGGCGACTGGTCATTAGGGGCTAGTGTCAGCAGAAAGTACTTCAAATAATAATTCCAAATAAATGCAAACAAAATACATCTTAAAATATATTTTAAGATCATGTTTAATCATCTGATTCATCTGTACATTGCTGTTTTAGTCTGTGTTCTTCCAATTAGTGTCTACAGTGTGCCTATTGAGCCGTTTTGAGTGACGTGGGTCAAGCCCCGATCTAGCACCTCTCTCTCACTGTCTAAGCGAATGGTTGCTGTAAAAACGACACTGCGCATGCTCAGAGTATGTTTCTATTCAATGTGTGCGGCAAAAAAATAATCACCATAGGGGCACTGTGCTGACATACCTACCAAACGTCATCTCATAATTCAGAGAGCTGAGTTGTTTGTGAAGAGGAGACGAGAGAGAGCAGCTTATAGCGATTAAAATCAGTAAAACGGAAAGAAAATGAATGAAGTTGACCATCTACTTCAGCTTTGGTAAGTTCATTTTATGTCATATCTTTTGTTGATCTTCTGTGTTTTGCCTATAGGCTATTGCTCTGCTGGATCGATTGATATTGTGACCGCGGTGATGAGGTCATAATATCGGAACCATGGATAGCCTACAGCTATTTGTTTACGTGTTTAAAAAAGTACCAGAAGCTTATATATACACATCTAAGTTGTTCGTGCCCTACCACTTCTGTACATATAAAAACGCCACTGGATGTGTGCACGGGGAAATTACACCAATTTAAGCCTCTCAAAAGACAAAGTACCATTCCTTGTCTGTGAGGTGAATTTTAAATCCGATCAATGAAACACAATCGTCCTTCATTTAATTCCTTTTATTCTGCTTTCTTCCACCACATTTCCCCCATTGCCTCAAAGCTAGACCCCAGTTTGGAAAAGATAAGAACAACAGGCCCTGACCTAATTCCTCTGAAGCATGCTGGGAGGAGAGACTCCTATGTCAAGGCGTCCTTGTTCTATTTTGATTGCAGGTGCACAAGAAGTTCTCGGAAGAGCCGTTTGCCTGCTTCCACTTTGCGCAGTAGCGTTTCAGATTTTCTATCTTTAGTTCATTACATTACATGTTACATGTTAGACGCTTTTATCCAAAGCGACTTATATACTCAATACTGTGGCCAATCCCCACAGGAGCAATTTGGGGTGAAGTGTCTTGCCCAGGGACACAACGACATGCTGACTGCAGTGGGGTTTGAACCTGTGCTCCCCTGATCCGAACACCAACGCACTAGTCCACTGCGCCACACGCCTTAACTTTAGTTCAGGAAAGTTAAGGTAATTAAACATGGTAATGGGTACAAACAATCGCAGTTAATGATCGTGAATTAATCATTACAGTGACGTGATTGTCTTTCTCTTTTGATTTTAGACACTGGCACCTGTCCAGGAATGATTCACTCAGTACATATCAAAGTCCAATCATTTTTTTTCCCAACTGACAATTCACTTTCAAAGCACAATGAGGATGTTTAACACAATGTTTTACAATGAATCAAAATGACATGTTGTTGGTATGAAGAATCATTTAAATAACAAAAGGTGACGAACATTAAGATTTAGTCTGAGGTCATGCACACCCAATATAAAGTATGTGTTCGTTTTAAGCTAGTTTGAAGTTTTCAAAACTTGGAAATAGCAGTTGAGAAAACAATATAACCACACAACCTATTTAGCAGCTGTTTTGGAGATTCAGTCATAATCACAAGCTAACAGACGACAACTCTTATTAAAGTTCTTGAAATATACGCAAAATTCCCTATATTCAATTCAATGGACATGGTCAATATGTTCTTCACTCTCTTACGAAGAGTTAAACTTGAATTGGTACCACTGTCATGGCTGCATGGTATGAGCAAGGCTGCAGCTAGGAGACAATTAACTTAGCTTAGCATAAAAACAGGAAATAGGGGGAAACAACTAGCCTTGCTCTGAACTAAGGTTTTACTCACTCATACCACTTTGTTTAATATGTAAAGTGTAAAAGCAACAAGTCGTCATTTCACGGGAGGTTATGTGTTTAGCATGCTAAGCTAACAGTCTTCCGGTTGTTCATATTCAACAGAAAGATGTGAGAGTGGTATCTTCTTATCCCCCTCTTTACAACAAACCAAAACAATTGTATTTCCTCAAAAATAAAACAATATTAAATGTTTTATTATTATAACTTTTGGCCACTCTCTTCTTTCGATGTTCAATATTTTCACTGGAGAGAACATTTTAAAAAGTGAGAAAGCAGTGAAGTGAGAACGGCATTTATGCGCCACCACTGGCCCTATCTTTGTCTAGAAGGGCTCTATTTTGCATTTGATGTGTCACATTGTTGTCATGTTTTGCATCCGTGCCAGAATGTTAGCCGCCATCCTGTCATCCGCAGCCAGAGCAGGAAAAACATCTCCAATGTTTTTCAATGATATTCAGAGTATTTTATTTCCCATAAGCCTGTGCCTGAAACTGTTTATACCTTCAATCTCAGATTTGGTAGTAATCAAAAAGTGTTATACAGACAAACAAGTTGACACAAAAACACTGGCTTACTTTTGAGCACATTACAGTCACAAGTTGTTTAGATAAGTTTGCACTAAAAAGCAGAACACCGGAGAAAGACAAGGCCTTTAACCCAATTACTCCTACATTAGTGTTATCATTTGAAACATCTTCATGAGGCAGCACCAAATAAAACGTTGTGGTCTGTGTATCTGTAAACACTCAACCCGGTTTTTCCATTGTCTCATTCCCAGGAAAGGAATGTGTTTATGAAGGCATATAAATCAGCAAAACTACACAAAAAAACATGAAAACAGGTTAAACGTACAAATATATATTACAACACAATAACTATGTTGTAATTTTTTTCAGTACATGCTTCAGGCTCACACTCAAAGACTTAATTTTCTTTTTTCCCTTTTCTGGGTTGAGGCCGTTTTGTTAAGTAGGTAGCAAGTGTTAAGGGGTTATTCCACACTAATCGCATCCAAGTCATATGATCAAACTGTGAAGAGGCTGTCAGGTTAAGCTGAGTCAAGCTGGACACTTTACAACATCAAAACAGGAAGTCAAGCATATTAAAGGCTCATAAGGTATAATAATGGTATACCAATGTTTCTTTGTTCTGAAAGGAAAATTCAATACGAATTTGAATTACAAAAAAACAACAACGTAGGAATAAGGTGTACTCTGGACTGAAGTAAATAGTAATACTACAGTGTTAAAAGACCAAGCAGATAGTTCAGTAAACTATATATTTGATAGATACAGTAAATAATAAAAGTTTCTCAGGGTACAGGAGTTTTCTTTTGAAAGTTGTGACCGGAAACAGTTGTAGTTCACCTTGTTTACGTTGACAGTGGTCCACTAGTGACTAGTTTCCCAGGCTAACTAACCATCAGACGGTGTTCAGACAGGAGGCATGGGACTGTGGAATCACCGAGGGGGGGGAACTCTTCTCCAAAACAACACAAACACAGGGAAAGAAGTCTTATCCAGCCAGAAGAAATTCAATGGAGCTTTACTTTTACACGTGTATTGATTTCTACTCAGTAAAAGACCGAACGAGAAGACTTAAATGACAGCTGAAGTTATCCGTGCTTTTTTGATACCTAGGGCAAAGTGCCACACCTTCGCTTAGCGCAACAGGTAGGTCGAAACATTTTCTATCCTTTAAGGCTTTCTCACATCAAAAATAATGTTCTGAATTAACTTTAAAGAGTGGGGAAAGTGTTGTTGAAGCGCTATTAAACCGTGGTGAGCTCAGCTTCGACGGTTCCTCACAGCGACAGGTGAGCCCTGAGTGGTGATGTCAGCCATATGCCGAGTCGCTTTGAAAAACAAAGAAATACAATAACGTCACCTTGCTATAGATAATAAGGTTGTTATAAGGCTCTATTAAATGGTAAATTAAAGTTATGATAAGACCCTTTACGCTTTTGTTTTTAGATAGCCTACGCAAAATGTTGTTTTTGACACTGACAATGGAGATGTTGTCTCCACACCTGCACTTAATGGCATATGGCTGTTAGTACACACTATACAATAAAAAATACATTCATATAAGCTATCAATACGTTTATGAACTGTCAGTAGGCATGAGTGTAACTAAAAGAAAGCAAATAAGTTGTGTTTTCATATTTGTATTTGATAATTTATCCTTTTATACATTTTAATCTTTATTGTCCCTATTTGTAATACAATTATGGTAGACAAATACTATATATTTCAAAATATTGTGTTGGCCTTCAGATAGTGATCAGGCTGTAAAAAGCCCATCATGTGTTTGTTTTATATCTAACTTAGGATCTTTTGCATTATTGATTCATTTCTTTATCAAAACATCTTATTATACGAACATTTCAAAAGCCAAAATATATTTCAGTAGCCGTAATATATATTAAATCATAGCTGAAATGATTAGACGACTAACTGTTCATCGACAGAAAAATCATAAATAACACATTTTACATAGCCTCTCTAATATATGCTTTTGCAGTATCATTTTCTCTGTTTTATATCGTCTTAAACTGAACATCTTTGTGGTTTGGACAGACAAAACTAAATATTTAAAGACATCATTTTTGGCCTTTTAACTAATCTCTGTAAAACATGTCTAAAGCTGGTGCAAGCAAATGTTAGCCAATCAGTTTCTGTTCTCTAATCATACCAGCTGTAGTAGAATATAAATGTGTGTATCTGTGTAAAAACTAAATATTTAAAAGTTTCAATATGTCCCTACAATGTTGTTAAAGTGACACACAGACGCTGATAAATTCCATCCAGGCCTGAACACATTCACTGCAGGCAGGTGAAGTTAATGAGTGAATGGAGGGCTGGTATGGAGGGCATTTGTTCTTTGTTAGGATGGAGTGGAGAGGCCGAGGAGTGGTCTTGAATTAGTTAACCAGAGCTCCTGTACACGGCCTTGGGCTATGTTTGCACATCTAACACGTAGCCCCGCTGAACCCTGGGTCGTTTAAAAAGGCACACAAACTTGATGCTTGAGCGCAAACCAGTCCTGTCTGCCGTTTATCTCTCAACACTCATGTTAACCGCCGTCTACAAGCGGCTCTCATATATCAAATGTCTCTTTAAACTCCGTGATGGTTTTCTGGTCAGTTTTTTTTTTTACCTCAAGTCAGGTTAGATTTACAACATCCTGACAATTGATTTACACAATATGCTCAGCTGCGGTTTGGAAAACACATTTTCCTGGCTTTAGAGGCAGACTCCACCCATGTGGCAGCCTATTAGACAAAACAAGCCATTAAAAGCGTATGCAAATATTATTTGCCCAAGGGCTAGTTTGCCTTGCAGCAGGATGGATGACTCGACCTGAAACAGGATGTAAACAGGAGAAAAGATCTCAATGCTGTTGTTGCACGGATAAAGATTGTGTAATGAATTTCCAAGAACATTTTATAATATGTAACAGATAAGGGAGTGTACTGCCGCTCCTAAACAGACAGAAGCCTATTAATATATATATTTTTGGGCACTTTTGCATAGTCTTGTTGTCTTGTGTTACTGTCAGGATTTGACAGGGTGTTGGGCCTAAAAGCATTACAAAGATGATGGCAGGATACACATAAAAAACAGTTTAACACAAAAACAGGGGAACCAGGCAAAACAGCAGAAATAAAAACTGAACCTGTACAGACCATAGAGCACAAGAAGCGGATTAGGAACACAGGGAGAACCGACAGGAACATCTAGTACTGACAAAGAACAAAAGACTCAGCTGGAGAGGGGGAAAAAGGGGCAGCAGGTGAACACAATCAGGCAGGAAAACACAGGAAGTAAAACAAGACCATGACACATGGCATTTCAAAATCAAACAGGAAACAGAAACTATCTGAAGCTGCTACTAATAGATACTTTTATTTAATGATTAATGAGGAATTACATTGATTATTTTGCTTATACTATATCAGAAAACACACTATTCAACTATTCAACTGACTTGTATATTCACACTTACTGTAAATATTAACCTGGATAATGTATGCAAATATATCCCCGTAAAAACTAACAAAAAGGAAATGTGTACATTATAGTTGTTTGAATGGTTAGACCCACTTAAAAATGTTGTTTAGCCCCTGTTTTATTTACAGCTGCATCACTGGCTCTATATGAAATAAAAGCGAGGTCTTCGTAGGTTTGTTTACTCGCTTAAAGTACAATCAAGAGCTCTTGGCTCAGGAGGATCCACGGGGTGGAAAACAGCAGCAGGTCTGTTTGCAGTGTGAGAGGAGGGGGGGGGGGGGTATTGATAAGTGAGGGCTGCTGGGTAATAGAGAAGAGACAGGGCTTGTTTTCATCGGACTGCAGCTCAAGGCCAAATAAAAAGAAGTTTGGAGCTTGACCTCCCAAAATGTACATGGACTACTTTGAGTAGAGTAAGTTGCTTGTGTAGGCGGAAAATCCATATCTAAATTGATCCATTACGAGTGTTAAATTAATATAAATTGGTCGGCATGACAACTCACCATGGATACGCTTGCCTGATCAAACCAGGCGTATTCATATAAGACAGTTAAAGGTGAGCCCGTCGCATCCAAATCAATTGAAAATGAATTATGATTTGACAGATATTTAAAAGTGTTTCATTGTGGTTACACAATAACATCACTCTGACATCACTCGCTCTTTTATGGGAAGCATTATCAGGTGTGGGAGGTTATCTCATTTACTGTATATGCAGGTTATTAAAAGCTGGATAAAGCAGCGAGTGAGACAGCGACACTTTTTCTTGTCATTGTTCAGACTTTAGAACGGTGTATTGACATTTCAGGCTGATTTGAAAAGCCTCAGAGCTGATAAGAGGCTAAATTGACAAGCTTATCGAATGCTGCAGTTCTCTCTCAGCAGAGAAAAGCAGAGGTAACACCGGCAGCTACAAGGAAATCCTGCCAATAAGTGCTTCTTCTTTATTTGTGATATGGGATTAATAGCCAGTTTCAGCTGAATTAAATGGAATGGATTTTAGATCAGGTTTAAATTAGCACCAGGCTGATTGTATATGATATTAAGAAAGACTGGATTACTGTACCATTTGCTTTTCAAAGTACTAAATAAGGGATGCAACTTTATACCATCCGTTGGGGCTCACCAATATTTCCATATCATTATGTATCGCCTTAAATGGAATGTTGAGATATTGTGATACCTCCGCATATCTTTCTGAGCAACTTCCAGTGATAACATCTGCCCTTATGTCAGTAAAAGGGTACAGCTTATGTCATCCTGAGACCCATCATGCTCTTTTGTTTTGGAAAAACGCAAGGCAGCTATGTAGACAAGCGGCTTCACAATCTTGTCTTCCCTCAAAGGAACTCAATTGTGTAGGTCCAGAGCCCAAAATAATGTCTATAAAGTGTTGTTTAGTACCAAAGATATTCAGTTTGGAGTGGTATTAAAATAGATATGCTTCAAATTCTTGCTTCAAGGCTAAACAGTTCATCTTTGCAGCTTTTTAGATCGGATTAGAGAAAGGGGACCTTGTTTTCAATTTGTAGGATTCACCACAAAATAAAAAATGTTGACAAGGAAGCCCTCAGTTTTTTATTTAGCATGCCAGACAAACATCCATTGTAGCAATGAAGATTCCCACTATAATTATGTCTGCCCTGTCTTGGCAGCTGTGATAAAACTCACCATAAGTATAGAAAAACAACAACAGACCATCATATGGATGTCAGACCAGTTCGCCCACTTTTCCATCAACAAACCCCTCCCACGTTAACATGATCTCTCTTCTCACTGTACCTTCACACACACAAAACACAGACAAACACTCTGACCAGAAGGTGTCAAGATATAAATTATGCTTTATAAAGGTAGCACTCAGTTTACATTACAGTTCCATCAGGGGACCGAGTTATGTAGCAACAGCGGGGTCCTTGTATTGAAAGACTCCTTTGTTGTAAAGTTCACCAGAGACCCTCGAGAGAAATATTCATATCTACACCTCAGGGCAACATCTCTCCGAATGAGCATTCAATTACTGTCCGAAGATAAGAGAAAAATGTGTATTATCTATTAGGAGGCCTCTAAAGTTATTCAGGCTCTCTAATCCTCGTCCACCTGTGTGTAGTTTCATACTCTTGGTATGTGCAGTGTTTAGACCCGCAACTCAAACCCTCGGTTAGACAGGAAAAAGGTTGTGGATAGATTTCAGTCGTCCAAGGGCAAAACAAAAATAATCGTCATCAGATATGCTGGAGGATGACTATATTTAGAGAGTGTTTTTTAGTTTTGAGGTCGTATGAGAAAACGAAGATCAAATCAGTACACCTATTTATTTGTATTTTCATCCTCATTATTCACCATTTAAAGCAGAAATACTCCAGGAAACAACACATTTGCTATGGAGGGTATGGTGTCAGATACATCTCTCTATGTAATCCAAATGTCATTTTTTTTACATAGATGCTCCGACAACTAGTCCCTGTGTATAGCGAGCCAATCACTGGCATTTTGCTCTGTGCACATACGTCAATTAAGCGTTGATAGTGACCAATGGCATTGTGACAGAGAAGCATAGCGCACCCTCCCCATCCAGTTACCCAACAGGTTATCACCGTTAGCTTTAGCAGTGTTAGCATCGTTAGCCAGCTCAGCCATCGCCATGTTGAGAACCGTATGGAGGTAATCTCAATGCTCAAATGTACATATAGAGTGGGGTTGAAGGTGCCCTGTGTTTCCTCACAAAACATATCCTCTTGTTTACATGTTTGCACTCTTGCTATCTTATTTTTGTACTGCCTTTGAGCGATGCTACATTTTCAACACCTGTACATATTGTGAAACCATTGGCAGAAATATGTTTGACATCAATATGCTTCCTTGCAAGGAGTTATATGAGAACACACCAATCGCATCTCTGTGTGCTAACCATGAAATATGAAGCTACCGCCAGGGTTTACTTCTCTTGTTCAAAGGTTAAAAAAAGATCTGCCTTCTAGCACCTCTGAAGCTCACAGTATAATCCTCTCTGGTAATGAAACCCTTCAATTAGTGTGAAAGTAACCACTCCTTCCCCGCATAATAACTGTTTTTAAACTAAACTCTTAACAGGTCAAATACATTTCAGCTGGACTCTTTCCAGAGGAAGAATTATGTTAAGCCGTATCTTTCCTGAGGAATTTCTCCACCCACAGCAATCGTTCAATATTGACTCTGACTGCCAGGTCCAGCGTTATCCCCTGGATTTCAATCCAGTCCACTTTTAGGGGACACTCTACAGCAATCTCAGTTTTATTGCACCTGTTTCTCCAAGATGAAATGTTTCAATTTCCCCCGGAGAAAACTCCGAAAGTGAAGGAACGGGAGCTGGGCCAGGCTGCCAGAGCTGACATATCTCTCCCCTTCAGTAATCGTCCTCCGGTCCTCCCTATCATAAAACAGGAGCAATATATAAGATATTGAATAGCACAGGGAGCAGATAAAGCCTTGTTATAGCTGGCCAACAATGGCCAATATGTGAATGAATGATAGCCATTTGATGCACAGATTGAATTCCTGATCTCGTTATGACTTTGGGAAGTCTCCAGGGAAACAACATGATTGGTCATTTGGATATGCTGCTGTGAATCTGAGTCAGATGCTGGTGTTACTGTGAAGCCTGCTGGATAGATTCCTCAATACTGTGAGGTGTACATGGCGTTGTTACAACTCACATCCTGCCTTGCTCATCAAGCTTAGCCATTACGATGGATGTGATGGATGACAAGCATACAAATAAAAAGAGGTGTTCTGGATACTTGGAGTTAAATAAAGTAAAGGCATAAAATGATAAAATACTGAAATAGTGCATTACTTAATTAGTAAAAACACTTCAGCTACACAACAAAGTATCTAGTTGTGGGTTGCGTTTGGGCAGGTTGTTAGCTAGAATCAAATGTAATGTCATTTTTTAAAACTCTAATATCTAAGATTTCCCTTTTCCACCCGCTAAATTGTTAGAATGTGCTGCTCTTTTCTGTCTCATGTGTCAACATTTTGATGGGCAAAGCAAGCGCTTTAAAGACGTCATCTCTCATCATCTTTTCATGAAGTTGTTACGCTTCAAGTTTGGCCGAACCACTTGCATTGAATCAGCTTCGGTCTAAAGAATCTAACTTTTAGGACCATGGGGAACTCTTTAATACCGCACTGGTTTTCCTACTTCTCGCTGTGTAATCTTTAACATGCCACACTGGTTTTCCCACTTTTCTCTGTGTATTTAAAGTTATTTACTCTGCAAACACAGTGGTGCTAAGATGACAGCTGTGAGTAGACACAGTGGAGCCAGAGCATAAGTCAGCCCGCCTTGTTAGTCATGTTTGTCTTCAGGCAGAGATCTTGGGAGTTGTCTTCGACGTTTGACGCTAATGTCACTTAGTGATTTGTGATGTAACAAGCTAAGATGGCAGTGTGACTGTATCTCTGCCCTGAGGAGCTCTTCCTACTGACCAGCAGCAGGATGCTCAGCCCGAGGTAGCTCTGCAGTCACATGGGCAGCACCCAGGCCACACTGAGAGAGTTTTTGCCTTGCAAATTGGCAACCCAACTCCACGAGGATGCAAACCAGCTTTTTCCGACCCAGGCAGCCAACCATCAGTCGGCCTGTGGGATGGTGTGTCCTCGTTATGTAAGAAACAGAAACATAGACAATTTGTTTCATTTAAAACAAGGGTGTCCAAACTACAGCCCCCAAATGCGGCCCTTGGACCATTTTGAATCGGCCCTCACTCAGCAAATTAAAAAAGTATAATGACTTAAGTAAAATAAACTTCCGCTTGTCTTACTTCTTAAATATATATGTTCAAATATATTACACAGTAGTATTCATGTGTTAATAAACCCAATTTTCAAATAAATTCAGTCAATTAAAGTTGAAAACATGTTCTAACAATATAAGTTGATAAGAAAAAAGCCCATTAACAAATGTACATAACAACCTTGAAATATACCCTTCATATTTCCCCTAATTATAAACAATCTGAAGCTTCTGTTTTAAGGACTGAGCTGCTAACAAAGTCAAGTAAACCCTCTGGAGAGCTGTGATGTAGGCTGTTGTTTTCTTAAAGCATTTTCAAGTATCAAGAATAATTGACCTACATTGGATTGACTTTTCCAACTTATAACTTAACGTATGAGGCAATATACCTCACCTCTAGTGAGTGGCCCAGCCCTTCGTATATTTTTCTGTATGTGGCCCTCGGTGAAAAAAGTTTGGACACCCCTGATTTAAAACATTGAATTGCACCTGTTTTAGTCAGTAATAATACAACTCCAACAACCAAGAGCTGAGTAAACACGCGGCCTTATGTAAGATGAAGAAGAAGTGTGTTTTACGTCACATCCCTGCCACAAGTGCTTCATTATATCCAAGCTTGTTATGTTCCCATGATTTGACACATGA
The DNA here is from genome assembly GCF_902827165.1 of Trematomus bernacchii. Classification (NCBI taxonomy): domain Eukaryota; kingdom Metazoa; phylum Chordata; class Actinopteri; order Perciformes; family Nototheniidae; genus Trematomus; species Trematomus bernacchii. The sequence goes on along the minus strand of NW_022987686.1, from coordinate 1,007,562 downwards.
GAGGGAAAGTCATGAGATAGACTGCAGGGGTAAATATTCTTGGAAAGATCATCTTGTTCCATTTTGTCTTTGCCTCCTGTTTCTAATGCTATATCTTTGAAGGGACCTAGTGGTCACATACTATAAAAAAAACGGACTATTCATCATTCACTTATTCTGCGGGTTGAAATGTTTTTAAGAAATATATGTATTATACAAGGCATATCTTAGTGCTACTGTTTGTTTTATGTGTACTGTAAAATGTTCTGGCTCCGTAGCTACAGGCTAAAAGATATAAATGTAGTCAGCAGTCTCCAATCCTTTTAGTGGCAGCTTTATCTGTGAAACTTGGACAATAGTTTATTAATGCAATTCTAATTAAACTGTTTTAGTTTACCCTTCATGTAACCGTATTTTATTAAGAGAAATGTGCGTCATTTAACTTGAAGTTATTGCTTAATTACCCCGCTGTCACAACATTTAATAATCCATGTACTGTCACCGTGTTTTTATCTGTAGTGAAAACATGGTGCCAGGAAAGGAGCTAAACTTATTCAAGCTCATAATTAATTCACAACAATCCAGTCAGAGATTGTTATGTCACAGGGTTTAGGGCCATTCATTTCAACAAATAGATATGTAGTCGGATTTGTGATGAAGTTCCCCGAACGCATCCAGGCAGCCCGCAAGCACATTAAAACATCCCTAAGGGTAAAGACAGCGGATAGAGGCAGACACATATCACCGAGATATGAGATGTACATAATGCACAACAACGCAACAACCATCGCACAACAAACAACAGAAAGAGGAAATCTGGTGGAGGGGGAAATCAGCATGAGACGATTGGGAGTTGGAGCCCGTCAGATGATTATTAACCTGTTTGAATGTGACTAGTAATTGTAAAAGTCAGCTGATAGTGACTTCTTCCGGGACCGATGCGGCACTCCATTAGTGTGATAGTTCCCGATGCCCGCTGGGAAATTACCTCCTGTCTTACCCCCCTACTGGAAGATAAGGGACTCTTGGTTGGTGGGTGCAACCGTGTGGAACAGGGTCCTCTATTTAAAGCACCACTGAATCTCCTAATTGCACTTTTCATGCTACACCCTCTTGGCTTCTTCAACAGTAGCTGCGAACGTGTGGCGGTTCAAATGTTGAATGTGTGTTGGGGATTGTTTCAGCTCGGTTACAGTCCACCTAGTTTCTATGAAGGGCAGGGAGAGAATAGAGGCCGCTCAAAGACAAGAGGAGTGTATTTTGAGATTCGTTCTGTGTTTGAGCTGACTTTGTTTGGCTCTTTTTTATGTTGTGGTGCGTAGAAGCAAACCTGTACAGGGGTGATGAGACGCCTCGGGAAACCAAAGTCATGCTTTGCTGCTTTGTGAACAAACAACACGGTCTTTCATGTTCAAACAATGCGGCCTCACAAAGAGTGGCGCAGTGTTTACGTGTTGTTGTAGGCCAACCTGGAAGTTAGCATCGCAATGGCTGCCTCAACAAAAAAGCAATGGCTGCCTCAACAAAAAAGCAATGGCTGCCTCAACAAAAAAGCAATGGGATTTTTCCATGGTTTTTGGAATATTGTGGCAAACACACATCTGTTCAGAGGGATACTCTCCACATATTGACACCATGTATAATTGCTCAAGCCTGAATGTAATGGGCAGAAGTGAAAAGCTAACATCAGGCTATAAACTCAGTACTTGACTATCACTTTATGCTACAGGCGGATTCGTGTGTGGCTTGATGACGTTAAGTAATCGTATTTAGTCACTTTTAAGCTACCTTTCTTTTAGGACATGGAAAAGCTTTGGACATTCACCAGTGGGGAATTTACTCACATATTTGAAGTCGTAGAACAATACGTGAACATCTCGTTAGCTTCTTTGTCCAAAGACATTTTAAACCAAAAGCTTGAGAAAACCCAAAGCGCTAAAACGCTGACTCGGGTAGGGTTAGGGTTAGGGTTAGTGAACAGCCCCTCTTTAGATTTGCTTTTTTAATGCTTACATGTTGAATGACGTTGCTCTACATAACTAAAGCCTATTGCATCATAGTTGCCTGGGCTTACTGCATCTTAATCACATTCTTCTTGCCTCACACTTTTTAACAAATCTCATGAAAAAACAACAATGAATCACCAACTAGTACCGCCTGTGTTGCTATGTTGATATGTTCAACACCAATGCCCCTCCCAGCAAAGGTCAAATGACAAATACAATACAGACTTATCCTTTTAAAGAAATATTGTTGTTCATAATGTGCTTTGATAGTATTTGTAATTAAATGAAGCAGCACCCGAAAGTTATTGAACTCATCCCACTGTTGAAAGATTGGACCAAAGGTAAAGGACGGACCTGCAGGGTCAGAAAGTTGGGGTTAAGAATAGAAACGTCTCGTGGGCAGACATCTTTCCTTTCTTCCACAAAGAGATACTGTGTCCTCTATCTGCTTCTCCTTCGCTCTCAGACAAACCCATTCAAGACTCAGTGATTAATTATTTACCCAGGCAATGAAATGCCAAAGCCTAGAGAAACACACCACCAGGAGAGAAAAGGTCACTCGTAGACACACACTCCACAACACACACTGCCACACAAACACACAACAGTGATGGATGGCAATAACATCTTTATCGGTGCTTCAGGCAGACAGAGTTTTCATCCTTGTGTCCAAACACCGTCGGGACCAAGGGCAAAGCAAAAACGTGAGTGATGAGACGAATTCCTCGAGAGGGCGCTCATTTAAAAACCGCTCACATGTCAGAGGTGGTGAACCGTCCGATCAATAGCATCTCGCAATCTGTCAAAGTGCGTGCTGTAGTTCCTGTGGCTGAAGAATGAATGTAGCCTCTATAGCTTGGACATTGATGGCAAATGTCACCTGCTTTAAAATATATATCATAGAAGTTTTGCTGCTTCAGATTGCCTGATGTCTTTGTTTATGTCCCTCCACAGCTCCACTACACAGCTGGCCAAATGGGGTGCCAATGCTGCAGGATGATAAAGAGGTGAGTAATTACCTCTGTTTTGTTTTGGGATCCTTTTTAAGAGAAACTGACAGGACACAATCTTACAATCACTTCATTTAACTGATATATGATTGGTTCATTCAAACTCCATTTCTTTAACTTTCCTCTAGTGACATCTAGACGGTTTTTGTTTCATGTTTGATGTTCACCCCAAGACATGGAGGTCTTTCAGTTGTGGTACTCACTAGATTGAAGAAGTATAAATAAAGTATAACAAGGGATCCAAAAACACTGTCTCTCCATTTAAATAATTTACAGACCTTACAGTGAACATTTTTTTACTAGAAAAACTTTATTAGATTTAGCTCCACTAAATGCTAGCAAGCTAATGTGCTAAACTACAATGGGGAACATGATAACTGCATTTTAGCATTAAACACTTTGTCCTTCTGATAAATCAACTTATTTTAAGCGCTAATTCGTGTTAGCTCTTTATATTAGCATACGATAAATATCCAGTCCGCCTCCTCACTAACAGCCTCTCACTAGATTTCCTTATCTGCAGGTGAACAGGGACAATTCAAATGTCTCCTTGCCCACATAATGATTTCTTGTCTCGTTTCATGCAGATAGTGAAGGGTCCATTTATAATATGTCTGCGCTGAGCCTCACGTGGGCTCTTTGTGCAAACTGAGTCAATATGCCAATAGCCATCACCCTTGGTTACTGTATTTCCTTGCAGGACTGTCTGCTCATTAAAAGCCTACACGGCATCGTTGTCAGGGTCTGACATCACGGTGCTTTTTGAGGTGAGCGAGGAGATAGAAACGATTTTGATTGCAGATTAATGAAAAGGCACACTGGGATTCGCATACCACAGCCGTAATCCCCCTCCTCACTTTTTCTTTCCTTTCCCATGTCAAAGACACACATGTGAATGCTTGCGACACACACACACACATACCTCTGTTATTGTCTGGAGTGTCACATTTCTGGGCTTAGTGGTGTTTAGGGTTGGGCAGGGTGGGCTTTTAGGTTACTGGGTCAACAATTCAGTCTCTGTAAGCTGACACATTCCAGGCTGATGCATTTATTTTGAAAAAGAAAATATTTGAATGTTTTCTGGGACGCTGGCAAAAAGAAATATCTCCAGAACTAGTTTTAATGTATATTTGATCCAAAACAATAAAAACAGTGAGTCTTAGCGGTCAGAATTCTTCACATTTACCACAAAATATGACATTTGGACACGTGTTGCTTGACCATATTTAAAGGCAGTGCATGAAGCCTCACCCCAAACAAGCTAAAACAGAGGCCTCACTAACCATTTTTAAATGTATCAAAAGTTTTTTGTGAGAGCTCGCCTTATGTTGGATATTTCCTTTTAACTTGATAGTAATTATATTTTCATTGTAGCTTTACCAATGTTTCCTTTGCTTCTGGCTTAGAGAGACATTATACACCCAAATGAATGTGCCTATCAACCCAAAGTATGGGCTTTTTGGGAGGGGGGCTTAAAGAGGGGGGCGCTAAAACAGAGCATTTCAGACAGAGGGTGAATACAGGTATACTCAGATTGAAACTATGAGAAGAATAATGTGTTTTTTGAACATTACTAGCAACAAAGCGTGCAAGTTATGCCCCCCTTTAATATGAAAATGTACTCACGACAAAAATGTTCATCGTAGGCTAAAGTTGTTATAAAATCAACTTGTACCACTGACTGCATTATATTTCAAACCATTATAATCAGCTTAGATCTAATGCTAGACGTGAGTTGGCATTGTGCTCACATACTGCAGGGATGGCTTATCGTTGTATTAGCTCAAAGGAATCTTATCCTATAACATAATCCCAATTTGACCTAATGCAGTAAACGGCAACTTGTCTGTCGAGCTTTCGCAGTTAAAACATATGCAAATAACATCTTCATCGAGGACGGAGGTGCATCCTATAAAAAGAACTCTTTAACATAAGCAAAACACCACAGAGAGGGAATCCCGATGGAGAGAGGAAGGGGGAACTCCCAAGAACCAAATGCATCTACTTATATGCACATTTGAACAGAGCAGCTGCATTCCTCTGAGTGACTTGTTGTCCTCAAAATGGTTATGTTTAGGTCTGATAACTACTGTCACTCTAATATTCCAAATGTATTCAACCTTCCCAAGCATTTCGAGGCTTTTGTCTCCACCACGTAACAAAAAGTGTAGCAGAAAGGCTGCTTCCAGACAATAGCTTGGAGAAAGAAAGTGCTTCCTCCTGGCAGCCTATGTCCAGCTTCATGACTCATTGGTCTTATTTTTGTATTACACCTTTCATGTGTGTTTGTTTGCGTGGCTTGAGCCTCAAATTTCACCTTGGCTCAGCGGCGGCGCTGCCCAGGAGCGAGAGAAATGGAAAAACATTCATTTTCTCAGCTCTCCACTGTGAAGGCAGACAGAGGGGAGGATGCAGGGTGAGGGAGCGAGAGGTGTTTAAGTCAGAGGGGGTTTGCGCGTGTGTGTGTGTGTGTGTGTGTGTGTGTGTGTGTGTGTGTGTGTGTGTGTGTGTGTGTGTGTGTGTGAGTGTGTGTGTGTGTGTGTGTGTGTGTGTGTGTGTGTGTGTGTGTGTGTGTGTGAGCTTGTGACTAGAAATGTGTAGGCGGTGGATGGTTGTGTGTCTGCTTACCAGGAGTGGAAAAAAAGCTGTTATTGAGTCATTTTATATATCTGAAACTTTTCAATTCTCCTTGTTAAGTACAAGAATAGTGTGAAGTCAAAAAAGAGGTGTTGAGATTTTAAAAAAATACAGTGAGTCGAAAAGAAAAGGACATCTTGAGACAGAATGATAGATGGAAAAACCCGAGTGAAGGCGCTCAGATCAAGGAGAAGTGAAGTGCTAAGGGACGGTAGACGGCGAGCTGCAACTAGAATAAAGTGCCGCTGAAAGAGAGACAAGGAGGAGGTTAGAGCGAGGCTCCTGGAGAGGTGTGAGATGGAGGCAGCTCTGCCGGGGTTACGACTCTCAAAACAAATGAAATGACAAAACATGAGGCTCTCGCAGCAGGTAATGTCTGACAGCCTGTTACTCTGTCAACAAAATAAAGCCCACCTGCCAACACTTTAATACCTGTCGCGCTGTGTGAGATCTTGTGTTTATACCGTATACCCTTGTAGGAAAACTCTCCATCAGATAGGGCTTGAAGCACTTCCTTGTTTGCTTTGTATTCATCTGATTGAGAATGAAAACATTGTTATGAAATGCCCTCTTCGCATAATAAGTGCTCATTATTTTTAGAAAACAAAGTGTGAATTCATTTCCATTTATTAGCTTTTTTTGGTTTTATTTACTTGACTACGCATAATCAGCTGCCATTTGTTTTGTTTTATCCAACAGTTGTTTTCTAAAACTGTTAGACAACCTTTTACTTTCATTTATTTACAGTAAATAATTTAGGAAGTTGGGTGATTTTCTCGTAGATTTCTATACAAACTGATATATTTTTGCAACCAGTGATGTCGCCCCCTGCTGGCCATTAGTAAAAAAAAACATTTCGGCACTACCTCATTGTCTCCACTTTTCAGAACCAGAGGTGGCCACCTACTCTGACCCTTTTGAAAGGTTTTGAAAGTACTTTTTTCTGTCTGTCTCTCCCAGCTACATGTACGACCCCTCGGTGGCGGTGGATGTGAGGAAGACGGACTCTGCCAGCAGCTCGCTCTACCAGCCGCACCAACTCCCCCGCTGCGACCCGCTGCAGAAGCAGAAGCAGGGCTTCAACAACCTGGGCTACAGCAAGTCCAACGACAGCACGCTGAAACTGGAGGTGGACAACAACCACGTCAACCACAGGCTGCACTCACAACCCAACGAGCCCCACAGGCAGGCGACAGATGGAGGTCTGTACATCATCCAGCCAGAAGCTATGGGACCCAGGTGGGTGATGCAGGAAAGAGGCCAGAGCCAAGTCCCCGTTTACCCCAACAGACAGGAGAACCAGAGGAGCTTCTCCGAGCAGGAACGCCATGTGACGAAGAGCAGGTGGGACAACGGCGTAACGGAGTGTGTGATTGGCAGAGAGAGCCTGTCAGCAGACGAGATAGACGAGGGAGTGGGCGGGACTCCGGAGTACCTGTGTGACACGGGGGACGAAGGGAGCGTCCTGTCGGTGGACCTCCAGACCAGCACCACCAGCCTGTCCTCCGCCGACACCAGGGACGGGCTCCGACTGCCCAAGGGTCTGGACGTTTCAACGGTGGAGAGCGGGATCTCGGTGATGAAGAGCGAGGACGAGGAGGAGGAGGAGGAAGGGGAGGTGCATAGCGTCATGGACTCGATGGTGGCAGAGGCTCTGGCTGCTCTAGAGGCTGCGACGGCCGGGGAGGAGTACGAGTGACAGGACACCTCACAAAAATGTCCCAAATTGGGATCAATTAAGTACTCTCTTATCTCTTATCTTATCACCAAAAAACTCACGGACCTGAATGCAACTTGACGGTGTGTTCAAAACCACCACGTAACTTTAAAGATCATGGAACGAATGAAGGAAAACTAAATAAGTACAGATTTATTTTTGAACTCAAAATCTTGTATATTTTTTTATTTTGGACACTTTGACAGAAGATGTTTGCCTTGTGAAGAAGGCAACTTTTCAAATGCCACGAGTGAGAGGTTTGTAGACGATAGATATCAGACCTTTTAAATGAAGTGTGTTTAACACTCCACAGTCCTAACATGTGCTCAATCACTGCTTTGCCATGTCCATACTGCCCTTTTACAGGTGGATGTTTGCTTCATTCTGGAGCATAGCTATGCTAATTGCTAGCATAGAGCTAATTGTGAACACACAGTCCTTGCTTGCGGTCCCTTCAGGAATCTCGCCCTCGTTTCACTGAGCAGGCGAGAGAGGAAAGGTCATCGCATGTTTTTTTTATAACTATGTTAATGTCTTCGGTTTGTATTTATAATATCCTCACTTACATTGATTTATTCTGAGAAGAAACAGGATGGAGGACGAGGAAGCGGTCCTTATTTATAACTTTTTGTGTCATCATTAATTCCGTCATAATTAAGCAGAATGAATATCTACTTTGAAATTTAGGAAGATTAGTTTACACACTGTTGTTACATCATCACATACATGTACACTGACAACTCTTAGTTTTTCTGTCAATGATGTAACTGATTGCTCAACATTACAGAGTGGGACCACTTTAGTTTCCGCAGCCTTTTAACCTTAGCTTAACGAGAACCATAAAGCAGTTTCGACAGAGCCAAGTTTTTTAACGATAGCCTGCCAGACAAAACCTAAAATCCCAGTCAGAGAGATAACGGAAACCGTGACGATTTTCCTCAACTTGCATCCTGCACTAAAATACGTTGTTTTGAGCAAGCCAACACTTACAATACACAACATTTTACGTTTTTTTCCCCGACTAGCTCTGTTTTTTCAGGTCAGGCTTTGTGTTTCTAGCTGGCCTATGACATTAGTTCAACCTGCAGCTTGGTTAAGTGCCTTATAAGGAACTGATTGAGGTTAGATGGTGAGCGTGTGTTAATACGCTGTTTTGCTCATTGAAGTTCTGAGTTCTGCGACTCCCCTTATCACTCATTGTTTGCCTGCCAAATCATTTCTACTATATTTGTATTGTAAAATAAAGGAATTGACTTTAAACATTTGCAAGCTGTGATGTACTTTGTGTGTCCAAAATATCCAGTATTTTCATGTAGTATCATTAGGTAGTAGGGTAAACGGTGCAGAAAGGCTTTAAAGCTAGTAGTTTGCTAGATTTCAGACTCTCCGGTAGTCCCTGGCAGCGCGCCGGACATTTAAACACATCTTCATACAGGCCGAACGGTGGTACTAACGCTTCTGTATCAAGTCACCTAAAGCCATTGGCCATTTTTCCCATTGACTGACATTTGGAAAGAGACGTTTGTAAATCAATGCTTCAGTTTTTTGTGTTTTTACACCAACTCCCCGGTACGAACACTTTAATTGCCCTTATTTAAATCATTAGCGCTAAAAGCTGAATCCAGCTATTGTCCTTCTCCATTCATTAGACCGACCCAAGACAGGATTGGAGGCGGGGCTTAAGGACAATTAAAGTGCCCAGTTGGCAATCTTAAGAACAAAATGGGTAGTTTAGTTATTGAAAGTTAGGCTGTATCCAGTATAACAAAAAAATATATATCCATGGTGTTCCTTCCCTTCAAAGGTCAGCTTGTAAGCACATATACTACATATATATATATATAACTAGACAGCGAGAGAGGAGATAGAGAGAGAGATAGATATGAATATGAGAGAGAGATAGAGAGAGATATATAGATATATATATTAGATATATATAGATATATATATATATAGATATATATATATATATAGATATATATATATATATATATATATATATATATATATATATATATATATATATATATATATATATATATATATATATATATATATATACACAGCATATAGTATTAGCTGTGTGTCATTTCTCCTGCTTCTAAGCTAGAAGAGCTTGTCCTAAACTTGACATTATATATTCACTTGATTACAGTGTTGCATATTTATTAAGTTGTTTTAAATTGTCTTCCCTAATAGTGTATTAAATCTTTACATCTTTTAAAAGCAGGCCCTTTTTAGAGATGCTATGATTCTTCATGACAGCAAATGCTTGTTTACTAGTGCTTCCTTTCCTCCCTCTCCATGAAGTGATCGCTGAGGGAATTGAGAGTTTAAACCTTGCCATCGCTGCAGTTAGAGCCTCGGTGTGCGGCGTCCAGGGCCCCGGAGCCTCGGATAATGAACACCTCAGGGCTTTTCACTTGAACCATTAACACTCGGAGTGAGCACCTTGGAAACTTCCACAACAGCCTGAGTGACAGAGAGAGTCCTGCTGCTCCGGCTGAGTGAGGCTCCTCGCTGCAGGAGAGGCTGTTCCTGTCCGTCTCCGTGTCCATGTCAGAGCCGGAGGAGGAACACAGCCCCAACGACACCAAAATTAGACCCTTCTTTGGACATTTATCTATTCATCTCACCCACTCTCTTCTATCTTCATCCCTCTTGCTCTCTGCTCGTCACGATAATTGCTCTCCATGGGTCTCACAATTACAGTCTTCCTCTCTTAGGCCTGAAACTTGGTTCTCTATCTGGTTGTTTTTGAATGATTTTCACAAGGTGTTTTAGGACATAAGGTGTTTTGAACACTCATTTGTCAAATAGCCTTTGCAAATTGCCCGTTTAAACTTGCAAAAATGTCCCTTTCATATATTTTCAAACACTTTTTAGAGTGTGTTGTTTCTTCTTCTGGTTCTGAATGCACCAAAGTGTGTGTGTGAGTGTGTGTGAGAGTGTGATTGTCTTGTGAAATGAGGAAAGAATATTTCCATATATCAATGGAGTGTGATGACAACAGGATCTGCTGCAGAGTTCCTGTTTAATCAAACCAGTGACTCATCAATTTACAAAACAACAGAGCCGAGCTTGGCATGTGCGTCACCAGATTACTTTGATCCTTCTCAAGGATTCACATAAAGGTAGATCAGATATAAATAGATAAGCAGCTGGGGAGTTATTTTGGCACTTATACAAAGGTTTGAATATAACTGGTGGGATAAGCATTGAATTCAACATATGTGATGAATCAACAAATATACCAAGGTCAAATTAAACCACACTTCAGTTTGGTTTGTGACTTCTTCTTCTTCTTCTTCTTCTTCTTCTTCTTCTTCTTCTTCTTCTTCTTCTTCTTCTTCTTCTTCTTCTTCTTCAAAAAAGAGGAAAATATGCATCTAAAACATGTGACCACCACAGAAACTAATTTTTGTTATTTAGGTGCAGGATTTCATTTCATTGTCATTTTTGCAGTTGTTTTTCTAAGGGTTAGAAAATGGTATCCACCAGTAGGGCTGCTCGATTCATAATCTCGATTATTTGGGTCAATAATTGTTATCACAATTATTAAAAACGATTATCCATTTACTTTGAAAACATCCATTTATTTAAAAAGTTTTTGAAGAGTATGTTTTTGACAGTTGATTACCCTGAACTTTAAGTATAATTCAACTGAAAAACCAATTAAAAAAATTAATTAAAAAATTAAATAAATAATCGTTTTATTTCGGTTATGTTGTTTTCATAATCGTTGCAAGCCAAAATCGTAATTGCGATTAAACGATTAATTGAGCAGCCCTATCCACCAGTGAGGAAGCATTTGATCTTTCAGCATGTTTGAAATTATTAAAATCATGACTAAATTACACGATTGATCCTTATATGAAAGACAGAAATTAAAAGCTCCAAATCCATGTTGTTCTGCAACTTGTCCAAATTAAAAGTTTTTTTTTATTAGTATGTATGCATGGGGGAATTGAGTTCGATGAGCCTGTAATTATATAAAAAGGTGTCCACCCATGCATGCGTTTAAGCTAGCATATCCCATGAAAAAACCTCAACAAAAGGGTGTGTTTTTCTCTCAATGCTTTCTGTCTTTTCTATTTTTTTCAGAAGGCCAGCACACTAACAACTCAGCTAAGTGCAAGAAGTCCAAGAACATCCAATCTAGGACACAAAGCCTTTTGTATTTTGGGTATTTCAATGAAAAGCTCTGGCCCTCAGACCTTCATCATGGCAAATGTTTGACCAAGTGGAATCTCAGGGCTGTTAATGAGCACACAAACAGACCACACCTGTGCTGGATTACAGAAGCACACATGGGAAATGTGGTCCACGATTGTAGCTCCTGAAGGTATTACAACAAAAAATACATCAGTACAGAAAGAAGAAAACATATCAGAAGTCCTGCTCAGTGTTTTTGAACCTTGGGAACAACCCTGTGAACAACATTTCCCATGTAGCCTTGCATGAACACGCACAGGTGTGCTCTGTTTGGTGTCGTTAGCCTTGATGAACGTCTGAACACGGACACCTGGGCTTTTCTGATTGAACACCTGGTATTCGGACAAGGTTTCGGAGTCTTACTTATTAAATATTTGATGTTTTATTGTCCAAAAAACTAATAAAAACACATATATGAGCCATACTGTTAAGTATTTGCCTACGTTGAACACATCCATTGTAGTTTAATTTGATTCACTTCCACATACAGCCTGCCTTACATTGACCTATTACATTTAACAGTTCCGAACAAATTGACTATTTACTAATATTTTATCCTCTTTTGTTAGAACCTACAGCGTCCAGCTTTTATAGAATATTTCCAACCCTTTTTTAAATTGATATCTGAATAAAAATATAATTTACAACTATATGTACAGGCATGAATAAGCAAAGATGTGGACTATTTTATGGCATTTACAGTTAGAATATTGACTTGTAAGCAGGATATATGTCATGGCCATTTCTACTGATCATAATTCCATTGTTGAGGTATACTAAAATAGATTTATATTGTGCAATTTTTCAAACTCACATTGGTTTCTCATACAGCATCTCTGTAAAGTATGTGTATTCACCGGTATTCACTCTCTGTCCTAAACGGCTTGTTGGAGCTCCTGCCCCCCCCCCCTCGTGAGCCCAGTGTGCTCTGATTGGTCGTTGAGAGGCTCGTTGCTGTGATCTGCTGCGAGGAGCGGACAGGCTTCCGGGTCGGCGATACAGCGAGGACAAGCAAAACTCATCCTGAGCACACACAAACACTCACAGCCGAAGTAAAAACAATAAGTGTGGCTTGATATTGAGTAAGAAAAAGGTTTATAACGCTGTGAGAATGGGTCTGCGGAGAGTATTTCTCCACGATCCCAATGTAGCAGCCCGAAAAACGTTTACCCATTTAAACAGTCATGGTAGATACCTTGTTTGATTTAAACATCATAAATACACAAACAACAATGAATACTTACAGGTTGTGTACCCGAATCTCCCGCTGGTCCAAACAAAGTAGGAACAGCATCGTTCTTCAGTGCCCTACGCTGTACATATCCGGCATGAATCGCTGAAAGGTTTGGGAAGCTTTGTTACGTGAAATGCTGGCAGATGGTGTGGCCTCTGGGTATTCACACGTCACAGTACCCAGGAAGTAAACAATGGAAAATGAGAAATCTCCAACGAGGCGTTTTGGGGCAGCATAGACTGTGTTAGAGTTTTACTCGCTACAGGGTGTACTTTGAGGGTTTGTGACTCTGCAGACCGTTTACATGCAGAAAAACCTTCATAACACACAAGGGGACGGGTAATAACCGGAAAAGCATGACATGGGACCTTTAATGTTTTGCTTTGGTCTTTTCACAGGATGAATCTATAGCAAAATATATAATATTACCAATATTCCTGTACGAAAGCAGGAAATGGAGTCCTCCTTTCTATCTGGTTTTCCATTATTAAGTGACCTCTCAGTATCTGTCACTGCTGCTGTCATCCCAGTGACTCTCGGTCATCAATCCCCCTCACCCCGACTCCAGATAACAGCACAAAAGTTATTTTACAACAAGCTAATTTGTGGCACAACCTGCTGCGTGTTGAACGTGCACGGAGGCAAATAAAGAGCACTTGTGTGTCAGATTCCTCCGTGTTGTTTTATGAGGTCCATTAGGCAGCCGGCTGTAGAGTCCCCAAGGTGTGTGTGCACTCAGTTAACATGTTTGTTTTTCTCAAGGCTTTGTTGGAGTTAATGATGTCACGCTTAATTGTGGCACACACACACACTTCATCGTCTCAGAGGAATGGGTAGGACTGTATTTAATGAAGAAATATCCACCTTAAACAGGATTATGCTACTGATTCTTACTCTCTTAGACACATGAATCAGTGTGGTTATTAAACTGTACCTTTCCCCAAAAGAAAACTAAGTAGTCCACACTGTTTTTGAGAATTAGCTAATGTTTTCGCATTGGTTAAATATTAAAAATGTCTCCCAAGAAAGTGCATTTGATTCAGTGGTGAATGCTTAAATGACCTAGCCTAAAGAAAACACTAGTAGAGAATATCATTAGCTTAATATAGTAACATTTGTATAGCACTATCAATACAAAGTTACAAAGTGGCTCGCAGAAAAAGGTGAAATCATTAACAATGTCAAACCAAAAACAATAAAACCATAAATAAAAAGACCGGAATAAAGCAATCAATCGACTGTGAAAAAAACTTTGTATGAAATCTGTTTTGAGGCGTTATTTTAAAAAAGGTATTGCGTTTATTGTCCTAGTTTGTTCACACCAGACACAAAGCAATTTGTTCTCGAGCGAGTTTGACCACGCCCTTTTTTATGTTAGCATTAGCACTTATGCGTCACTCAAACAAAATAATTCCCTTGCTTGACTTTCTTTTCATCTCTTTTTGCTCAAAATACAAAGAAATGGCAAATTACACAAATGTCATATTATTTTCAAATTGGAAGAACGAAGTACTAAAACTTAAGCTACGTTTGCTTATGTCGAGAAGCTAGCAAGGGTGTGGTAAAAGTATCAAACATAAAAAAACAAGCCTAGTTTGGCCAGCCTATTCCTATTAAAGTAGCTAACAACACTAGCTCCTATTTCTGATACTTCTAGCAAGGAAGTTGCCAAGTAGCTACGCTAACAGCCCGTCCAAGGCTACGCTAACAGCCCGTCCAAGGCTACGCTAACAGCCCGTCCCATCAGGCCTCCCTTCACCAAAACCACACCCCCAAATTGATCAATTCGAACAGAGTTATCATAATTATGTGACAGCCTCAGATACTGCAGGTTTTTCTTTTTGTTGTCCTGAAGGAGAACTTCCACAAATATATATTAAAAAAAAAAAGAATATGACCCAGTAGTTACTTTTAGCCTATTGTACCGATTTTCTCTTCCGGGTTACCCTTTCCTTTACTTGACAGAAGCTCCACTATCACTGAAAACTCTACTCAGATTAGTGCATTGTGGCTTTTGGGAATTGTATTTTTCCCATTATAGAGGGAGCAAAAATAATCAAGGGTTTAAATCTTAACTAGCTAACTGTGCTCTTAATACCAGACCAACTAACTCCTGCTGTAACTGTGGTTAAGATATATTGTGTAAGCCGTTTTCCCTGGTGTAGACCATGTGATCAGAATGGAATAACACTGTTTGAGTTTAGGAAAGGTGGGCAGTGAGCCATTTGAGAAGGTCACTGCGTCTACAGGTCCTGTTGTAGTTCGAAAGGTGTTAAACATTGACTAGACTTCCTCCCTCTGGACCCAAATATTTCCCTTAAAAAAGAAAAAAAACTCTCCTCTGAGCCAGAGCTCCATCCTCCTGGCCGATATCCAGCGGCAAAGATAAGATGTAGGGCACTTAGCCTGGCATCGGCATGGGAACTGTCGCCTGGAGGCCTGAATAATTCACAGCCTCAGATAGATGTACTGCTTATGGAGTCATGCAAAAAGGACCGTACAGAGCTTTGTTATAATCTATGCCATTTCTTATGTGCATAGCTAATTTCCTCGTGGAATTCTTGTAGTCGCTCTAATGTAGTGTGAGAAACCTTTCATAGCACAGAGCAAGTAAACACGCAACTGGAACTGGAGTCAATATTTGCACCAGGTTATTTGTGCTGCCTATTCATGTCGTGCACTGTCAAGCGCCTCTGTTGGACAGGTTTAACACCCCAAAGCTATCCTGTGTGTGTGTGTGTGTAAAAGGCAGGTTTGCTTTGAGACTAAAGATATGGGTGGGGTCCATCACCTTGTGTGCTATCAGGGTTTATTTCCCACCGTATGTAAATGTTTCTTCCTCGCGTTCAACACTTCCCACCAGCAAGAAACCGCGTGTCACTCTTTTTTTAACACGTCACCCGAAATTAACCGATTTGTATCTTTTCTTGGACCGATCTATTGTCTCTTTAAGGTCAGAGACTTCCTGCTTGACTGATCTTGATAAGACTGAGAAGGTCAAGAAGAGACGAAAGTGTCAAGGATTGTTAATGCTGGAAACACCTCTCCGTCTCCGTCTCATCTCTATTACCTGAGAATAATATGATAGAGAGCCTGAGGTCGTCGGACTACCTACTCCAGATGAATAAGACAAATCATCTTTTTATTACGGCGGGGAAAAAGAAGGAGGGTGCAGAGATGAGGGAAGGAAATGAGAAAGAATAGAATATGAAGATGGATGGTTCGCTCAGGAGAGGGGGGGCTAGTGGTCAACAATAAAGAGACTTATTCCTTCATTGATATGTATTAGTCGTCTTTATTTTCTTCCTTATACAAAGATAAAAACACAGCAAACTGTCCCAAAATATGAATAACAACATGTATAAATATTTTTTTTTAAATGAGACACAATGAAATGACAATATGAAAGCATTCCTAAAATTATACTTTTTGATCATCTGTGAAAATTATATTGTTGGGTCCAAAAGGGCTTCTCTATTAATGTCATATCGTACTTCCATAAAGAACTCGTGTTTTAAAAAAGATTGATAAAACAGAAAGGCCGAGATTTACTGAACTTTGGTATCTTTTGTGGATTTAGTTTGCAAAAGACTTAATCCTACATTTACCATAATGCAGAAACTATTCCTGGTATTGTCGAGACCAAATCCAAGCTAAAAAAAAGTGCTGGACTTCCTCAGGGGGACATGCTCAATGTATGCTGTAAACAGGCACTCAGTCGCTAACACGTTAGCATAGACAACTTTATGAGCTGATAAAGAACACATAAATAAAAAAAACAATGGAGGTGGGTTTAAATCTTGAGTAATAGCTCTCTGACACATTCAAAAAATTACAAATGGAAAATCGAAACTGACCTGCCTGAGTATACAGACTTTAGGTTTTTTGGTAACGTAAACACACGCTGTCCCTTTAAGAAAAAAACACCAAGAAGGCAGCCATGTTGGATAAAGCTAATTTGTTGTTCAACACAGAATACTGCACTCTCTTCTTTAGTAGTAGAGTGTGTCACTACCCGATCTGTCCCCCTGCCCGATCTGTACTGCGCATGTGCGAGATGGTCCGCCATATTTGACAACTACATACGGCAACTCTAATAGGACACCTTACACAGTGGCTTTTGGCAAAGCAGAAAAAGAACCGAGAAAGATGAGTTATTGTTATTACAACGTGACTTCACTATTATTTAACAACTCTTTTTATTGGGTTCTTTTATTTGGGGTTAAATACATTGTCAGAATAATTGAGACATGGATTTAACTTCTGTTAGACAGCTATATGCCATACATTTTTGCATACATGCACAGTAAATGTTTATTCAGTATGATAGCTGTCTAACAGAAGTTAAATCCATGTCTCACTTATTCTGACAATGTATTTAACCCCAAATAAAAGAACCCAATAAAAAGAGTTCTTAAATAATAGTGAAGTCACGTTGTAATAACAATAACTCATCTCTCTCGGTTCTTTTTCTACTTTGCCAAAAGCCACTGTGTCAAGTGTCCTATTAGAGTTGCCGTATGTAGTTGTCAAATATGGCGGACCATCTCGCACATGCGCACTGCAGATAGGGCAGGGCTGCAGATCGGGTAGTGACAGCATGGAAGATAAGGCACGTCATGTTCACACCCGCTGCTAATCTACAGGCTACTTCCTGTTCCTGTGATGCTATCAGAGGTCGCTCCTACTTCCTGTTTGAGAATGGCGACCCGTAGTTAGGTCTTGGAATGGCTGTATCTGTTTTTTTGGGCTTATCCGTTATTTTCCTCCACTTACAACAACATAAGAACACACATGATCGGCGTATTGAGTCACCTTAGTTCATCGGGTTCATTCAGGGTCCCTTGACATTAAGCAGCCGCCCTGCTTAGACGCTCTTGCGCAAGGCACTATTTTGAAATCTTTTTTAAGAGGAAAGTGTATCACACATAGACACACCTTACCCCCTTTTCTCCTTGTAAAATGGGGCCACTCTTGCCACTGTGTCCACCATCAGCAGCTCTTTTGCCCCCCATGGAGCAGGAATGTGGGGGGGGGGACTCCCTGGTCCACTTGCCCCCCCCCCCAGCGCTGATGATTTATTGTTCTTTTTTAGGGTTTGGACCTGATGTTCTTCCTCCCCTGGATCCTGCTATCGGTTCTCTTTGTCCACGTCGTCCTTCTCCTCCTGTAGACGGTAATACGAGGGGGTTTAATACGGATAATAATCATGAATAATCTTCAGATTAGGCGTGTTCTGCCATCAGGTTTGTTTACTTTCTTGGGCTGAAGGCCGTTTTTCTTTCTCCCACAGTCAATACGGGAAAGCTAAGAGTCAATATGTGAGCTGAGAGCATGGAACGAGACAAACACGGATGTTAATGTGTTTTAAAGCTGTGATTGGATTCTTTGCATTTGTACCATCGATAGAACATGAGTGTTATGTTTCTCCAACTCAAGGTTGCCGAGTTCCTGTCTTGCTAAAAGGACTTGCTGAACAACAAAGCTTTGTGTTTTCTCCTAGATGTTTTGTTGTCCAAATTGTTCGAGCTGTTCTCATTTATGGAGTTTTGTTAAACATGTCATTTGAATATATTTGTCGAAGCCATGTTACAAAACTCATAAAATAAAGAAAGCGTCTAAATATGGTTTGAGAAAAAAAGACTTTCCTACGTTAACCAACTGTAGATATGTTTTATGTTTCCTTTCACAATAAAAGCCTAGCATGCTTTCACATTGTAACGGAGGTGATCTCTGGGGCCGTAGATCTCAGTCTCCGTTACGTAGGATATAGCTTCATTATTGGCGAAGCATATTAATTTGTTCCACGCTAAAACATTGCACAGGAAGCATGTGATTATATGTCATTTATGCATCTATTTGTCACGATCTGTCTGTTTTAGTTTGTCTGTCTGTTTCCTGTTTTAGTTTGAAAAGTGTTCCCCCTCCCGTCTTGTCTGTTGCTGGTGATTGCGTTCACCTGGGGCCCTGTGTTTTCTCCTCCCTCCCCACCTGTGTCTTGTTGGTTTGATTAGTCCTGTGTGTGTGTGTGTGTGTGTGAGAGAGTGTGAGTGTGAGTGTGAGTGTGAGTGTGTGTGTGTGTGTGTGTGTGTGTGTGTGTGTGTGAGAGAGAGATCCTTGTTGCTGGTGACTGTGTTCACATGAGACAGTAATATTGAGGCTGTGTCATGTACCACAAGGAGTAATAAATGCCCACACCGGGTTGTATTTGGACGTTCTGCCTCTGCCTCCTTGCTTGGTCGGGCCGCTCAATGGTCAGCTTCACAAGCATCATAGCATTCTCTACTGTATTTGATATAGTGTTATCTATAAAATAAGGTCATTAACCTCCAGCCAAAACTGTTTGTGTGAACATTAAACGTGATGAATATAAGTAAAGCACATCTGATGACTAATACTGAGGATATGTAAGCAATGAGAGCCTCATCTGTTTTTCAGTTTGGAGTGTTTAAAAGAACCTGAAAAGAAATCCTCCACAAGGACATTTTCATTGTTGTTCGATATCTGCGTCAACAGGAAGACACAACTCTTCGTCACGCTCTTATAAACGCTTTATAGTCACTGAGGGAAATTAAGCAAAGCTGTTCATGATCACCTTGAGAAGTTCCTGTGATGTAAAGTGCAAACAGAGAGGCTTATTATTTATGCGGTTTGATTTTACGTTACTCTTTAAAATGCTCTCTTTCTGATTTTAGGAGCCCATACAATACTAATATTAATCGATTGGTAGGCCAACAGAAAAGGACATTTTATTGATAATTGATTCATGTTTTTCATTTTTCAGGTAAATAAAATAATAATTTCCTTAAAATGTGAGGATTTGCTGCATTTCTTTTTCTTCAATGATAGTAAACTGAATGTTGGAGAGTTTTGTGTGAGAAAAACACATTTAAGGAATTCACATTGAGCTGTAGTATATTTCATAAAAGGCACTTTTCCGTAGTTTTTGGCATTTTATGGACTATTTAAATCAGCTGATTAAAAGATAATTGAGAAAGCATTTAGTTGCAGCTCTGACCCATTTAAACTATATTTCAAAAAGTTGTTTATGTGACGATTTATCCCAGAATGTCACCAAGAGCTTCTCACATCACCAAGAGAGCACAGAGAAGCGATGTACAGGAATAACTCTGCCTACATGAGCAACACTGGTGTAGAGCTCCATGGGAGAGAGAGAGAGAGAGCGGGTTGGGGAAGTTTCCCGGAACACACACCTGCTGGGACTCGGAGGTGGTCCGGCTCCTAGGCTCCGCCTCCGTTGGAGACGCAGGAAGGCTCCCGTTGGAGTCCGTGCTCAGCAGCGTCCGTCTCTCCCGGGGCGGCTTTTCACACTTCGTCACCCGGAACCTGAGAGGAGACAGGAAGGGGAAAAGGTTTTGAATGGTTTTTTTGACGTTTGGGGAAATGAGAAGTACGTTCTGCAGAGTTAGCTCATTAAGACGAACTCCTGGGAACCGCTGGAACAAATGTACAAAGACACATTTTTTCTAGGTCAAAATAAAATAAAACCTCTTTTTGCTAGTTGTTTTCTTTCATAGTGGGGTGGGGGGGGGGGTATATTTGATCTGCTTTTTGGCCGTCTGGTTGAAATGTGCACTGTTGCATCTACTGTATGTATCTGACTGCTAAATTAAATTCTGTATGATTTTTCTTTATAATGAAAACTGTCAAAAAAAAGAGTGTTAAAACAAATATATAACCTAGATGAAGTTGATTTGTTGTATATTCATAAAAGTAAATATAAATAACAAACAGAAAAAGGTCCTTTAATGGATAAACTCAGCGGGGATCGGCTATTCTCATTTGTGCCACAGCTGGTTTCCACACTTTTGCTAATAATACACACACAATTACACTCGCTGTGACCTCCGCTCTACTCCTCTTTCATCCTCCCACCCACTCAAAGGCACCTGTGCACACACACACACACACACACACACACACTCACACACACAAGCTTTAATTAAATCTGCAAATGAATATTCGTATCCAGGTCATGCTGACCCTGTGCGTACGCTGCCATTCATCTCGGAGTGTAAATGAAAAGCAAACCGCTCTGCATCCCGATCCATCGCAGCGGGAGGAGACTTTCCCGGTTCACTGGTGGACTCACAAATGTTCCTTTAAATTTGAATAAATCTGAGACACAGTTTGATAACTGTATAATATCACTATATGGCATAAGTATTGTATTTTCCTAAGTTTTAAAGGTGGCATGACGGTAAAGAGATGTACATTTGTATTGTTTCTTTACCCTCCAAGTCATTATATCCACATTACTGATGATTCTTTATGATTTTACTGTGTACATATTTTATATAAAAGAGATTTGAACAAAGAAAATATTGTAAGATTTGATTTTCTACATCTCATATCCATATTATATTGTAGTTTTTATTGTTAGAGGCCAAGTCCATGCCTCCCGTTTCTTTCGGTTTACTGTTATATCCCTTCTGCTGAATGAAGTCACTGCTAATGCAAACATCTTGGCAAACAACAACAACTGGCGAAACAGGCTTTTCTTTTGAAAATAAGGTAAAAAAGTAGGTACGTTTCAAATCTGTCAACAACAAGATGCTCCACTCTCACCTGACGCACATCACACACATTTATTTTCTGCTATCAGTCTGTTTTGGGAGAAATGTCCTATTGGCCTTGTTGCCATGGTGCAGCTCCACAACACAGGTTAACCACTGAGGCTTCTCCAAAAAAAAAACATAACCCAGGCTGAACCTGCCGCATCTATTTTCCCAGGGTTCCTCCTGACTGTCCACATGTTCCAGGTGGCTGGTCTGGGGTCAAAGTGCACAGGAATGTTAGTTGGTGTAATTAAGTGTGGACTTTTAAGGTTTAATGTTTGATGGCTAGTGTGTGAACTAAAACTGTGTTCATGTGTATCTATTCAGTAAAGCATTTTCTTTTAATAATTGAATACATGTAAAATAATCAATTTCTTCCAAAAAGGAAAAACCAAAGAATACAAAAATAAGTTAATGAAAAATAGTTGTCAACACATATGAATGCATCCCCACTCACACTAGCATGTACTTGCAAAACAACCCCACCTTCCGCAGAAATTCATCGTAACTCATCTAAAAGCAGCAAAACAACGCCCCCCCCCCCCCCCCTCTTCTACTTCCTGCCTCTCTGCCCCAGACACACACACACCTGCCCACCTGCCCACAGCGAGCACCGTGACCTCTCCTGATTGGCTGCGCCGCTGCTGCTCCGGCCTCCTCGCCGACAGCCTCCTCATCAGCGGCCACTTCTTCTGGCTGCAGCGGTTGCAGATGTTCTTGTGGCCCCCGAGGCCCCCGATGGTGTGCAGGTGGCTGCAGGTGTGCTTGGGGGCTCCTGGGGGGGCACCCGGGGATATGGGGGTCAGCGGGGGGGTGCCGGGAGAGGTTGGGGTGAGCGGAGGACTGGAAAACAGAGAATTTAGAAATTAAGAGAGAGGGTTTAAGGGTGATTTAACTACAGTAATGACCCAATTATTATGATAAATGATACATTACAGTACACAGTTGCACTTTAATTATGACGTGTGTAATCAAGATGATGCTGATTGGAAGCGGCACAGAATAAAACATAATTTAAATCAGTCCCAGAGCAGTTATTATGCAACAAAAGGGGAAAACAAGACATATTTAATAGGTCAGCAGATTGTTTAAGCACCATGCAACATATTAAGATGTAAAAAAAAGAAAATTAGGAGGGGGGGGTTCCAGTCAAAAGTGAGACCTTGCCCAGACGAACATCTGACCTACATTCAGTGCTACGTTTCCGTTTACAGGAATGAATTGTAGTGCGTCCTTTATGACACATTCATATCTTATGTCTTCAAACAAACACTGACCAGTCTTTGAGAATGATTTAAAAAGCAATAATGGAGTTTCTCTGTGACACGCTTCTCTCCACTTTCAGTGTTTATCTAGACGTGTGCGCACAAAGACTAATAAAAGGCGGATTAGGTGTTCGTTTGATCTCCACCCATCGTCTTCTTTGGTGAGAGGAACACGGTGTGCATGCTTCATCATGACCCTGGAGAGAAGCATTGTTTACACACAAAAGGGGAATACACAGTGTTTTCAGAACGTGTGTCGAGGGACGAAGGGAAAAATGAGTCACGTCTCCTTAATAAGGCGCGAGAGAAATGTACTTTTAATGTAAGAAAAAAGAAAAATAGTGATACTAAGTGGTGTGAGAAGAACTTTTACTTCAGTCAAAATAGTGATAACACAAAGTAGAAAATGCTGTACTGCAATTGAAAGGCTTGCAATCAAATTATTATTTAAAGGGGACCTATCATGCTAAATGCACTTTTGCACGTCTTTTATACATGAATATGTGTCCCCGGTGTTCCAGGGAACTCACCAAGTGTCAGAAAACACAACCCTCTCTATTTTCCTCCATACCCAAATCTCTAAAAAAGGGGCTGCAACGGATCTGATAAAGACTGATCCAGATTTGAACACTGTCCTGACGTCAGGACGGTGGCGCTACGGCTATTGGGCCAACTCCACCAATCAGGAGGAAACAGACACGGCCATTGCCGTTCGAAAGCGCTGGAGACGCTGTAGTACATATGCCAGGCCAGTAGATGGTGCTGTTCTCACTGAATCAGCCCAGAGCTAGAAATGGTCAAATTGAGCGAAATGAGGCATGACTGAAATGCATGATCTGTTTGGTATTTTGAAAAAAAAAAAAGTATAAATATGACTTGTATAGGTATGGTCCTACACTATATTATTCAAATATAGCATGATAGGTCCACTTTAAGTAAAAGTGTCATGAAAATACAATTAAAGCAATAATTACTGTTTGAGAATCTCGTACTATTGATGCATTAATGTGTTTATCTCCTAAATGTGTATACAGTACATGGACATCAGAAAATGACACCCATGAGATCCATTACAAAACCATGGGATTTATTGTGTTGCTACATCTTTTTGGAGGCTTTTCACCACACAACGCCAGAAACTACTTCCTAATATCCCCCGTAAGGTCACGCACATGTTGCTGTGTTTGTGTTTGACAAATGAATGACGCTCAGCAATGCAAATGGGTGGGGCAAACTGGAGAGCGGGAAGTTTTGTTGCTATCTGAGCTTAAATCAACTCAATTTGGTTCCTGGTTCCTCCATTTTTATCTTAACGACATATAAGGTAAAGTAATTCCAGTAGTGGCATTTTGTGGAGTGTAGTCACAGTAGCTCCATTACATTCTTCATTAATAAGTACTTCAACCTAGCGTCGGTGTTTATTAGAATAATAATAATAATGTGAATTGCAATAACGTCAAACCCCACATGAGTTGCAAGTTCAATTAGAATATACACATGATAGAAAAGGAGAATAATATTTCGGTTTTTGCTTCTTCTCTAATCTTTTACTGATCTTTTTAAGGCGGCACAGGATTTTTTTACTCCATAAAACAAAACAAGGGTGAAATAAATCCAGAAATAAGAACTGTTAGATGGGAAAGCACAAGGAGACATCGATTTGCTTTAAAGGTGGGGAACCAGTGGTGTAAACAATGTGTGACATGAATGTGAGAAGCAAAAATGGATGAGAAAATATGTATGTACAAGGTGAGGGTTCCTGAGGTATGAATCATGAGGGGGATAAACGCAGGACAGAGTGGAGATCAGCTGACGGAGGGATGGCGAGGGGAGGTTAAGCACTGAATCTGGAGCGGCAGATAGCGAGGCTTGGACACACTACAGTCACTCTCCTTCCTCTTCTTTTCTGCCTGTCTGTCTCTCTCTCCCCCGTTAAGTGTCCCATAAATTACCCCCGCCGATACCCCCCTTATTCCAGCATCTCTAAGTGATCCTCTGGCACTCTGCCCAACCTGGCTTCGGAGGAAGAAGAGCAACAGGAAGAAGAAGAGGGACAGAGAGCGATACCTAAACCTGTGCAGTATTAAAACCTACCCGTAACGCGTCTCCTCTCTTTATCTCGTTCCATTCCTTCCACGACAGCGGGAAGATGACAGGAGGAGAGACAGAGAGAAGGAAGCATACTCCGCTAACTCGATTTACTAACACTCCTCCTCTGTCACGGGCCCCTACTCCTCCAATCTGTCCCGTCAGCCCGTCTCCCTCTCTCCTTATCTCAGCGCTGAGGAAAGTGTAGACGTCTAATCTGGGCTCGTACCGTCAGCTCCTGCTCTTATGAAGGGGGGGGGGGTTGTATCCAAATGGCTAGCAGGCGGCCTTTGATTATAGATGTGAATGTCAAAATTGGAGGGAAATCAATTCGGAGGCAAATAGATGTTATGCTGGTAAAGGATGCTGGGCTTTAGATTCCTTTTAGGGCTGGAGCCAACTGCTAAAACTTCGCTAATGCACGTTAGCTTACTTAGCTTTCGGTTCTCACGATGTGCATATCTAACGATGTCTAAATGCATTTTCATTTCATTTCAAATGTAATTCTCCATCAATTCATCTTCAAATATTAAAGGTCACCTATTATGCAAAATCCACTTGTTCATGTATTTTCTACATAAACATGTGTCCCCTCTGTGGAAAGAGATTCTGAACGTTTCAGGAAAAAGATTCGCTCTCTTTTTGTCCTGATCCATTTATATAAAAACCTGTGCAATGCATGATCTGTTTGGTATTTCGAGCCAAACACTTCAGAGACATGTTTTGTATATAACTGAGAACTAGGGTAGGCGGCTGTGGCTCAGTGGGTAGAGTGCTGGACTTCGAATCAGGGGGTAGCAAGTTCGAGTCCCACTGCAGTCAGCATGTCGTTGTGTCCCTGGGCAAGACACTTCACCCCAAATTGCTCCTGTGGGGATTGTCCACAGTATTGAGTATGTAAGTTGCTTTGGATAAAAGCGTCTAACAAATGACATGTAATGTAACGTAATGTAACTATAATATATTGATGAAAAAGAGCACAATAGGGGACCTTTAAGTTCATATTTTGTTCTCTAAAATATCCAAAAATTATTCAATGTTGCAGAGAAGACGTATCAAAAGTAAACTGCTTGTTTTGTCTGACCAACAGTCTTATTGCCAAAGATTTGTAATTAACAACATATTTTATTTTAGAAGCTGGAACCAAAATATATTTGGTCTTTTTTCATGATAAAGCCTCTAGTGTTAAGCTTTTGTACCCCTACACTTACTTTCCTAAGTTGAGTCAGAGTCTGGCCAAAAATTCAAAAAAGTAAACAACTGTGCTCTTTAATAATCCAAAAACACTGATATATGGGGCAGTTGCATGGGGGAAATACCCCAGCTGTTTGCTCTAAATCAAACCGTGCCAATCTGGAAAGGTATCAGAGAGAATGTGGCCTGATTGGCTATCGGTCACTTCCTGCTCCTGGCCACTCTCACTTTTCAGCACCAACAGACTAACAGAGAGGCTTATGGTGCCATCTGCTGGTGGAGATGGGTAACACTCAACAGTTAAAAAAAGAACACACTCACCCATCAGAGTCGATGCTGGTTTCATGAACCATGGCTTTCAGCGCCTCTGAGTTTGCTGAAGAGGAAAACATAGACACGGTTATTTACACAGTTAGAACAAAGGAGAGAGAGAGAGGGGGGGGGGGGGTAAAAACACTGTTGGGGATTAGTGCAGAAAACGCTCCAGTGACTTCAAAAGCAAAGCGCTTATTGAAAGATAGCAGATAAACTCTCGAACACAATTAAATTGCAAATTAAATAAGCACAATGATCTCAGAGGAATTTAACAGATCAGAAAAAACCTTTATCAAAGCAACAAAAAACTCTGAATATGCCTTAAAGTTTTCTGGTTAATGGTCAGTAATTCGGCCTAAGGAAATGTCCTTACAGTGCACATGAACTATAAGTCTAACCAACTTCAGGCGAAGCAGCATCAACTCAAATATGGATTTACATAATTTCCTCCCAGAGACAGGATTCCCTAAGGCCTGGCTGTGATGCATTCACTGACTTCCCCTTGAGCATACGGATAAAGGAGGTTTTGCAGACCTTAGGATGAGCAGTACAGAGACACAGACATGACTCATGTTGGTAGACGGCGGTATTTTTAAGTTATGATTTCATATAAAGAAACCTCTGTCCTCCTGGTCACCCTGGATCATCCTCAGGAAATCTAGCACCGCAGGGGTTTTTACATCCTTAGTAGCTGCTAGATATGTTTAGCCTTTAAGTATTACAGACTTGCAAGTGTCATTTTATTGGTACAACGCTTCAAGACCTGTGTAACTGAGTGACTAAATGTAAGACCAGGTAGCAGTTTTGATTCATTACCAGCCGTGAGAATCAGTTAACTGTGACTTAACACATTTTACATGAGTTCTTCACCAGTTTTCTGTAAAAGTCAAAGTTACAACAGTTTAGTTTTTTTCACATGAGATACTTTTGTATTTTTGTCATTGCTTTTCTCAGTGGTTTGGTATAGACAGGGCTTAATTGCAAAAAGGCATTTTCACATGTTCTTGTGCGCCAATCAGACTTTAATCAATAATGTGGGATATGTAATTATTTAAAGAGGCCTCTTGTCAGTCGCAACTAAACAGACAAAACCGACACAATCACACAGTAAGACTTTGACCTTTTATTTTGGCTTGTTTTAGAACAAGAAAATATAACAACTATTTTTAACGTGCCATATATTTCTGGACACATTTAGTTATTTAAATTATTCCAACAGAAACCTGGCCAAATGCAGATTTAGCCAACTACATTAAACGTTCACTGCAGAAAATTGTTAACATTTTTAAATCTATTGCGTTTTTTCATCAGCTACAAAAAGTAAAATCACAAAATATATCCCTCCATCTATTGAGGGAATTACAAGAAAGCAAAAAGGGAGATGTCATTTATTCTTTAGGGGGATTTTATTTGCAGTTTTTAGTGTAATAATGCTACATGGACCTCCAATGAAAACAAGCAGCAGCACTGTGAGGCCTTTACTCTGAAGTCATCTGTAGATGGCAGCCTTCGCTCAACCATAGAGACGACTACTGCTCCTATAGACTTCTCCTTATATTTATTTATACACAAACTGCTGCTGAGAGTCACTTCCTGTTTTCCAGATAATGATTGCTATCGATCATTTTCTAGGTTGAATGTTGATTGGTTGAATAGATGTTTACTATATTAGCATAAGGACTATTTTTCGTTGTAGTTATTTTTAACCATGTCTTGCGGAGTGACGATGTGACGGTGAGTCACTCGCAGCTGACGGACAGATCTTCAAACACTGTCCTGATGAAAGCTGCGAGGAGTCCAAATCAACACAAGGTAATGATGGTCTGACACCAAAGCAGCACAATGCTGCCTTCAAGTGTCTCAAAGTAGGCTAGTCAGCTGGATAAGATGAAAGATGGATGGTAGTTCTTGTAGTTTAAAACATATTCAGGTAAATCATTTTAGCTCAACATGTGTATTACTGTTAATTAAATTGACGTCTATGATGATTTTTTTTTTAATTAAAGAAGACATTTAAACTGAAACAGCATGATGGTTTTTTGGGGGAATAACAAAATAAAAATCACCTTTAACAGAAAATACATGATTAATTGTTTATATAATATTTTTCAAAAATGTTTAGAGCAGAAATGTTTATTAATGTTGTTAAGGAAATTGTGCGATCAAATGTGTTAACTTTGCTAACCTCTGATTAGGTCATCGCTTTGGGAGTGAACCTTAAATGTATGTGTGATCAACAGACGTGTTTAGGGGGTGAGGTTTTGCATACTGTGTCTGAGGGGTATCTGTATATCCCATTGTCTTGTAGGGTGTGATGGTTTTGCATACAGTGCCAGAGGGGGTATCAGCTGGCCACCCAGAATGATGTTGTAATGTAAATCTGCTTTGATGTCCTCTTATAAAGAGAGCCTGTTTCACTCAGAACAGTACGTTCTCTTTGGAGGAGACGTCATACTTGCAAGTATAAAGATCCTTATTGCTTTTAATACGAATATTGTGTTGCTGTACGTTTGTTACCTAACTGATTATTCTCTCTAGACCACAGCTGATTTTAAAGCTGCCACGACATTGTGTATAGTTTCTCCTACGAAGACATATTTTATATTTTTACAATGGTTTATGATACCAAGAACTAAACACTTTAAAACACCTACAACATCTTTTAATTTAATGTTTATATACTGTGGAAAAACATGCTACACAGAGTGAAGGGGCGTTACTGTAAACATGCGTTCACTATGGTTGGAAAAGGGTGTTGCACTACACCACGTAACCTAAACAGGTGTGGCAGGGATAAAGTCGCAGTATAAACTTTTACAGTGTAATTGTTTCCCACTCCTTACAATGCTGTCTGTCTGCCTGCCTCTGAACCACAGACTGTATCAACTCTGGAAAGAAAAACGCTTTTTCTGCACAGCCAAAAAACCCACGTTCAGTCCGAGATCACCTGATGTCACATATTCAGACTTAAGTTCATCTCTAGGGCTGAAACTAACTATTATTTTCATTTAAATAAATCTTTTGACTCATTATTTTCTTTAATCAAAAGGTTTTCGCTCTATAAAATGTCAGAAAAAGTGAATCAGTGTCTCCAAAAGCCTCATTGTCTCGTTTTATCCAAGAACATTGAAAAACGATTAAATAAAGTAATACAAATTAATCTAATGCTTGAACCTGCAGGACATCTGATAACAAAACAAACTCTGTTCCTTTTTCAACAAAAGCATTGTTTACCTGAAACAGCAGTTCCTCTCTTTCACTAAAGTATCCATCAGCAAGGTGCCTACCTACTAACCGCATTAACAGCTGTTTCAATAGAACCGGTGTAATCTGCACTGCCAGTAAGGCATGTGTTCATTATGAAGCGGACACAATACTAGCATTGATCCTTATCTTTCCTGTCGCCACTTGTAAACTCAGCAGAACAAAGAACTACAATAACTTGCATTGAAGAGTTATTATGAATTCACCTTCATGTTTCACCTCAAGGAAATAGTTTCAATTTAGACGAATCATGCCATCAAATAGCAGCTTAGACATCGTGGGAATTCAATGGAAAACAGTGACGTTCCTGATAGTTAAAGGGGCCATATTATGCTCATTTTAAGGTCTCATAATTGTATGTTGTGCCTATACTGTGACATGTGTACATGCTTTAATGTTCAAAAAGCTCTTATTTTCTCTCATAGCCGATCTGATTGGTTAGCTGGCCGGATCTGTTATGATTCGTCAGACCTTTAAAGATGTCTCGCCCCTAAGCCTATCACGTACAATGTGTTGGAGCGCTAGCCAATGTGATGTCACTATGTTGAGGAAGTAAACAAAGGACTACGATCGAGGTGTTTTAGCCTTTGGGATTTAAGCTATTGCAGACCATTTACATGCACAAAAAAAAACCTATAAAACATATTACAGGAAAGGGAAAACCCCAAAAAGCATAAAAGGGCCTCTTTAACCACAGTCATTTTCCTTGAAATGCCTATGAATGACACACACACACACACACACACACACACACACACACACACACACACACACACACACACACACACACACACACACACACACACACACACACACACACACACACACACACACACACACACACACACACACACACACACCACACACACACACACACACACACACACACACACACACACACACACACACACACACACACACACACACACACACACACACACACACACACACACACACACACACACACACACACACACACACACACACCACACACACACACACACACACACACACACACACACACACACACACACACACACACACACACACACACACACACACACACACACACACACACACACACACACACACACACACACACACACACACACAATGTACTTCCTAATGATTTATGAGCTGCTGTAATGAGTTCATGGAAGAGGCGGAAACATCCAAACAAAGTCAAATGACAATGCGTTATCTACAGCCAGGTTTATACAAGTGGCAAAAGGGATTTATTTAGTGTTGTTGTTGGACACATACCTTCATTTTTCATGATGTAGTGGACAATCTGCCCCACTGTGTCGTTGTTTTCACTGAGGGTGTCATTCATGTCTGGAGGAAAAGCAGAAAAATACACCACATCAAATTTGAATTATAATGTATTTAGTAAGCATTTGAAATAACAGTATCCTCAAGCAGCATGTAAAAAGGAAGTCATAAATATTTAGGCAGCATATTTCCGAGTGCAGTACAGTTAAACAAACCGTATAGCCTCAAGTGTTTTGAGAGGCAGACCCTCCGGCGTAGCTTAAGGCCCCTTTAAAAAGGGTAAATGCTTAACATGCCACCCATAAATCAGAATTCAAGAGCCCTTGTTAGTATTACAACTTGACTGTACTCCCAAAGGCTGGACTGTTTAACTGGAGCAGGAATGCAGTTCATAATTAAAAATGGAAACTATGCTGCATGATGGTATGAGATAAATAAACAGAGATAAGTGAGCTAAGGTCTGCCTTTGGGCTGCTGTCAGTAGTCACTTAAATATAACAAATTGCTTCCAAAAAGAAAGACAACAATTTCCAGTGTTCACCATTATACTGAACACCAAAAAAATTATCAGCGCAGATGTAAGGCAAACAAATAATAAGTAGGCTGAGAAATTAAATAAAATAGGAAAGCACACGTGAAATAAAAACAAAAAAGGCAAAATAATGGTAGAAAATGAGTAGCAGTAGAATAAAAGTGAATCAACTTGCAGCCAGTTATACAATAATAAGCAGTAATATTGCACCTGGACAGAGTTATTGCATTAAAAAACATATTACACATATCGTAAAGTTATAGAGATATATTCAAGTATTTTGGGACTTGTCTACTGCGCACTTTTAAGTGGCATTTTTTGCAACCCTATTGTAATTCAACACATGCAACAGAAGCTTGTGTTTGTCTATTACCCAGATAAAACAAATCGCAATTATATATATCATTTAAATATTGTGACATGTTAGCAGGATCTTACCTAGTTGCCTAGGATCAATATAATATGGGATTGTTTGAGTCCTAAACTTGCAATAAGGGGCTACTTGGGGGCAGCTAATCAACCCATAAACACACACATTCTTTTAAATAAAATTGGGATATTGTCACTAGCGAATGCATTGTATATAAAGGTGACAAATATTGCTATTTTATTAGGTCAACATCAGTCGACTCAGCCAGTGATCACCATACACTCATATCCTTTAAATGAGCAATCCTAACTGACTCAACAGAAACAGAAAATCCCTGCAGCACACTCCCCCGTGAGGCACTTCCTACAACTTCCTGTTGACCACTTCCTGTTTTTATTTATGATAGTGTTACACAGATTTATGAGAGACTTCTGGCTGCTTACGACTGAGAAAAAGAGGCGGAGAATGAATAGGGGAAACCCGATCCTTACGTAACAAGAGGAGACCGGGTGTACTGAATGACACAAGCAATGTTTTCAGATGTTTGTGTTTTTTTCCATACTCTTTTGTTGCGACGTATGAGAGAGAAAGGGTTGGGCACTCCGCAGAAAGACAGCACGGGGAAAACCAGAACGCACTTATTTATTTACATTTATCCTATTTCAATACACTTGAGGTCAAAATCAACATGATTCAAGGGCGGTTTAGGCTTTTGGTCAACATTGGGAAATGATGTTCCCCATGTTGATGCCAGGAGGAGAAATGTGCAGGTCTGTAGTACAATAACAGATAAGTTAAAAAAAAAAGGCATTACGCATGGACACGAACAAATCTGGAAAGCATGACGTAAACACTTCCTTCTTTCCATAACAATCTCATGCCTGTGATTTATGACCCATGGTAGGAAAAGGCAGAGTGCTAACATTCCCTCTCTCCGTGTGGATGAGCGTAAAGTGACACAACAGAGACGAATTCAAGCCAAGGAAACTTTCTTTCAAGTTTGGAAGGTCAACTACATTCTTCGAGAGGCGGGAAAACTCAAACACAGTCGTCATCGCTATTAAGAATGATCCGCAGATTTCAAGGGAAATTAAATTAGCGCTGTGCAGAGAATGTCTTTGCCTCGCCTCGCTGCTCAACACACCCCAGTGTTGAGTCAGAGCATGAATGGTGAGAATGCCAAAACGTCTTCCTGGTTACTACCGGCCTCCACTCCTTGAAAAGACGCAATAGAGGAACTGGGTTTAGATAAGAATCAACAAGACAATGGAGAAAGAGATGGTGATGATGACTTACTGTAAATGTTAATAGGGTTTCTGAGCTGTGATTACACATGGTTTCCAGGCACAAAGGTTGAAAAACACCACTTTAAGGTCCCCTATTATACTGTTTTTCATCAATATATTATAGGTGTCAGATATATACAAAACATGTCTCTGAAGTGTTTGGCTCCAAACACCAAACAGATCATTGCAGCATCCCATAATCCCCTCTGTTTCAGCCCTGTTTCAAAAGTGCTGATTCTCTGTCTGTTACTTTAGATCAGGGGTGTCAAACTCAATTTCATCGTGGGCCACATCAGCATTATGGTTGCACTCAAAGGGCCGGTTGTAACTTTCAATCTCAATCCCAATCTTTATTTATTTATATAGCACATTTACAATACACAATAAGAGTAAAATAATAAAACAATAATTAAAAACTAGATAAAAAGCACAATAACTAGAAAGTGTTCAACTTGTATTAAAAGCCAGTGCAAAAACTTTAAGACTATATATAAATACATATATAAATATATCATATATATAAAATAATGTATTATATTACATTATTGCCTCTGCATTGGATTATTATCAGATCGGGTAATAACTTCATAATTAACTACGTCTGAAAAGCAGAAGTCTGGGGCAAATAATTGCAAGTCTCTGCAGTGTGCATGTCACAAAATAAGATGCATTGTGGGACATGTAGTTTATGGGCAACGTGCTTCTGTAAAGCGGCATTCAACCGTATAATAAACATATTATATTCTTTGCAAGCTCTTGCGGGGCCACATTAAATGAAGTCGAGGGCCAGATTTGGCCCCCGGCCCTTGAGTTTGACACCCCTGCTTTAGATGAAAATAAGGAGCCCCTCCCCACGCCCCTCTGAGAGATATTTGGTTAGAAAGAACACAATGGTGCTCTAGGAGGAGATTCAGGTGATAAGGTGGTGGGGGGTTACCTTGGTTGGTGATTGGCTAATGGTTACACAAGCCAAAACATCGTTATGACATCATAAAGTGGCCAAAATCTGATCAGCTCATTTTCAGACAGGTTTTTATATAAATGGATCAGGACAAAAAGAGAGAGAATCTTTGTTCCTGAAACTTTCAGAGTCTCTTTACACAGCGGGGACACATGTTGATGTATAAAATACATGAAAAAGTGGATTTTGCATAATAGGTGACCTTTAAATGATGGTGTGTAAAACAAACCACTACTCCTTTTATTGACATGTTCTAGTATTATGTCATTTTCTACTAGTTTTCCCAAAGACAGACGGCATATCAACATCCCTCTGCACCTTCAGTACCTGGCACACAAAACTCATTAGATTCAGGATTCAGGAATGTGGAACCAGCCTGTGAGTCCTGGAGGGAAGGTGGGAGCATCCAGTGATGTTACTGTGATATTGCTAACCTTGAATTTCACCATCACATGACAGGAAGATGGAAACCATGCAGACCAATGAGTAATTCGGAAAACCACTGAAAATAACTTGCTTCTTCTGCATTTTTCTTCCATTTAAACGCGACAGCATTAATCGTGTGACTGAACAGAAAAGGATTTGGGTTGATATTGAGAATATGTTAATGATGAACTTGAATTGTTATGTTTATTTGCTTCGGTTGTAAAGCAACGAACGAGACGAGGCGAAAAATGTATGAACCTTAAAATTGTCCTTTAATCAAATCCCTTTTTTAAATAAGTAGTTGGCATTTTTCTGCAAAAGTAATCCATGTTTGAGCCAAAAATAGATTTTTGTATAAATGTAATGTATGGTTAAACAAAATAATATAAAATATTTTTTAATTAATGTTGACTTTTTGGACATTGGATTAAAAGAATTTCTGGATGGCACAAGTCTGAAACAGCTCTACACAGCCACCACTGGAATCTTATGATATACACTTAATTAACATTCATGTAATATTAGCGTAGTCTAATCTTTATTTAATTTTGTAACCGGGCAGAAATACCAGATTTAAACAGGATGGAAAATAAGAAGAAAAGCTGCGTAGCATTAGAATGTAGATCGGGAATTTAAATATCAATGCTATAAAAAAAGCTTCAAACTGTAAAGTTATTTTGTATAACCATTGTTGCCATACATTACGTTTTAGGGAAAAAATAATAATCCTAAAAGCACATCAACATAAAATGATGTGACCTGGTTTGTTATCTTAACCATTAGCTACCAATTTATTTTTATTTGTATCTTTTCAACTTCCTTTCCTCACTGTCTACTGAGATATATATATATGATTCTGGATGAGCAATAAAAGTGGGTGTGTACTGCAATGGAAGATGGATGCCTTCAAACAATGTGCACAGCGATGCAATAAACACATAAATCTGATCAGACAGTGTCATATGTCGGACATTGCCTCATCTCCCTCCCCCCTTCATTCAGACTCCCTTACCTCCGCCCAGCTCAGGATCCTTCTCCTCCTCCTCACACTCCTCCCCATCATTGGCCTCAGTGGTGCAGCGGTAGCCCTTGCTCTTCAACACGTGGCAGATCACCACCCCCAACAGGCCCAAGAGGAAGAAAACAGGCACGAGAACGAAGGCAATGTAGTCCGTGTGAGTCGTCCCTTCTTCACCGTCTTCTTTCCCAAAAGTTGTAGTCTGACCATCTGAAGGAAGAAAGAGAGATCATGTTTAAATGTTGTTGGAACGGGACACAGTAGAACAGAGCGCCCCTGATGGCAACCTGATATCCAAAGTGAGTCTGAGGGCACATTTTGGGCCGAGCAGCTGAAAGGATTTAAATGCTCTGAACATGACAGAGATTTCATGTTCCCTTCATGGGTCAATCCAACCTGCTGCTGTCTCTGGACTCGAACTGTGTGATTTGGTGCAAGCTGTGCCACTTTTACAGCTTTGAGGACTAACTTGATTTCAATAAATAAAAATGTATGCTAATTTTCAGGTTTATATTTGTATGTTGTGCCTCTACTACTGTGACATGTTTCCATGCTTTAATGGTTAAAAGATGATTCATTTTTCTCATACTGCCTGTGCTGCATACAGCCCCTCTTTTCACCCTGTGTCTGGAACCAGAGCCCAGTCTGCTCTGATTGGTTAGCTGTCGGCTCTGTTGTGATCGGTCAACTGCTTAGACCTTAGATTATGACGTACAATGTGTTGGAGCGCTAGCCAATAGAAGCGCATGTTAGGGCTGCTCGATTATGGCAAAAAACATAATCTCGATTATTTGGGTCAATAATTGATATCACGATTATTAAAAAACGATTATCCATTTACTTTGAAAACATACATTTATTGGAGAATTTTTTTTTGAACAGTATGTTTTTAACAGTTGATTACCATGAACTTTAAGTTTAATTCAACTGAAAAACCAATACAAAAAAAAAAGTATTTCAAAAAAGAAAAAGAAAAAGTAATAATATTAATAAAAAAATAATCGTTTTATTTCGATTACGTTGTTTTCGTAATCGTGGCAAGCCATAATCGTAATTGCGATTAAAATACGATTAATTGAGCAGCCCTAGCGCATGTGTTACATATTGATGTCTTTATATTACAGAGTAATCAAAGGAGACCAGTAGAGGCGTTTCAAGCAGGTGTGTGGGAGAGAAACTCCCTCAGGGATTTTAGCCTCTGCAGACCATTTACATGAAACCTATATAACACACTGCAGGAGGGGGGAAACCGAAATGAGGCCCCTTAGCAATAAGGGTTGCAGCAGGGTTATCGATTTGTATAGTAAGTGACAGCAGTTAGCAAAAGGACCATAAAGTTTACCACTATAGCTCGAGCTATCCTCTCCCACTCCCATCTGCCCACCGGACTTTAGACCCATCAAGGTGCCACATGGCTGGGGAGGATGCTGAACTCCAAATATTGTACTTTTAATTCAACTTAAGACCATTATTTAACAGTACAAAATGTCATTTACTTTGTTTTATCTTATCATATTGTTTTAACATTTACTTCTGCCCCTTTCACACCAACGCAACTCCGGTTCAAGCTCCGTGCTAGAGCTTTTCTGGTTCAGAACCGGTTCTTCGGTTTAGCGCCGGCTCTTTTCACACCGCTCAGAGCCCGACTGGTGCTGCCGCTGCTGCGTCATGACGTCACAGTTTACGTCGCTGAGTTTCTCCCCAACGCCGGAGCTCACCTCACAACAACGGGCCGGGGACTGCGTTGCTTTTAATCATACGAAGCCAGATTAAATTAAATAACGACTTCTCCAACCTTATACTTTTCTCCAGAGTGCCGTGGTTCATTGTTTATTAATGTGTTTCAGCGGCATTTACCGACCGCTGCAGTGCTGGCCAGCTGCTCTTCCACGAGTGTATTCTCCCGTTAGCTCCGGGTTAGCTCACACGGCTCTAAAGTATTCACTGTCTGACTGTCACACAAGCAGCTGATACATATCCCCAGTTCCCCTTAAGTGAATGTGTGTCAGTCTGAATTGACGCTGTTTGGCATCACAACGCTGTTATGAAAGTTTCTCTGGTATAACATGGGTGATGTTAGCATAGCAACCGAAGCTAAACTGACTACTTGCTAAGCAGTTTTCTACAGGCACTTTTTACCGACGTATTTTTCATTATGATTCTACTTGTGATAGTCGGACATGACAACCTGTGCAGCCCATGTATTGATTCCATCCGATAGCTGCTATAATAACAAACAAAACGTCTGCCTGCTCTCCACAATGATCAATAACAGCGAACGGATGGTCAAAGTAAACAGAATCACACGAAGCCTGGTTAGTGTTGCCTGACTTTATAAAGTGTGTTTTTTTTAACAAGTGTGTGGTTGCGTTCTAGTCACTTTGCTCAGCACTACTGCTTGTTACAACTTGTATTTTGCCGTACTCGCCTTAAGTGTTAGCTCAGGTTAATCTCGCCCCCCTCCGACGTAAGCGTGACGTATGCGGTTCTTGCTTCTAGACGGACAACTTTTTGGTGCTCGAAACGAACCGGATTCCGGAGCTATGACGCTGCTCCGCTGCGGTGTGAACAGGAAAACCCGGTGCTTTTCAAGCACCAGCACCGAACCGGCCCTGAAACACCG
This sequence comes from Trematomus bernacchii, assembly GCF_902827165.1. Classification (NCBI taxonomy): domain Eukaryota; kingdom Metazoa; phylum Chordata; class Actinopteri; order Perciformes; family Nototheniidae; genus Trematomus; species Trematomus bernacchii. The sequence continues at coordinate 969,571 of NW_022987686.1, read as the reverse complement.
TTGGTGTGAAAGGGGTATTAGTGTACTTATTCCTGCATTTTTACATTTTTTACAGTGTATTTTACATAATTCTTTCCTTTTTGTCTTGAGTATCTTGTGTGTTGCACTGTTAAAGGAGCTGACTGATTTCCTTGTTTAGGACTCATTTCTTGCTCCACTTTATGTCTTGGCACAGGATCAGGTCAAAGGTCAGAGAGTAGACAGTGACCTGTGCTCAGCTATAGGCTAACGCTCTCCTGGTTCCTGCAGTTGGAAACCTCGTGATGCATTCCAGCCTAAAACACTGCGGGCTTTGTCTGACTTCCTGTGCGGTGTGTGTGAGACAGAGACACACACATTAGGAGTCAGAGAAAGACACACAGAGACAGAAATGGAAGGTCGAATCTAATCACATGTTCATGGCGTATTGAAACGTACCACCACTGTGTGTATAGGCGTGTTTTTGCATACCTAACCAGGCCTCCTGATGCACACAGGCCTCCGAGCTGTCCCTTTGTCCCGCTGTCCCGATAAATACACACTGATAAAGACCTTTGTCTGCTCATGGACCGTCCTGTGTCCTATACTGTTGGGAGCTTTTACACCAGCTGGCTGCCTCACTCCCATCCCTCTCCAAATGACTCAGAATCATCCACAGGCCAATTAGCGGATTGCATTCAAAAGCATTGAAAAGAGACTAAAAGGGTTGAATAGAGTCCTTAAGGAGGATTTAGTGTTGAGTCATGAAAATCTCTTAGCAACAGCTGGTGTCGTGATGAAAGTCCTCGCAGGGACAGCCAAAAGATATCTGAGAAACACGCACCCACATGAACGGATTCACATAGTCATTATGTTGATTTATACAGTGCCAGGGATGTACTCAATTGCAATACTTTGAGTATAGATCAAAGCGAGAACAGAAGGTCACAATCAAATCACAGACTGCAACTGCAAATCAGAGCAAGGTGACGCAGACAGCCATCTTTTTTAATGCCAAAAAATAATAGAAATGTTTAAAACATGAACCAATAATGTTGGCACTTTAGCTTGATTGTTTGTTGTCGTTCGTTCACTACAGAAATTCTTAGTTGACTGACACTTGAGATGATTTTGTGGATTCATTGATTTCAATACAACTAATCATTAAAAGCACCTTTTAAAAATCTTGTATTTACCATAAATGTGCTCACAACTATCATAGAAACAAGTTGTTTAGCATGAAAAAGTATTCAAAACATACAAATCCACAGAAGTAATCTTAGTAGACCAAGACAAAAAACGACTGATTCATTCGCTAATCGACTAATGTCGCGTTTCCACTACACGGCCTCGCTCGGCCCCGCTCGGTATGGCTGGGCCTCGTTAGGACTGGCTCACTTTATGGCGCATTTCCATTACAGTTTAGGAACTGGGGCAGTATCTATAGTAACGCAGCGTAGGCGGAGCCGTGACGTGATCTTCAGAGGACCCCAGAAAAACAACACAGCCGTTAGCTGTTAGCACTCAGAGCTCACAGCTCCTTATATATGTTCAGAAACTAGACAAAAGTTAAACAAGTACAAACCACAGACTGCCTGTGTCATGGTGAATACAGTCGCTGCTTTATTTATGTCTGTATAGGCCGTTGTTGTGAGTGTGGACGGTCGGGGCATATACTGCGTTAGCTTAGCCAATCTCCATCTAGAAAAACACGAATTTTAAAAGGTTTTTCGCCTGCCGTCTGTCTGCAGACTTGACAAAGCATTAATTCATGGTTTTTACTAACCGGTATCAGTATGTTGTTACTTCGGCATCATTTTGAAACGTGTATTACAATTAAATCACGGTCAAATATGTCCATCTTGTTGTAGTTGTTGCCCCCTTGCCAGCGACGCTCTCTCTAGTTTAGCATACTCAGCCTGACTCAGCCTCGTTGTCTCTGGCCCTGGCCCCACGATTTTATGAGGCCAGAAAAACTGTGAATTAGGACCCGCCGGCCGGTACTAGGCCAAGTGGAAACGCAACCAAAGACGGGCCGCTGACGTCACAGCCCTCTTAAACCGGGCTGCGGGCTGTAGTGGAAACGCGCCATAAGATGGTAGAGCCTTTGTCAGCTTTTATCGAAATGGATAATCTTTAACTGTCTGTCATTACATTTCTGTCCATCAACTTTCTATCTTTTAGTGACTGGTTGTTTCAGCAGCAATCAATTGTTGTCAGATTTCATACATATATCATCTTTTGATTAAAGGTGGGGTAGGTAAGTTTGAGAAACCGGCTCGAGATACACTTTTTGTTATATTCCATGGAATGCTCTTAACATCCCGATAGCAATGAATATCTTAAGTGCTTTGACAAAAAATCCATAAAAAAATGTCATCTGTGGAAGCCGTAGTACTGTAAAAAGCACGACCAATCATTTTAGCCGGCCCGGCTAAAATAACTGGATGGCCTACCTGCCTGTCAGCCTTCCATCTGTGCACAAACTTATCTCGTGCCCTCATTGGTCATGTGCGCGTTCGTGTGTGTTGGAGGAGGGGCTCTGTAAGGAAGTGGCAGATTTTCTCCGGTTGTGTATTTTCAAATTCTAGCGCACTCAAGCTGGTTTCTCCGAAATTACCTACCCCACCTTTAACCTATTTATTTAAATAAATAGTGTTTTTCAGTAATGTTTCGTGTAGTCCTACTTTTAGTTAACAACTCTAAACACTGCTGTCGTTGAGAAGTTTGACTCTTTCTATTAAATGAACACACTAGTCAGGTTTATTATCAATCAAAATAACAGCGTCTACAAATAAACTGGAGAAGAAAAGTGTTCATCATGACATTTGGATGAAATATGAGAAGTGATTCTGGCAGTAAGAAAATATGTTTGACAAGAGAAAACAATATTACTCCACTTCCTCACTCTGGAGAAAAGTATATCCTGCTACAATATCAAATCCTTGAACTGAAACATCCTCTGCAGCTGAGCGCAGAAGGATAGGTCAGCATTACTCTTCTGATAGTTTCATTTCCTGCAGCTTTACGGAGGATTTACCCTGTACCCGGTTATCGACGTCTCTGCTGCCACGGCTTCTTTCACAAATTGATGTTAAGTCAATCTCTGCAAAAACACACAAAAGAGAACAATTCGTCACGTCTTTGCCTTTCCCCTCTTGAACTTTAGATGCACAAATGGTAAGCTACTTTAGCTATTAATAAAGACAAAGTGAATTGCAACACTGCTGGTGCGTACTAGGATATTTGAATCTTGAACTTTATACGACTTCTGCTCTTTCTTTGCACAAGACCATCACTCATTAGCTACAGTATCAGTGGATACAGCTATTGATCCGCAGCCTAAAGCCAAAGGTCCTCTCAGAAAAGAGGATGTGTCTTACTGCTGAGACTAGCAGACAAGACCTCCAGACTCTATAGAACCACATGCGTGTGTTTCCTGACCTTAATTCCCGTTTCATTTGAAGTTTCGGATCATTGCAAATTGCACTTCTTGGTCATGTCTTAACAAGATCAGGAGATCAGAAATGAGAGTTTGACCCTTTAATCATCGACCCCTCAGCTCCTTCCAGTCAGTAATCCGATCCTCAACTAAATATAACTGCATTATTCTCCTCCATTCACTCGTCAGAGAGAGCGGAAATGGAAACGGTTCGATTTCCTCCCCATTGACCACTTTTTGGCTGGTTAACAACATCAACGTTTCCAACTACTTTATCTACGTCAAACTTTGAGGACTTCAACCACATCTCAAGAGTCAGCCATAATGCACAATGTTGTAGCGTTGACAATTGGTCCTTTTATTAAAATGATGCACACAACGCAATCTTTTATACATAATCATCAGTAAGGAAGATATAATGTCTAAGTGGGCAAATGATTGAAATTTGAAAATGACATCAATTTAGCGTTTAGTATATAGCAATGATATTGTAAAATAACCAAAATCTAAGACAATATTCAGTCTCATTTAACAATATCGATACATTATCAATATATTGCCATGCCCTATAAGTGAACATATATCGCCAGACAAGGCTCTTAATTCTTATCTGGTCATGGAAAGAAAATGATTGGTCAATTAAAAGGTGTAACTGAAAAGCTGTAACAACTAAATATGAACTGCTGAAAAAAATACAAGATACAGTCAAATGTTAATCCCATAAAGAGTTTGTGGCCTTTTGCTCTGCACTGAATATGTATGGGTTAAAAGGCTCTTCGTGGCTTACCATTTCCTCCCATTCAGGAACTCATGAGCAACTAAGAAAGCAAATCTGAGACCCTCTGACATAAACTAACCCCATCTCTTTTCAAATTACATGACGGAGCGGTCTTTCATGGTTCGTTATCCATTTAGTCTATTAAGTGATCTGAAGTCGACACGAAACCTCTCTCGAAACTGGGAGAGAAGCCAAGATCTCATTAGGCGAAATATTCCTCTTGTGCTAGCTGCTAATGGCTAAACCAAAGATCTTTCCAAAGAACTTCTACAGCTCTGCATATTAGGAAGTGTGCACTTGTTTGAAGAGTTGTTCAACTGGACACTGGAGACTGATCAGTGAGTAGAAATTCTAATTCAACTTGAGGGATGAGATATGTACTGCATCCTTTTTGAAAGGATCCAGTTTCATGCAGGTATTCAAATAAACAATCGAGAATTAGGTCAGTGGTCTACATCATGTGACCGTCTACAAAACGGTCACATGATCACACTGTCTTTATTATTGAGTAATCTGCTGGTTATTTTCACAACAGATAAAGTGAAGACAATTTTTGTTGTCAATAATATAATGTGAGAACATAGTGAAAAACTATTTCCTTAAGCCAGAGGTGACATCTTTGATTCACAAAGCTAATAAAAAGCAGCTAATCATCACAATTGGGAAGTTATAAGTAGGGGAATCTTTTGCTTTTAATAATAATAATAATAATAATAATAATAATAATAATAATAATAATAATAATAATAATAATAATAATAAATTAAACTTGTATAGCGCTTTTTTTTTTTTGGCTAAACAAATAAGTGTAAGAGAAATGTTTATTTTTAAAGATTCTTGTTTTGGTTTTTATTATAGAGATAAATAAACTGTAAAGTGGGAGAGGGGTAGGGCCGTAGGGGTGACGAGAGGCAGCAGAGGGCCGCAGTTCAGATTTGAAATGTTTGTTTCCTTTTGTATTCCTTTTGCAACCTTTTTCTCTAGACCTTTATGGGGGTCCCGAACCCAGGTTGGGAACCACTGACCTAAAATACAACATGTGCCTCATTGCGAGTGTCAAGATCACTTTTAGAAGCACTCAGGGTGTGTATGATGCTGCGGATTAGACAGCTGGAAAATAGAGTTTGCTCACACTGTGTATACAGAGCACACACATTTGGAGTGTATTTTTAATACTAAACCTACGTGCTGGATAACTGGGTCTAATTGAATGAGCACGAGAATTCAGCCTTGCCCTTTTGCAAGTCAAAGACTCCTGCGGACTCTCCATGGAAAATTGAAACAGGCCCGGAATGTTACAGGTTAGGAAAAGACACAATATGGAATAAAAGAGACTGCTGACTTGAGTATTTGTTGATGCAGAGACACATACAGTATTCTTCTCTGACATATAAATACTTTGAATATCTCTTGTACTAGTAATGGTTTAAACAGGCACGTGCACTGTCAACATCTGTTACGAAGTTCATATGAAAAGTAGATTCATTCTACACCAAGGTCCTGTAATAAAAATGGTATTAAATATTTTTACTTTTTCTGCATGTAAACGGTCTGCAAAGTCACAAACCCTCAAAGAACACCCTGTAGCGAGTAAAACTCTAACAGAAAAGACCTGTCTATGCTGCCCCAGAACGCCTCGTTGGAGATTTCTCTTTTTCTTCCTGGGTACAGTGACGTGACCATACCCAAATGGACCCATTGGTCGAAATGGACCAATCCGTGGAGCTCCTCACACACACACACTCTCTCAGCGGCGAAACTGTGACGCGCTGGGGTGGGGGGGGTGCTAGTGGAGCCTTGCAGCAGCGAAACTGTGGCGTGCTTACACTGTAGGTTTAAATCCTATCTCTCTGACAGACATCAATTAATCTCCATTAACAACTCCAAATCCTCCACAGCCTTATTCCACCTAGCTTAGCACTTTCTACTTTTGTTTTTATTTTGTTTTACTTGCATGTAAGCGCTTTGAGCACCAGGAAAAGCGCTTTATAAATGTAATGTATTGTTATTATTATTAGGTGCGACGCGTTTGGGGGTGTGGGTGCTAGTGGAGCCTCGCAGATGGGGGTGCTGCAGCCCCCTCAGCACCCCCCCCTTCCCGCGTCCATGGTGCTCAGGCTGAGTTCAGGCTGAGTTTCGCGATGTCTCGCTGTCTCGCAGACCCCATGCAGCAACCAGGAAACGACACCAGTAATATAGCTCACACTGTCCCCTCCTCACAGCAGCGAGCCGCGCAACGTCCCGCCAACACGGCACCCAGACCCCACGCAGCATTCTCACCAGTTTGTCCTTACTGGTGTCATTTTCTGGTTGCTATTGTAACACATAATCACTGATGTTCCGCTGTAACGGTGGTGGACTCATCAGAACAGAGTGGGCAAGCTGACCAATCAGAGCACACTGGGCTCACAGGGAGGGGGGGGGCAGGAGCTCCAACAAGCCGTGTAGGACAGAGAGTGAATACACATACTATACAGAGATGCTATTAGATATTGTTACTATGCAAGGACAAGTACTATAAGTGGTTGCCTGTTATAAATACCTAGGTATCTGGCTTGATGATTGTCTTACTTTTAAACTTCATGTCAATAACCTGCTTAAAAAGCTGAGGGTTAGACTAGGTTTCTTTTTCAGAAACAAGTCCTGTTTCTCACTTGAGGCCAGGAAAAGGCTAGTCACTGTGACCTTTTTACCTGTGCTGGACTATGGTGACTTGTTGTATATGAATGCACCTGCCCATTGCCTGAACAAGTTAGATGCCGCCTATCACAGCGCACTGAGATTTGTCACAAATTGTGAAGCACTTACACATCACTGTACCCTGTATGCCAAGGCAGGTTTGCCATCACTTACTGTACGGAGGCTCAGTCATTGGTACACGTTTATTTATAAAGCTTTGTTGGGTAAACTCCCGTATTATATCTGCTCTCTGATAACACAGAGAGTTGCAAGCAGCTATTGTCTGAGATCGCATGATGTAGTATTGTTAGATGTGCCAAGAACAAGGACTGTCTTAGGTAAGACAGCTTTTATGTGCGCAGCTCCACTTGCTTGGAACAATCTTCAGCAAGAATTGAAACTGAGCAATTTCATTCCTCTGCATGTTTTTAAAGCTAGGCTAAATGAAATGCTCGTTGATACTATGGGTACTTGTAAATGTCTATAACTATGTAAATGTATCCTGTAAATATAATGTATGATGACCTTTATTGTTTTATGTTTCATGTGGAACCTATATGCTGCAGGTCTCCCTTGAAAAAGAGATATATGATCTCAATGGGACCAATCTGGTTAAATAAAGGTTTGAAATGAATGCTGTATGAGAAACCAATGTGAGTTTGGAAAATTGCACAATATAAATATATTCTAGTAGACCTCAACAATGGAATTATGATCAGTAGAAATGGCCATGACATGGGACCTTTAAGTTTGAACTTTGAACAATGTAATGAGGTTTTTTTTAGTTTAACAGGTTTAGTACACAGAAATTACAGGTTTATGAGTAGTAAAACTACACTATAAGTTAGGGTGAAATAAAGCCTGTATAAAACATCTGTTGGATAAATTATAATCTTAGAAAAAAATTGTAATTTCGTGTATAAAGCAACACTTGAACTGTGTTTAAATGAAACCACCATAATGCTACATAAATGGAACAACAGAATCATGCCTTAAAAGGTTAATTAAAGTCATTACATATCTTTATAATGTGCTTTGTTCAATGTGGCATTTTTAGGCAGTTTATCAATTTGTCTTTTTCCACATCTTCCTACACACTGACCCCATGATGACATCTTGAAGTTTGGGCTGATACGCAGCAACTTTGTACAGTAGATTTTTTTCAGGACATTTGATTTAACTTTGTATGCTAATGTTAGTGGTCAGATTTTCAAGAAGCATTTGCATTGGCAGCAACACACGGGTGCCCTTATTACGTTAATTGAATAAACTCAGACTATTTTAAATGGGAAAAAAAACATTCTGAGTAAAACATGACGGCTTTGCCTGTGCAGCACTGCTTCAACTTTTCCACACAAGAGAAAAAAGCTTGCAAACTTACGCGTATTGGCTGTAGTATCGGCCATTGATGGACAGAAGCTAACCGGAGGGCTGCTGCTGATGTTTTGGACAGCCGGCCGTTGTCGTGGTCAAACTAAACCAAACTGAAAGGAGGGACTTTCTGCAAACATCCACGTATTTCCTGATTCCCAAAGAGTGCATATACGCCCTAATCTTAAAGTGGTACTCCCCAACTCCATCTATCAAAGAGTAATACACAGGCAGCGGGAACGAGAGGGTTCACTCATGCTACTTCCCTCTTGGTTTGTTGTTCATAAAAAAGGCAGTTTTTGGGCTGAAAAGCAAACTGCAGGCAGTTTGCTTTTCAGCCCAACTGTATACTGTTTATCTCAGACGCGGAGGGATACTGAGTTGTTGTGAAAAGTAACTTACAATTCTACCCGTGGTATACGCTCAGTATACCACGGCTAAGAACCAATCAGATTGCTTGATTTTACTTGTCCGTTTTATAAATGTAAATAGACTAAGATATACAAGAACGGAATGTAAAATAAAATGTTCTACAGTTAAAGGTGGGGTAGGTACATTTGAGAAACCGGCTCGAGATACACTTTTTGTTATATTCCATGGAATGCTCTTAACATCCCGATAGCAATTAATATCTTAAGTGCTTTGACAAAAAATCCATAAAAAAATGTCATCTGTGGAAGCCGTAGTACTGTAAAAAGCACGACCAATTATTTTAGCCGGGCCTACCTGCCTGTGCACAAACGTATCTCGTGCCCTCATTGGTCATGTGCGCGTTCGTGTGTGTTGGAGGAGGGGCTCTATAAGGAAGTGGCAGATTTTCTCCGGTTGTGTATTTTCAAATTCTAGCGATCTCGAGCCGGTTTCTCAAATTTACCTACCCTACCTTTAAGTAAATACTGCAATAAACACTAACTGCAATTAAACAAGTAATATTCAAACGAGCTCAACATTGACTACAAGTCATACCACATCATTTGGACATTATGTTGTATTAGCCTTGAGTAAAATGAATGTAAGTGTTTTGCATAATTCTCTAGATTAAGGCGCCATCTACAGTATGCAAAGCACCTGTGTCACAGTTGTTTAAAATGTCATTTCAGAATTGTAGGCTAGTACAGAGAGAGATGATTCCTACAGTATGCTTTTCTTAAGATGCAAAGCTCTAATTCAGTTTTCTGAAACAGGATGTGAAATCTTCATATAGGCCTTTTTCAGCCAAGTGTATGCACATTGAAATATGTTGCCTCAATTTAAGAGACTTTCTTCTTTGGGAACTGCACTTTAAAACCCCTTAGGCATCAAGAGGAATCAAAACAGGAGAAAGACACAACACATTGCGCAGAAAACCCTGAAGAAGTATCACTGCACCCGCCTGAGGAATGTTCTGATTATGGGAGACCTATGACACAAATGGAGGAGTCTCAACTGCCCGTCACCCCCCCTGTCAACGCCTTTGAGGATACTCTTCATTCATCCCCCAGCTCTCTCTACTCTCCGCTCACCCTTTCACCCTCGCCCTCCCCCCTGGAGTTCGATGACCGCATGAAGGCGAGATGCAGGGTTGGCAGCATGTCCTTTACCCCCGCCCCTCAACGACGCCCACCAAAATCACCGAAGACAAGCCTACGTCAACCACCTCCCCCCCTGGCAGCATCTCCTTTACCCCCGCCCTTCCACAACGCCCACCAAAATCACAGCAGAGACGCGCACCATCTCCCCCGTCTTCATCACCGTGCCTACGTCAACCACCTCCCATCCCTTCAAGAAAGCATCTGCAGTCTCCGAAGCCTGATAAGGATGTGTGTGTACAAAACGCAACAAACTTTTACTGATATGTGCTGGGTCCAGGCTCAAGGGCATATGGCACTCTCAACTCTTTCCAGCACATGCCGGGGCCCTGCCTGCCAGTAGCTTTGCCGATATCTGTGTTGATAGGTAATAGATTAAGAGCGGTAAATCAGCTTAGAAACAGGAAGTGCTCAAACGTTTGTGTGAGGTTATCAAATTTAGCAGTGATTCCATGTCAGCCACAGCTTGTCACAACATTTTTTACTGATAGTGTATTTAACAAACTTAAACTAGCTTTATTAAATGTCAGGTCTTTGGCAGGAAAAACATTTTTAATCAATGATTTTATCACTGAGCACAATCTCGATTTTATGTTTTTAACGGAAACTTGGATTGAACAAAATAACAGTGCAGCTGTTCTTATCGAATCAACCCCTCCCAACTTTAGTTTTATGAGTCAGGAAAGAATGCATAAGAAAGGGGGTGGAGTTGCTATTTTGTTCAATGATTCCATTCAATGCAGGAAGACATCTTATGGGGACTTTGCTTCTTTTGAATATGTGGCCCTTCAGCTGAAATGCTCCTCTCGAGCTCTGTTCCTAAATATCTATAGACCACCCAAATACTGTGCAAGCTTTTTTGATGATTTTACTGAACTGCTGTCTATAGTGTGTATTGACTTTGACCGTTTAGTCATTGTTGGTGATTTTAACATCCATGTTGACAACCCCCAGGACAGAGGGGCTAAAGAACTGTTTTGTGTTCTTGATAACTATGGACTGACTCAGCATGTGGCGGAGCCCACGCACAATAAGGGGCATACTCTGGACTTAATTATCTCAAAGGGTCTGAATATCTCAAAGGTTGTGGTGACTGATGTTGCACTCTCTGATCATACCTGTGTTTTCTTTGAGAGCTCTATTTCTGTTCACAAAAATGTTCAGAAAGAGGTAACCACAAAGCGATATTTAACAGAAAATACTAGGGAAATGTTTACTCCGAATTTTTCATCCACACTTGCCCCTGCTAACATCTCAGTAAATGAGCTAGTAGATCATTTTAATTCAAAAATTAAAAATGTTATAGATACCATTGCTCCAACTAAGGTAAAGGAAGTGATTAGCAAGAAAATATCTCCATGGAGAAAGGCCATGACCGTGAGAACAGAAAAAAGAGAGTGTCGAAAAGCTGAACGTAGGTGGCGAAAAACAAATCTCCAGGTTCACTTTGAAATCTATAAAGAGAGACTTGGCCTTTATAATTTGGAATTGAAAAACGCACGACAGTCTTTCTTCTCTGACATCATTACCAAAAACAAAAACAACGCACGTGCCTTGTTTGCTACCGTCGACAGACTAACTAACCCCCCAGTGTCAGTAGCATCTGAATTTCTATCCACCAGGGCGTGCAATGATTTTGCCTCCTTCTTCACTGACAAAATTCAGAAAATTAGACAAGCAGTCAGTGCCTCTACATCAGGTACAGCAAATGTTTTGTCCCTATGTCCACCTAATATCAATTCAAACACCATGACACAATTCCATCAGATTAATGGTAAAAACTTAGAGGACATTATTCAACTTCTGAAATCCTCCTCCTGCTGCCTTGATATTATTCCAACAGGATTTTTCAAAGATGTTTTTCCTTGCATGGCCTCAGATCTACTTCATATAGTAAACACATCTCTTCACTCAGGTATTTTTCCAGAGGCCCTGAAAACTGCAGTCATTAAACCGCTCTTAAAAAAGAATAATCTAGATGCCTCAGTAATGAACAATTACAGGCCAATATCAAACCTGCCATTTCTAGGTAAAATCATTGAAAAAGTTGTATTTCAACAGTTGAGTAACTTCTTGCATTTAAATAACTGTTTGGATGTGTTCCAGTCAGGATTTCGTCCAAACCACAGCACTGAGACTGCTCTTGTAAAGGTCTTCAATGACATCCACTTAAACACAGACAGTGGCAGAACTTCAGTGTTAGTATTATTAGATCTCAGTGCTGCGTTTGACACTGTTGACCACAACATATTACTAGACCGACTAGAAAACTGGGTGGGACTTTCGGCAACAGTTCTAAATTGGTTTGAGTCCTACTTAAAGGACAGAAAAAACTTTGTTTCTATAGGTAAATACACATCTGAGTTGACAAATATGACATGTGGGGTACCTCAAGGCTCCATCTTGGGGCCTCTTCTCTTTAACATCTACATGCTACCACTGGCTCAGATAATGAAAAACAACAAAATAAGTTACCATAGCTATGCGGATGACACACAAATTTACGTGACAATTTCACCAGGAGATTATGCTCCAATTCAAACACTGAGTAAGTGCATTGAACAAATCAATGACTGGATGTGTCAGAACTTTCTCCAATTAAACAAAGATAAAACTGAGGTAATGGTTTTTGGAGCCAAGGCAGAACGTGTGGGAGTTGGCGCTGAGCTTCAGTCTGCAATGTTCAAAACAACAGATAAAGCCAGAAATCTAGGTGTAGTCATGGACTCTGACCTGAGTTTCAACTGTCACATTAAAACAGTTACTAAATCAGCCTACTATCACCTAAAGAACATATCTAGGATTAAAGGACTAATGTCACAGCAGGATTTGGAAAAACTTGTCCATGCTTTTATCTTCAGTAGACTCGACTACTGCAATGGTGTCTTTACAGGCCTCACTAAAAAATCTATTAGAAAGCTGCAGCTAATTCAGAACGCCGCTGCTCGAGTCCTCACTAACACTAAGAAAGTGGATCACATCACTCCTGTTCTGAAGTCCTTACACTGGCTTCCTGTGTGTCAAAGAATAGATTTCAAAATATTGTTGCTGGTTTATAAAGCTTTGAATGGTTTAGGCCCAAAATACATGTCTGACCTACTGCTAAATTATGAACCATCCAGAACTCTCAGGTCTTCAGGGACTGGTCAGCTTTCTGTCCCCAGAGTCAGAACTAAACATGGTAAAGCAGCATTCAGTTATTATGCTCCAAATATCTGGAACAAACTCCCAGAAACCTGCAGGTCCGCTGCAACTCTTACTACTTTTAAATCCAGGCTGAAGACTTTTCTTTTTGCCGCTGCTTTTAATTGAACTATTCACATCTTAAACTGAACTGTAACTTTTAACTTTTATCCATGTATTTTTTCTTTTAATGTTTATTTTATTATCTTTTTTTTTTAATGACTGATTTTAAATGCCATTTTTAAAATGTCTTCCATTTTTGTAAAGCACTTTGAATTACCTTGTGTTGAAAGGTGCTATATAAATAAACTTGCCTTGCCTTGCCTTGCCTTAGGCAAAGGTGACATATGTGATCTTGGGATATTAAGATAACTCTTCAGTGATTAAAGAACCTCTGTTTAAGATAGTCCAAACAACATCAGCAATAAAGATCTGTGAAGCAAAAATCTAACAAGAAATGTTCATGTGGTCAACTTTTTAAAAAAAAATCAATATAAAATGCTGTAAATATCTGTTGACAATGAGTAGTGTTAAAAAAAAGCACTGTCAGCAGGATTATGTGCAAAAAAAGGTTTTAATTTACAAAAATATGTTTGGAAAAAGGCAAAAGGTTAAAAAAATAAGCTGAGAAAGACCCTGCTGCCTCACTCCAAGCTGCCACGTATTTCCTTTTACTGTAACCCAGTAAAATAGTTTTCCCATTACTTCCAAAATTGGCAGAGACCTCCGTGACGTCACTCAAAGTTTAGAAAAGCTGATGACACTAACCTGCGTCTTCACTATCTATTAATAGCAGATGATCTGATACCAAAGAAAGGTTTAGCCCGTTAGATGCTAATCTTGGGAAGCACAAATAAAACTAATAAGAATACAAATAAATCAATACCTAATGTCATTTTTAAGTTACATTTATTACTAGCATTTTCAAGTTTTATTGCACCATAGTGTTTTCCCTCCTACGAAGTTAATGTTATGCAATGCTGCCTTCTACTGGACACACTCATGCTTACATTTGGATCTGCATGCCTACTTGCAGTATGAATTATATTACATTTAATCTAGCTGATGCTTTTTCTCTAAAGCAACATACAATAAGAACAATAAACCATTAAGATACAAACTTAAACTGCAAGAATCATGCAGGTTTATTCTCTTAAAGTGAGCCACACCATTGTTGGTGCATGTGCATTAGCTTTAAATAGGCTTAACTTTGTAAGTGCTATTAAAGGTGGGGTAGGTAATTTTGGAGAAACCAGCTCGAGTGCGCTAGAATTTGAAAATATACAACCAGAAAAAATCTGCCACTTCCTTAAAGAGCCCCTCCTCCAACACACACGAACGCGCACATGACCAATGAGGGCACGAGATAAGTTTGTGCACAGATGGAAGGCTGACAGGCAGTAGACCATCCAGTTATTTTAGCCGGGCCGGCTAAAATTATTGGTCGTGCTTTTTACAGCGCTACGGCTTCCACAAATGACATTTTTTTATGTATTTATTGTCAAAGCATTTAATATATTCATTGCTATCGGGATGTTAAGAGCATTCCATGGAATATAACAAAAAGTGTTTCTGAAATAAATTACATACCCCACCTTTAAACCTAACAAAAAGACATAGGCTATTCTATAGTATAGAATATGTCTTTTTGTTTAATAGCCAAGTTGCGGGGAAAACAGGTGGGTTATAAATATGAATGTATGCATGATTTAGCATGCAAATGTATGCACTGTGCAAGATGTGAAAAACATAGTTGACATTAAATGATTTCACACGTCAAATGTGAAGTTCACATGGATTGGGTTTCACAAACACGTGACTTACATTTAATGGTATGATTTATTTGTAGCATGTATTATTGCCTTTGTAGCCTGTCTATTACTTTAAATTAGGTACCTTTAGAGTGGTTAACATGATTGTGGTTAACATGTTTGCAACAAGAAGTGGACTCAAGCACATGTTGGCACCTGGTGCAAAACACCAGACAGACAGAGATCAACGAATGAAAAGCTGCAAATCAAAATGAACAGGACACACAGATGAAAACCCACATCAACATAATCATGACTCAAACATCAGAAAATCTGCCGAGCATGATATTATTTTTTGTTTTGCACTTCTCCTTTGGAGTAAATTGATTCCTTCTCAACAAAGGGTTAATGTTGTATTATACATTGGTAATATATTATTAACAGTATACACTCTAGTCAGACCTGTACTAGTGAGTAAACCTGCAGATATATGCAGCTGTACAAAAACCCAGTGGTTAAGTCTCCCTGCAACTTCCAGTAAATAAACTCAGAGAGATGCACGTCAACAAATAGCAGAAAGACCAAATAACAGTTAAATCTGAAGAAAGTAGCACATTTGGACAAAGGCGTAAAGAACAGTCTTAATGTGGGGCTCACGTGGCACTATGAAGGGACAGATAGAGTTGTGCATGCATAAGAATATGTATGTTATTTTGAATAATTTTCCAACTCAGTCAGTAGGCAAATACCAGTTTTCACTCGACTGCTTTACTTACCGTGCAGGGATAAATGATAATATAACATGTAATTACGTTATAAATGATAATGTATCTTTGTGGATTAAGCCACCTGGCAGTACATAACGATTACCTGCAACATATGTGATGCTTACGCAGATATATGCATCAATAATTACAAACCAATAACATACTGTAGGCATAATATATTATTCCCAAATGGACCATTCTGCAGGATGAGGACTCTTCCTACCACTGACTATACATTAGTTTAATGCAAAGATATATAATGAATGTTCTTTATGCAGTGTTTATTCTACTGTTATCATGATCAAATATTGATTGACAAAATAATCTCAACCAAGATAAGAAGATGTATTCATGCTGATATGTTGATATAGTCTTTATAGTGATAGGTGTGTATTTTTTGTTTTATGTGCTTTGGGACACAGTAAATATGCTCCCATTAAATACTAGAGTGCGTTATTGTAGTAATTGTTATTTACCCCCTTGCATGTGCGCTATATCTTCACTGTTTACAGCCTCTCACCAACCACACCGCCAGCCTCGTGCCTTTTGAGAGGGCATGCAGAGCAAACGACGTCACCATCCAGCAGCACGTTGAAATGTGCATGCCGAGGCTTTGCCGCAGCCGTAAAGACGAGGCAAGCGCTCAGCAGGAATATTCCCCTCGTGGATCTGTGCATGTGTAGAGAGACACAACCCAGACTGAAAGCTTTTCTCTGGAGTTTAAACAGAATCCTAACGTTTGTCAATCATCTTTGCTTAGTTTATTCTGAATAAGATTATAAATGCACGTTTCCAAGATCAATAATACACGTACAATGATGATGATGATGATGATGATGATGATGATGATGATGATGATGATGATGATGATGATGATGATGATGATGATGATTATTATTATTATCATCATCATTATCAATTTTATCTGCAGCTTATTTAAAAATGAAATCCAAAAACGTAATATACCTCCATTTATGACATATAAACATGTTTAACACACTTCACATATTTTATTCCAATTCTATTTCAATGTAAATACTGCTAAATTAACATTTATTTTAATTGTAATGTTATTATAGTTTTCTTAAAATAGTTTTCTATCTGTGTTTTAACTTCTTTTTTTTACTTTTATTTATGCACCACAATACCAAATCAAATTCCTCGTAGGCCTATGTGTCAACCTACCTGGTAATAAACCTGTTTCTGAATAATTAAACGCTACTCTTTGATTATACTTATCATAGTAACTACAGTATACTACAGTATAACAACATAAGGTGTCTCTACATGAAATTACACTACGATGGTATTACCCGTATATTACAGTCAACCAAGTAGGCCACATGTGTGGAGAGGGATCCGCCCTCTCATGTCTGTTTGGAACCTATGGTTTGGAACTAAACTCAGGACCAGACACTCTGCAACGTGATCTCAGAGCCCCGTGCTACAAGCCACGCCCCTATCAGCCAATCAGAACGCGCAGGGGCGGGTCTGGGCGGGGACATAAACTCAATCTGTCCAATCACGGTGGCGATTCAATATTACTTGCTAGACCTTCCACTGGCACGTGTGTCCCTGCGTGTAAACTACTGTAGGGGGGTCGAGCAAAAATGTTTAGAGCATATGCAGACCAGTGAGCAAAGGCGGTCGGGGCTACAAGGAGTGCTGATGCTTCTTATTGACTTTCACACACCTTACCCAGGAATATCAAATCTGGTGTCGTTTTGAAACATATCTACGGTAAGCTGGTCGTTGTAATATTAATGTCTGTCACTCTTGCCTTCAAGCTAACGTTAGCTTTCTAGCTGTCACTTCGCACTGCCCACATAATGTTTTCCCTTAATTTGACGGCTTAATTAAGTAGATAGAACAATAGATACATGTGTTTGGATTTATGAGGTGATTAAGCTATTCAGACAATCTACTGAGAAAGCTGTCTTTAACGCTTTACTGTCGCTGACACGATAACAACACGTTTATAACGTTATCTCTTTAAGGTAGAAGAAGACAACACCACTAATGACAAAGCCTGCAAATATCAGATTCCTCCACATTTCATGACCTTTTTATTCTTTGACATAGTAAACTTTTCAGTTTGAGTTTTTATGGTGTTGACACGCATGTGCAAATTGCAAAATATATTTACTTATCAGTATCAGGGCTGCTAAATGCACTACATGCCTCCTACTGTGCAGCATGTACGTTATGCTTGCAAACGATAACGTTAGACATGTTGTGTTGATGCACATCATGCATTTGCATTAGTGAGAATGCACATGGGGCGTATACAGTTCTGCAAGAGGGCTGCATGGATGCTCTGTGTGTCGACAAATGTGCTGCTGTAAATGCACCATAATTATCTGTCATTGCATAGTTATTGACACCAAAAGCACACGATGGACGTCTGCAAGGGTATCTGCAGGTCCTTGCAGATATCTCACAATATAATGTCCAAGTGCGCAACGCAGCTTCACAGCAACATCCAACAAGTTTGCATGTGCCAGGTATTGTAGTAAACAGAAGATAACAAAGAAAGGTGAAGTAACCTTTCTTCACTTAATGTTCAAACTAAGCTTCAAATATAGATGGTTCAGCGTGTGCAAAGACCAAGAACATGACACTTTTCCCACCAACAAGTATTATTGTGCATCGATGGCAGGTAGTGGCACAGGTGGTGCAATCTGCATGTTAACTGTATGATCACATGTTTGTTAAGGACTGACTCATCATTTGAAACAGGACAACTAAACAGTTTACAGTTTTCCATCACCGTGATACTTTAATATGGGAATGACTCACCAGCAGTACCTTGTTTGGACTTAGATGGTTGTTGCAACGCAATTGTTGTTTGAACATTGTTTGTCCTGTTTTTGATCACAAACTAAGACACTTAGCTTTTCACATATTTTCTAATCCACTATAAATGTGACCAAATTGCCTTTGAAGACGGTGGAAAACAAAAAATGTAAGACTACAAAGGACAGAGAGTGAGATATTTAGGGAGATTAGTTAGGTAGCAGTGGGAGACCAATGACACTAATGCAAAGTGAGTACTGTGGATTGAATTTGATATAATATTTTCATTTGAAATCTTTAAATTAGTGTACATTCCTGTTCATAGTAATGTCATTAATATATTTTAATGTTATTCCTACTAAGAAGTCATGGCCATGAGGTCCCCTAACTGATCGTGAATCAGTTGAGTATCTTGCTATCCTTCCATATTACAATATTAAAACTGGAGGCTGAGCTGAGACCAGTATCTGGCAGTCAGCCAATAAGCAGCCCAGCCTCTGCGTGGCTCTCTCTCTGATTGGTCCGGCTAATAAAATATGTCAACCAATCAGAAGCCGCCAATGCTTGCTGAGCGCACCGCCGCGGACACGTGCAGCATGTACACAGAGAGCTGTGCTGGCAGAGTGATGATAGTCACTGGAAATTGCAATGTGAATTTATTCCCCGAATAGTAAGAAGGAAATAAAAACGATTTTCTTAATGTTTTTGAATAATGTGAGCATGTCGTGATGATGTGAAGGGCGGGGGTAGATCCCACATGTTCTCGCACGGAGCTACGCCACACCTTCCTGCAGCCCTCAATGCAGTGAGGATGTGAAAGTTTCATTATCTACGAGAACAGGTCATGTGACCCCTGTTCTGTACAAGTTGTATCTTTATTGTATCGCTTGTAATCATCTGATGGGCTTGCTGAATGACTCAGTGATTGTACATCATGTTGTTCATTTTAAATGACAGGCTCATGCAAAGAACACTGTCTTTGATGCTGTCTATTATCTGATTAAATGAGAGTTTCTTTGTTTGTTCTGATAAAGAAGTGCCCCTTGATCAAAATGAATATGTTAGAACCTTTCTATAAATAAGGAACATATAAACACACATGTGATAATTATAAAATTTAAATTTAAATTT
Source organism: Trematomus bernacchii (assembly GCF_902827165.1). Lineage (NCBI taxonomy): Eukaryota > Metazoa > Chordata > Actinopteri > Perciformes > Nototheniidae > Trematomus > Trematomus bernacchii. The sequence goes on along the minus strand of NW_022987686.1, from coordinate 950,147 downwards.
AAAATGTTCTCACATTTGAGAAACGTGAAGAGAGGCCTGTTGAAAGTCTTTTGCTAATGGTTGACCTAACCCTTCGCCTATACATTTTGAGCTTTTTTTCTTTCTTCAACATTTGTATAAGAGTGATGATGCATTTGCCTTCCCACACAAAAATAGACACATCCTGATATAATCATAGATTGGTCTTAATGAGTGCATTTCCTGTGAATAATTTGAACAATCAGGTGGCATTAAGCCTCAGTGGTTCGCATTATTACCTCACACTGTCGTGGTTTCCTGCATGTCAGTGTGAGGTTTTCATGGCCACCCCGTGTTTCTGTGTTTTTTTTACCATGTGCTTTGGATTCTTCCCTGCTTAGCAAGACATGCATGTTAGGTACACTGGAAGCAAAATCGATGTGTCTTGCTCGATTGAATTTGAGGATGCACCCTATAACCAAATAGCCCACTACAGCTAACATAGCAAGTGTACAGCTGCATGTGAGCAGCCTGTACACTGTTCCCCACCAACACTTCCACCTCCACTACCACCTCTACCCACCTCCACCACCTCTACCCACCTCCACCACCGTGTGGTTTTTCCATCACCTGTCGAGGTGTGAGTTGATGCCAGCCTACATCGACGCCTACTCACGCCCTGCTTGCATATTTCACGATCATTATTTCTCCTTCCCTCGCCAATTTCAGCCATAGCTCAGTTTGTCACGTGTATCAACCAAACATATGCTAATTTGAATGTAGCATCATATGAATTTGTCAAACTGAATACTTGCAGTTGTTTACCATTATCCACTCCAAGTTGTTACGTTTGCTTTGGTTATGTCCGTATAATGAGTCATATTTGTCATTAGCGGTTTGCACCTGTTATCCTCTGTTCAGATGTAATGAGCAATCTCCGGCTGGTGGGGGGTCACTGTCCACTCAGCCATGTTGTGTTAGTGAATCAGAACAGGAAGCGTTGAATCAGTGCAGGGACATAAATAATTAAACAAGTCCTGATCCAATTCTGCACTTAAAACATCACTGCACACCGAAAGGAGCAGGTAAAGCTGGTGTGGGGAAGATAGGTGTAGACATTTGTAAGGATTGAGGACAGGGCCTGCGTGTTCTCCCGGCTTAAAGGATTACGGGGCGTATTCTTTGCACAAGGAATAAACAGCAATCATTTTAAACTTGTATAGGTAGTGGCCTGATGTTAACTTTTAAATTACTATTACACTGTATTATTGTAATAACCCTTTTATACTAAGCTTTGTTTCGCCCCCCCTGGTGTTCTGTTGTGACTGTCCTCTGGGTGAAATTGGATTAAGCTTTGGCGATTAACAAATGTAATTTCGTCATTAGCACTTGTAGACCAGTGCTAAATTTAGATGCATACGCACTTGCTGCATGCTAATGGGGATTATTGTCATTTTGTGTTTAAGATGGGGTGGTGTTTTTATTCGAGATAATCTGAGTAAAAAATGCTAACAGCTGGGGCTCTGTGCTGCCACAACAACCACAAACACTTCTGAAAAACATACATTTTCCAAACCAAGGCTGTGACAGCGGCCCATGGCCACATTTGAAGCTTTGAGGCCAGCAAGATAAACTCATCATAAGCGCTCCATTTTGTCTCTTCATAGCTGTAAGACTTGAACATTATAAACATTTTGTCATCATGCAGCTAATTTGACTAATTCTTTACTCTTTCCATCTATGTCCTTTCTCCACAATCTCAGATGACCTTCATCTGAAGCATCACATCTCTGAAGAGGCAAGAAGACGAGATACAGAGTGTTCTCAGCTCTCACCAAGAGCTGTTCTCCCACTCTCCCTCACAATCTCTCATCCCATCTGTTGGAGCCCAGTTGCCAAGGCTGTTTCGTAAACAGAAATTCATCTCTTATCTGCATCACTTGAGTGACCTTTCAAGATAATTGCACAGTTTTGGAAGGGCAGCCTTCGCTTTTTGGTCATTTGCTAAATTATTACAACCATTTGAACATCTGCACTTTTTAAAAACCTTAAAGGGAGGGCCCAAACTCTCTGATTTACCGTTTTTTTTGCACCAAAAACAATGTGTTTCTCTGTTAACGACAAGCCAATAAGTTAGTTATTGCTGTTTTCACCTTGGCTGATACCTTAAAAAAAGCTGCTCCAGCCTCATCCTACTCTAGTATGAGTTATGACAACTCTAATTCATTGCCCAGCAGCAGCCCTAGAGGGCGAGTGGCAAGGGCCGACAAGAAAGAAAATGAACAGGAAGCAGAATCAGAAGGGTTAAACTCTCTGAAAACGAGCAGCGTTAAGCCCAGTGCTAATGGCACCTCTAGAGGTGGCTCAACTGGCGGCTCATCTCCCAGTGTGGGGTCGGCGTCTGGAGGCTCGTCCCGAGACCGTAGGGGACCCAACTCAGATGATATGGACGGACACTCCAGCGGAAACGACTCTGGGGAGAGGGAGAGCGAAGGCGGGATGGAGAGAGACGGCGGGTCGCGCGGGCGCCAGTCCGTACGCAGCTCCCACAGCTCGTCCAATGGAAAGGACTCTGGCATGATGCTGGAAAACACTGAGAGCAACAAGAGGTAAGAGAAAGAGAAGCTAAGTGACAAAAATAACATTTGAAAAAATATCCATAGCAACAGTCTTTATGCCAAAAGGCTCTTCTTGCATCACTTGCTAACACATGCTAATTCCACATCTGATCCAGCATGTAACGTTCACCATAATCATCTCTGTCTCTTCTTCCCCAGCACCAACTCCCAGAGCCTCTCTCCTCCCAGCAGCTCCCTGGCCTACAGCCTGCTGTCCACCAGCTCTGAGCACGACCCCCCCTCCACCTCGGGCTGCAGCAGCAACCAGTCGGCGAGGGTGCAGACCCAGAAGGATCTGATGAAGGCCATCAAGGAGCTGAAGCTCCGCCTACCAACGGAGCGCAAGGCCAAGGGTCACACCAGCACACTAAATGCACTCAAATACGCACTGCAGTGTGTCAAACAAGTCCGAGGTGAGGGGGTAGCTTCTTAAAAATGCCAAATGTGACAATTTTGTGGTGATCAATGTTTTTAAGTCTTTTTTGAATAACTCTTGAAGCTATAATGTTTTAGTTTCTGCCATTTGCATTAGGCTTACTACAATATAAAAACAATTCTTTACCTATATACCCATCCTGACTCATTTATTGTGATTTTTTTACAGCCAACAAGGAGTACTATCACCAGTGGAGCGTAGAGGAGTGTCAGGGCTGCAGTCTGGACCTGTCGGCCTTCACTATTGAGGAGCTTGACAACATCACATCAGAGTACACACTCAAAAACACAGTACGTTCATATAAAATACTCCAGCACTCAAGAAGTTTATCTAATAAAAAGTATTTGTTTAAAGTGATTTTATTCTAAGCTTTCCTCCTACAATTTTCCTTTCAGGACACTTTCACCATGGGCGTGTCATTCCTGTCAGGGAAGGTGGTGTACGTATCGCCTCAGGGCTCTTCCCTGTTGCGCACTAAGCCCGAACGTCTCCAGGGGGCGATGTTCTCTGAACTTTTGGCCCCGCAGGACGTCAGCACTTTCTACAGCGGTACAGCACCCTGCCGTCTGCCAAACTGGGCCTCTTGCATCGGGTCAGGTGAGCGGAAAAAAAGATCACATTTTGGAAAGAGGGGTTAGAAAAAGGGATATGAAAATAGTTGTGATTCCAGACAGAAATGATGCTCAATGTCTGACTTGTTCTCCAACTCTCTTTCCTCTCAGCTTCTTTTCCAGTGGACTGCACTCAGGAGAAGTCCATGTTCTGCCGGATAAGTGCCGACCGGACGCATGGCGGCGAGATGCGCTACTACCCGTTCCGCCTCACGCCGTACCAGCTCACCATCAGAGACTCAGACGACTCTGAGCCACAGCCCTGCTGCCTGCTCATCGCCGAGAGGGTCCACTCCGGATACGAAGGTATTTGTCATTTTACTACAGCTACTCTCTACTATAGCTAAAGTCACAACGTATTTGAAGCTTAAAACTGATTCTTCTTGCATAAAATGTGTAATTTTCAATTGAGCAGCTCTCCACATGATGATGACCATTACTCACTGTGTAATTTAAAACTAGTTCAACTCAATCTTGAAATGATCTGTGTGTGGGAGAGAAGAGAACAATAGCAGACACATTGAAAACCATTCTCCTCTGAATATGGATTATATCATAGACACCAAATGATTGGGTCTAAATAGCAGTTAAAGCTTTTTATTATATGTATAGTCTTATGTACTTATTTCTCATCTGTTATATCTTCTTCCTCTGTTCCTCTCAGCTCCTCGTATCCCTCCAGACAAGAGGATCTTCACTACAAGTCACACTCCGAGCTGCATCTTCCAGGAAATTGACGAGAGGTCAGTTATTCATCACTTTCCATCTGTGATTATTGAATTGTAAACTGATCTGTTAGTCTAGGACGTAATCAAACATTGTATTAACAGTGTGTAAATACATTTTGTGTTTGCAGGGCAGTGCCATTGTTAGGATACCTGCCTCAGGACTTGGTGGGAACCCCCATCCTGCTCTACATTCACCCTGAAGACAGGCACATAATGGTGGCTATACATGAGAAGAGTGAGTTTATTTAGCACTGCACATACTGTAACTTCTGCTCACATTAGTCATACACTTATATGACTGAGTTAGGTCTCAAAATCTTCAAGTCGTTGCGGGTTCCAGAAATGATCAGTTTTAGTATTTTATCCTCATATGTCTGCACTTTTGTCTCTTCAGTCCTTCAGTTTGCAGGGCAGCCGTTTGACTATTCGCCTTTGAGGATGTGTACCAGAAACGGGGAATATGTGACCATCGACACCAGCTGGTCGTCCTTTGTCAACCCCTGGAGCCGGAAGGTGGCATTCATCGTAGGGCGCCACAAAGTCAGAACGTAAGATCAATAATTCACTCAATTAAAAAACTAAACTCCCAAGAGCCTTCAATATTAAAAGTATTAACAAAGGAAAGTGAATGAAAGGAAATATGGTTGATTGTGACATTCATAGAGATTAAGAATCTTATAATAGACTGTTTGTTAAAAGACCAAAGCTCAACCCCTGCCATAGCAACGTCTACACTCAGGTGTCTTCCTAGTGTGCTTAGATTTTCTCTTTCCCCCGTTTCCAGGAGCCCTCTGAATGAAGACATGTTCACGGCACCTCAAGGCTGTGAGACTTGGACCACCACCCCCGACGTGGTGCAGCTGAGCGAGCAGATCCACCGGCTCCTGGTGCAGCCGGTGCACAGCGGCAGCTCCCAGGGCTACAGCTCGCTGGGCTCCAGCGGCTCCCGAGGCTCCCGGCGCTCCCACCAGCAGCACCTCAGCGCCGCCTCGTCCAGCGACAGCAACGGCCCCGCCATCGACAAAGCTGCCGTCGCCGTCGCTCTGCGCAAACCTGTGAGTCTGAGCAGCTAGGGCTTGTAGATGTAGCTACATTTTTGTCTCAAGAGTGTAACAGTAAATGAAATACAATGTAAGAGGAATGTTCGTCTAACGTGTTTGGTGCCGTTATTTTTCTAGATGACTTTCCAGCAGATCTGCAAAGATGTCCACATGGTCAAGACGAACGGACAGCAGGTTTTCATCGAGTCTCGCCACAGGCCACTACCCAGGAAAACCAGCAGCACAGGTAAATTAAAAGCACCGTTACACAGTATAGGGTTGGAACTCAAAAAAGGGAGAATAATCAAACTGTGGCTTTTCGTTGTCATAAGTAGATGGGGTTCCAAGTGATATTCCTCACATGTAACGTCAAAAAGACTCCATTTAAATGCTTCCTGTTCCTCTCTTTTCTCCGTCCAGGCGCAACAAGCATCAGAGCAATCAGCAGCGACCCAATCAGAGGCTTGATCGCCGACATGACGATACCCCCCAAAGCTTTGCTCCCTGCTCCCCTCGTACCAAAGGAGCCTCCTACTGGCTACTCCTACCAGCAGATCAACTGTCTGGACAGCATCATAAGGTGTGTGTGCAAGCATAAAGCCATTCTGTATCTATCTTAGCATTTCTTTAAGGGTTATGACTTCACTAATCCAACATCTCTCTTACTCTACGCAGGTACTTGGACGGCTGTAACATTCCTAACACGGTCAAAAGGAAGTGCGGCTCTTCCTCCTACACGTCTGACGAGGACAAGCAGCAAGATGGCGCCTACAACACAGGTATTTTTCTTTTGCCTCGTTATGTTGGTGTGTAGTTTGGTGTTTTAACTTAAATACTCAGATCCACTTATTTAAGTTAATTTCTTTTGTTTTGGTCAGCGTGTATTTACCAACAAAATTACCTATGGAACATCTTTTTGTTGTTGAATGTGGATTTTCGTTTTGTCTTGTGAACCGCCTCCTTGATTAAGATGAAGCATGCTCTGTTGGTGTGTCTTGTCTGTGCTTTTGTGGACGATACACGATCACTTACAGCAACTTGTTGGACTTGTTTTCCTCAGCAGGTGGTTCAGTTAACCTTGTAAGTGAACCACCTCCTCTGCCTCCCCTGACCATGGCCACAAAGGCAGAGAGTGTAGCCTCAGTCACGTCGCAGTGTAGCTTCAGCAGCACCATCGTGCATGTGGGAGACAAGAAGCCTCTTGAGTCAGGTGGGAATCCTCAACACTCACACTCTCTGAACTCTGCAAGTCTGGTCACTCAGCAGCTTGCTTCTTTCATATAACGATACGGAGTCGTTGCATGCCTTGAATTTCCTTTAATAGCCTTCAATATGATTTAGCTTTTCATTTGAGATCCTTTCTTTTCATTATTATTTTTGCCTTCCTTTCTTGTTTTGCAAAGACATTGACCAAAAAGTGTTAAGTATGATGTTGCAGAAACCTGGTTAAAACTGCAGATTTTGCAGATTTTTGCCTTTGTTTCTCCTTTTGGTTAATTTCTCTTCATTTCCTGTTTGTCGTCTCTTCTGCCGTTTGCTTTTTTTTCTTTTGTTTTACAGTTTCTGCTATCTTTCTTGTCTTTGCAAAGTGACCATATAGCCATTTAACACACTACTGCATATCTACTACTGTCTTTAACTTAAGTTTGCTAACATTAGCCATCATAAGCTAATGGTCGTACCAGACCAAGTATGGCTGTATCAACTAAATCCACCATTGTATTTAATGTATTTAACTTTTCATTTGTCAGAAGATGTTGTTTTTTCAGAAGTCACATCGCCTCACTTGACTGTGCTAACACCCCTCATCGTTTTTCCCATGATCACAGACATCATCATGGAGGAGGCACCCACTACTCCCACTCCTGCTCCTTCTACCTCAACAGCGACGCCTCTCACAGCCATCGCCTTTCCTCCTCTCCCTCCCCCTCAAGCCTCTCAGCTAGAGAGGTACAGACGGAGAAGTGGCAGTTTAGGAGGAGGGGGCCGTATGGGGCTCACAAAGGAGGTGCTATCCGCCCACACCCAGCAGGAGGAGCAGGTGTTCCTCGACCGCTTCAAGGACCTCAGCAAGCTGCGTGTTTTCGATCAGACGGCTTCGTCCACTCTGCACTGTCAGAACCCGGCTGCCAACCCTCTGTCGCGAGGTACTAACCCTAACCCTCTGTCATGTGTTTATTACACATTCATTGTTAATTTAGTTAAAATTGCTAACATTGAGCGTCTTCTTCTCTCTCCCAGGAGTGCGTTGTTCCCGGGATTACCCCGCCGCCGGCAGCAGCACCAGCCACCGGCGAGGTCGAGGCGGGAAGAGACTGAAGCACCAGGAGTCGTCTGAGCAGCACAGGTCTCTGCGCCTCAGTGGGAGGCGCCATGACCCCCGAACCAGCACCGCTCTCATGCCTCTCACCATGCCTCTCACCATGCCTCTCACCATGCCTCTCACCATGCCTCTCAACATGCCCATCGGACCCCCGACAAACTCCTCCTCCTGGCCATCTGTCGTCTCCCAGGCCAGCATTCCCGCCGCGCCATTCGCTCCTGGAATGCTTCCAATCTACCCCGTCTACCCACCAATGGCACAAACCTTACCCGTTCCAGATCCATCCCGTTTCCCCCCCGCCCAGATGGTTCCTCCCATGGTGGCCCTCGTTCTGCCCAACTACATGTTCCCCCAGATGGGAACCCCCATCTCTCAGCCGGCCCCCAACCCCGGACACTTCTTCAACCCTAACTTCACGTACCCCACCCAAGTCGTCCCCACCATTATTTCCAACTCAGTGCCAATCCCAGTCACCTGCGCCCCGTCCCACAGCAGCACCCCCCAGTCCTACAGCCAGATCCCCCCAGAGTCCCCCCTCTTCCAGTCCAGATGCTCCTCGCCTCTCAACCTGTTGCAGCTGGACGAAACAACGAGCAACCGGCTGGAGGTCGCCACGGCGCTGGCAGCATCACAGCAAGCCCCGCCCTCTGTTCAGGGGGCAACGACCGGTCAGAGCTTAGCCAATCAGAGGAGCTCTGATGAAACTTCCAAGGAGAATGAGAATGTAAGGACACTATAGGCTTTAGAAACCTTTGCATATGATATCATTTCAATTGTGTCGTGGAATATTTGTTCTAACCTTTTCTTCCCCATTAGGGTGAGGCTAATGAGTCCAACAACGATGCCATGTCCACCTCCAGCGACCTGCTGGACATGCTGCCACAGGAAGACGCTCGCTCAGGCTCTGGTACCGGCTCCAACGGCTGCAGCTCTTTTGGCACCAGTGGCATGAGTGAGTAGTCTTAATGTACCATCTCAGAGGTTACCAAAATAGATGTAAAAGTTTCAGAATGCATGGTTTAAAGCATGTACTGCAAACGAAAATGATTTTGTTGACTAGTGTACTCCGTTTTTCTCCATTCAGGCAGCAGCCAGGGCAGCCACACCAGCAAGTACTTTGGTAGCATCGACTCGTCAGAGAACGATCATTCCCGCAAGCAGCCAGCAGGGGGCAGCAGCAGTGCGGGTGGAGATGGTGGAGAGGAGCAGTTCATCAAGTGTGTCCTGCAGGACCCCATCTGGCTCCTGATGGCCAACACCGACCACAAGGTCATGATGAACTATCAGCTGCCTGTCAGGTACGACGCTGGGCAAAATGTGCCCAAACTCAACAGCTTATTCACAGTTTGACACCTGCTGTGATTTAATACACTGACTTATATTGACTCTTTTTCTTTGTTCCCGTTCAACAGAGACATTGAGACTGTGCTGCGAGAAGACCGCGAGGCGTTGAGGAACATGCAGAAACAGCAGCCACGCTTCAGCGAGGACCAGAAGAGGGAGCTGTGCCAGGTTCACCCCTGGATCCGCACAGGACGCCTGCCCCGAGCCATCAACATCTCTGTAAGCACACAACCCTGAGCTAGACAGTAGTGTTTGGATACAACACCATGTAGAAATGATTGGTAACAATGTCTTTCTGTCTTTCTTGTAGGGCTGTACAGGCTGCAAGTCCCCCCCTTCTGAGCCTCGCACGGCTCCGTTCGATGTTGTGATTCACGAGATGGAGATGTGCAGCGTGCTAAAAGCTTAAGGAGATGGTGCCGGCAAGGGCATTACAGTTCCTTCAGAGACAGCCATGGATGAAGCTCACCCAGAGGAAGAAGAGAAAAGAACCAAAACGCAAGCCAGAAATCAGGAGATGACAGCCGAGGCGCCGAGAGCGGCCTCAGAAGCTGTGAAAGAAAGGTCTCAAATGACTCACTGAGGAGGTGGCCAAAGATGATGAACACTATCAAGACGTTTCCGCGCCGATGTGCAGAAGACATGCACCTTCCCGAACTTCCTGTGCCCAAATAAAAAAAATCACTACACAGAGTTAAGTTGTTCAAATGGGAGGAGAAAAAGGTGCACACTGATCGAGACAACTTCCGTTATTGCTGGACAGGACACTAGTTCATTCTTCATGAAGATGACAGCACAACACGCACGTCGCAAGACTGCATATTACAATGCCTTGGGAACCACAGGACATGAGCACTTTCCTTGATCTTGACATATTTATTTAAGCTGTAAAATAGTCAGAAAGGACATGGATGAATGTGTATCAAAAAGGCGCCTTATGTATAGATGCCCTCGACTGAAAAGAAGGGAGCTCTCTGAGACTTTTCTTCTTGTTGAATGTTTTCCAGGTGGTCTGGAATCCTAATCCAATCCTGTTTCACTCAAAGAGTTCATTTTGTCCCATTTTTTTATGTAAAAAGTTGGCCTTGAAAAAAATATAGAGCGACAACCAGTGTATTTTGTAAACAATGTGTATATTTTTATACTATTTGCCACTGCGAATTGTGATAGGATAAATGTCTTAAAGAGTGTGTCCTGTTCAGTCTTCAAACAGAGATGGTGTTTCTTGTGACACTTGTTGCTTTCCTCCTCGAGTGAATGTGTGGGACAGCGTGGCAATGTGTGACTGACTTGGACTTTAAGGTCTCTCCTCGGCCGGGTATTAGTATGTGCATTGGGGTGACATCCCCACAGTGAGAAATGGACAATATCTCTCTGAGAAATGATGACAGTATTTCCTAAAAGGAGCTCTGAATCCTGGAAAGGGAGAGTTCCTGTGTAGCAAGCGCTTGCACACGGTGGTAAGAAGATAGGAAAGAGGTGGACGACGTTTCTCTCTAAAAAGTCTCGAGAGATTGGAATGTTAACTATGTTTTTTCCTCTCTGTCCCTATCGCTCTCTCTGTGACACTGTTCTGGTCATGTGATATCCTTTTTGCTTCAGTCAGTGGTGTCCGCAAGAGTTTCTAAATATTTTTGTGAAATTCTTTGTACGAAAAAAGACAATAAAACGACTGGAAAATCCTTTAAAATGTAAAGATTTTTATTTATTTTTTTACTGCAGTTTTTGTTTTATGATTACATCTCTTTGCAGTCTATTTCAGTCGTTGGGTGTTTTGTTGCCGTTGGCCTGGATATGTCCTGAATGAACTGGAAGCAGAGAGCGGATCATGGCTGCTGCTTTCCTCAGCGAACCACAGTCTCCCTCTATTCAGCTGTGGTTTCTACCCAGAGTGGTCACCGCAGCTTAAAAAAGACAAAGACATGCCCTCGTTCACTTCATCATTATGACAATGAAAGAAATTATTGTGATGTACGTGGGTCATTTTGTGAGAGAGCTGATGTTAATAAACTAGCTCACTTAAAGTCTAAAATAAAACAACTTCCAACAAGATACAACACGCAGTAGGATTCAGAAAATGTCTTTCATGTTTACTATACAAGCCAACTGCACTGAATTTCCACTACTGTGAAAGGAATATAATCAACATAATAACCCTCAATTGCAGAGTAAATGGGGTTTATTTCCCAAGGTAGCTTTCAAAAAGCAGTATTTTAATTGGCTTCAAATTAACTCCCCATGTGCTGGCAATGGTTTTCAGCATCTAATAGGTAACACAAAGCAGCTCAGACTGATAGGAATGTCTTTGGTTTTATCACTAAGTATCTGCATCACAGACAAATTAAAAGTTCAGTTTAAATAATGAATCCAAGGGGGCAACAACTACGCTAGCAATAACAATTTTAAATAGAGAGAAAAACACACAAGACAGTCGGCCACTGACAGGATGTGACACGTAAGCAAACTTGTAATGATCTCCTGACATTTTATAAGGGGGTGCATGAATGTAACAAATGTCATGGCAAAACTAGAAATGCCAACCTCATTGTGGTGGCACTTGAGGAAAATTGAGAGGAACTCCAAAGTCTAGCTGTATTCAAACGAAGCAACAAAAATGTCACTTCACATAATTTTCAAAAAATTGTGATTGACAATTTGTTACAATCTGTGGTTTGAGTTATTTACGGCTTTTTCTTACAACTTTAACCCTTTCATAGTGGGATTCAGTTTTAGTCCATTCAAGATTTTTCTTAGCGCTCCATTATAAGCTGTACCCTCTTTTGTTGTTTCTGTTTGCAAAAAACAAGATGGCGATGGCGAAAAACCAATATGGCGGGTGCCATCATTGTACAAAACCAATAAGTGACATCACAATGACTATGTCCACTTCTTACACACAGTCTACATCAGAAATGTCTTGTATTGCGTTGTGTTTTAACCTATATATACAGTCTATGGTTTTAACACCGTAGGATTAATCTTTTCAGGACCATGAACGTTCAAGATCTTGCCAATCCATAGGCCTACTTGAGTAGATATACAGTATATTTCATAGGATAAGAGGAAATTCTGACACTAGAGGCAAGGTCAGAGGACCCACAAACTCATTAAGATTCGTCCTCTGGGGACCATGAATATCTGTGCACATTTTTACGACAAACCATCCAGTGGTTTTTGTGATATATCTGTATGGACCCAAGTGGTGGACCGACCGACCGACCGACCGACCGACCGACCGACCGACCGACCGACCGACCAACCGACCGACCAACCAACCGACCGACCAACCGACAGACCAACCAACCAACCGACAGACCAGCCAACCAACCGACAGACCAACCAACCAACCGACAGACCAACCAACCAACCGACAGACCAGCCAACCAACCAACCGACAGACCAACCAACCAACCAACCGACAGACCGACCGACCAACCGACCGACCAACCGACCGACCAACCAACCGACCGACCAACCGACAGACCAACCAACCAACCGACAGACCAGCCAACCAACCAACCGACAGACCAACCAACCAACCGACAGACCAGCCAACCAACCAACCGACAGACCAACCAACCAACCAACCGACAGACCGACAGACCGACAGACCGACAGACCGACAGACCGACAGACCGACAGACTGACATGCAGATGCTTGTGAATAGGTGCAGTGAATACTTAAACACACACACACTAAACAGTGGTACTCTGTCCATCAGCACACACCTGCAGAAACATACTTCCCATATATTCCATTTCCCAGTTAAACAACAACACAGAGCAGGAGCATAACAAGCCCACTGTACTCTGAACTGTACATAGTATACGTTGCTTTTGGCCATGGGTTAGTGTAATTAATGTTGTCCTTGTTAACCTGTATCAAACAGCCTTCTGTCCTCTCCAAAAACACATTTATTCCCCCTTTCCTTTCTTCTCCTTCCTTCCATAACACACCTCCTCCTCCTCACCCATCGCTCCTCTTCCTCTCCTCCCTCCTCCCTCCTCCTTTTCAACCTTGCTTCTCTCCACGCCCCTACTCTGATTTTGCCTCCTTCCTCCTTTTCTCCTCTCTTGCTTTCCCTAACCTCTGAGGACAGCAGGATGGAGGACAGGGTGTGGATTGTGTGCCTTCTTGTCATTCTGACGCTGGGATGGACTGAGGCTCAAAGTCAGGACAACTTCACCAGGTACACTGAGAGATTTTACACTTAATGTCTCAAGGTATGTGTGTCAACTCCACAGCTATCAATGTTCTTCTTGTGCATTGGTTGCCTTGCCCTCATCCTGCTTGTGCACATGTGGCATGCCATTTTCAAGCCCACATCTGTCTAGAACTGTGTGTTTTTTCCTCTCCTGGTAGCAGTATTATGATTACAGAAAGCACAGTAGTAATGTAAGGTTGCAGTGTTAGGAAGATGTGGCTGGCGTCACATAAACATGCATGCTGTAATTGATGTAGTAATTAAACCGGTAGTTTGTCATCATGTTTTTGTCAAACCTGGAAATATATTCTGACTGAATATTCTTTTAGAGATGCTTGTTGAACCTTGTGTTTGCACTGCTATGGCTTCTTCCACACACGGCGTGTAAATTGAACATGAGATAAACAAATGCCTGTGGGTTGTTCAGCTCCAGATGGTCCAGAAGGGAGGGACTCCACAGCTACTGTTTTTTTTTTTCTGGCCAAATTTGGCTTTAGACAAACAAAGTAGACAAACAACTTATGCCTGACAAACATGACAGAACCGAAGATGGACTACAAATCATATTGATTGTTCCCGCAATGTCAAAGATGATTAATTTTGCTGCCAAGAAAAAAGCACAGTACAACCAAAATTGAGCTACAGAGTTGAGTTTGATGTTAAAACGCAGCAGAGAAAAACTGACAAGAAGCCAGAAAAGCAAACATCTAGATTAACGAGCCTGCTGCAAAATTAAAGGTTGAGGCCTTCCCCTCTTTGATCTGTGTTTATCAAAGTGTGTGGGACCTACTCCCCGTGAGTGGGCAACTTTCCTGTGGTACAGCAAGTGTGTAGAGAAAGCTCACAGCACATATACTATATATTGACAGTCTTCCTGGCTTGGTTTTAAGAAGAAAACACAAACTAGGAGAGTTCATTTGGAACCTCCCCAGACTCTGAGAACAGAGGCGGACTGTGCCCCTGTGGTTTTCAGCGTGTATGTAAAAGTATGTGTGTGTGTGTGTGTGTGTGTGTGTGTGTGTGTGTGTGTGTGTGTGTGTGTGTGTGTGTGTGTGTGTGTGTGTGTGTGTGTGTGTGTGTGTGTGTGTGTGTGTGTGTGTGTGTGTGTGTGTGTGTGTGTGTGTTTTCTACATCAATACTCAGTAAAGCCGTTTTTTTCTTTCAATGCAGCAAGTTAAATGCAGTTGATGGTGGTTGTGTGATACTTTTTAGGCCCGTCTTCCTCTGCGGAGGCCACCTGGTCACAGACTCTGGCATCGTGGCCAGTGAAGGATTCCCCAGTGCATACAAACCCAACACCAAATGCACCTGGTACATTACTGTGAGTCATTTTAAATCACTACACCAGTACATTAACCAAAACACTCACAACAGTTCGTCCAATATCATCATATGACCAGTTCGAGTCAGATTATGTATTGATTTAATGTGTTGTTGGTAGCACGTACAAAAGCTGATGAACAAAAGTACTGTATAAATATGAATAGAATATGCAAGACGAAGCAAAACACCTGACAAATCGTGGGTATCCCCCAGTTCAGATGAAGACACACAAACAAAATAGTTCAAAATAGAACTGAATTCTAACAACAACAAAAAATAGTTTTAAAACAAAAAAAGTACTTATCATGGGAAGAAAGTCTTGGAAGGCTAAAATTGTAATTTGTTCACTGTGGCTTTGTTGGACTTGCCACGGTGAATGAATAACACTTTCATCATCTTACTAGTGCATGAGGTTTGTCGTACATTCATAGTCAGCAAACTAACTCATGTTAGCTACACAAGCAGCAGCTAAGTAACACAGCAACTATGTCAAATGTTTGCTAACAT
The DNA here is from genome assembly GCF_902827165.1 of Trematomus bernacchii. Lineage (NCBI taxonomy): Eukaryota > Metazoa > Chordata > Actinopteri > Perciformes > Nototheniidae > Trematomus > Trematomus bernacchii. Next base: position 935,054 of record NW_022987686.1, on the reverse strand, counting down.
TAGCCACCATTAGCTGCTGGTCATAGCAAGCAAGACAGTAGCAAGAAAAGATTATTGAACTAACCATAGACAAATTGTTTGGCTTATAAGCTCAATGTTTCACTTATATATATTAAATGTTTATTTTTGTCTTTTGGACATTACAGTGTGGCATAAGGGGCCTTTTTTCTCATTCATGCCTCCAGCGATAAATGGCTAGTGAGACTTTTTCTAGGCTGCACTCAGTTTCAGTTTTGGATTATTCCATTTGTTCTAAATGAACATACAGGATGTGGACAGGGACTAAATATTAAATGTATGTTTAGTTCTATTTTATTTAAATCCCTTTCCCAGCTTCATAGTTAGAAGAATAAGCTTAACAAACAAACACACACACAAAGGGCAAGGCCAACAGCAAACTGCCTGTGACACATCATTGAAGGCATTTTATCATCTTAGTTGGAACATACCATCTGCCAAGGTAAACGTAGGGGAAGCTGGACTGATACAAAGTTCTGGTAGTACCTATTAACAAAGAAAGTATTAATTTGATATTTCTTAATATCTGCTGACAGTCAAAATGTATATTTCGCCACACACACACCAACTTTAACAGAAAGACATTTACAGATGAAGAGTTTTGCCCCTTTTCCCACAATTACGCATTGCCCCGTCACTCACTGCTGAGAGTGCCTAATGAGACACACCTGCAGGACCACAAACAACTATCCCCTTTTAACCCTTTTCACAGATAATAATTTAATTAAAAATGTTTGTATTTGGTTACCTAGATAAATTAACAGGTTAAGTCAAACATTGGATTTTAAATTAATTTGTATACACACTCAATATTAATTTTTGGAAATATATATAAGCAACCTTTTTGAAATCATGACTCCAAGCATTTTATAGCAGCTCAATTACACAATTTTTTTTTTTTAATCTTGTTTTGTGCATTACGTTTTACATATTTCCCTCAAAATCAGTCTGACATAACTGGTATATTTGGCAACTTGCAAAAAATAAAAGAGTTTATTAAATCTAAAACCTATCTTAACAAAAATTGTGATCATGACGGCGGCTAAAGCTAACTTTTTTAGCGGTCTTTCCTCAAAGTGTTTCCTGTTGCTCCCTACAGGTCCCCGAGGGTCATGTCGTCATGCTGTCTTTCCGCCTCTACGACATGGAGGCCGACCCTACCTGTCGCTACGACTACCTGGACGTCTACAACGGTCACACCCGATTGGTGCAAAAGCTGGGTCGTTTCTGTGGGACGTTCAGGCCCGGCGCAATCATCTCCACCTCCAACACCATGATGTTGGATATGGTGTCCGACGAATCGAATGGAGGAAGAGGCTTTATTGCTTACTTCAGCGCGGGGAAGCCACATATGGAAGGTGTTGACGCGTAACACCACACAATCTGCTCTAGGATAAACAAATCACAAAAATCTGTAAAAATGACATCATTAAAATAAAAACATTTTGCACATAGTTTAGGTATATATGTTTGGTTTACCCCAAATGCAGAACCACAGTGAAGAACCAACCCTCATTCCCTTTTTGATAAAGGTCAAAGTGTGGTGTATCAGCATTTCCTCTTCTTTATTCCCAAAGAACACCAGTTCTGTGGAGGACGTCTGACGAAATCGCAGGGCTCTGTCAAGACGCCCAACTGGCCCAACTCTAATTACCCAGCAGGCATCAGCTGTTCCTGGCACATCTCCGTAGAACCAAGTAATGTAAGCAAAACAAAAATGGAAGTAGCCTAAATGTGGGGAGGGTTTTAATGCATGTACGCGTAATCGTTCCCTAACCATCAACGGACCTTACGCCAGCCAAGCTAACGAGCTAACAAATGCTAATTGTTGGAAAGGCGCAAATGTCTTAAAACACATTTTTTAGGCTAGCTAGCTAGTTTTGTCTCCTAGCTTCCATCTTCAAAGTGGAAAACTAACTTAACAGCACAATATGCCATCTCAAATTTTGAATGCTGTTAGGGTACAGAAGGTTTGAATCTGGTCATCGAAAGTGCCGTGCAGCTTGTTGCAAAAGGGAAAAGAAAATGTCTTGTAAGGTGATTTTCATCCTAGGTGTGTTATGAAGGAGGGGAAGGAGAAATACAAATAGTAGTAAAGGGGCCCATCAAAAGGAAATGTTCAACTTCAGGTCCCTGAGTGTGTTGGGGTCTGTGACAGCGGTCTTATGACGGATTTCAAATGAAAGACTTCATTGAGTGCCTGAAGGTGTGTTCATGTGTGCCAAGAGATTGAACGCAAGGAAAGAGGGAAAGAAGTGAGAGCGAGGGAGAGAGTAAATGCCCTTTCTGTATTTCAGAATTCAGCCCCTTCTCCTCCTACACCACCACTACTTACTGTATGTCTGCACTGTGCTGGATTCATGAAAATAAACCAGGTCACATCAACCATTCCCCGTCATATATTTCATAGTTTGTGCTGGCATGTTTTGTGTTTATTCCCACCTCTTCCCCAGGTGATCGAGGTGAAGTTTGTGAAGCTGGACTTGGAGCCTGACACGTACTGTCGCTACGACTATGTGGCATTGTTTAACGGGGGAGAGAAGGATAACACGCGACGAATTGGGAAGTTCTGCGGAGACAGGCCTCCAGGGTGAGAATACTGGATGTTTAAAGGGGCAAAAAACATGCTTAAAGTTGCTTTTTCGAAGAGTGAACCCAATATTTGTTCTGCATTTTCACGCCTTTCCCCTTTACTATTCCTCCTCATGTCATTCCCTACATGTTTTCTGTCTGTATTTCCTCATCCTTTATACAGAACAATAGTGACAAAGGGGAATGAGCTCCTGGTCCAGTTTGTCTCTGACCTCAGTGTGACCTCAGATGGTTTCATGGCCCACTACTCCAGTGTGCCCCGCGGGTCGAGGACACCAACCGCAGGGGGAGACTTCATCCATCGCCCTCAGACCACATCACCACCACAACGAACAGTCTTGGCGCCAAGCAAACCCACCAAACCAACCCCTAAACCTAGACCCACCCTCAGGCCTAAACCCACCAAAAAAACAGGCAAAAGACCACTGGTAAAGAAACCGCTGAAACCTCCGTCACGTAAACCTACCATCAAGCCTGCAGTCAAGCCCACGGCTAAACCCAAACCAGCTAGACCCACACCTAAAGCACCTGTGAAAAAGCCTGCACCTAAACCTAGAACCAAACCAACAACCAAGCCTAAGATTATTAAGCCAACGCTCAAACCAAGCATCAAGGTTAAACCCATACGAAAGCCTACACTGAAGACCAAACCCACCTTAAAACCTAGAGTAAAACCATTAAAGCCAACCCCTAAGGGTGGAGTTAAGCCAACAGCCAAACCCAAGATTAAGCCTAAAGCTACGCCCAAACCTCGAGTTATCAAGAAAGTAACAAAGAAGCCTGCTGTGAGCAAGAAACGTAAGTGAAAGTAATTGTTTAAGCTATCAATCTGCACTCTGCTTTTATGTATGTAGTCTACAGTATATGTGCACACCTGTGATGAGAAGCAAATGAATGTGCTTATGTTGTGTTTGTTGACTTGTGTGTTTTCTTTAGCTTTACCACTGAACCCACTGTGTACACAAGCCTGTAAGAGGACAGGAACTCTCCAATCCAGCTTCTGCCCTCATGACTTTGGTAAGCCACATAAACTGCCCCCCTATTCTTCACATCCCCACAACAACACAAGCATAACTTATTGTAATATAATTGTTTTGGGTGTGCCTTTTGTAAAGCAAATCTCATACAAACGCCTTTTCTCTTTTGGATTTTTCTCTTATTTCGCCTTATTTTAGTGATTACGGGTAAGATCACTTCTTTGACCACTGGTCCCAGGGGCTCATCGACAGTGGAGGTGTCCATAATCAAGGCCTATAAGGCAGGACGCCTGAACATCGCCAAATCAGGGCCCCTCATGTCGGTCACACTGACCTCCACCTGCAAGAGATGCCCCGGACTCCTCAAAGGTATAGTAGATTTACATATAGTACTTTCTATACTGTCCGTTTGTGTATATAACACACATTCAGGCAACATTTTTACAGACTATAATGTGACCCTCAACTGTCAAGTATTCAAAGTTGATATCAAATGGTAAAACTTGACTAGTCAACTGATGAGGATTCTGCATTAGCCCTATAAGTCATACAGAGGATACGAAATCAATGACTGTGCATTAAACCATGTATAATCTGTACTTAATGTTGTAAAAAATGATATCAATTAAACCCTACATGACACCAATTCTTCAAATAAAGTAAAAAAAAATCAGCTTAACTGTTAGAAACTTAGATATAGCTTGTAGTGCATAAAGTTAAGAAATAAAGTAAATGCTGATATATTGAATCTCTTAACGGGGAATATGATGATTTTGGCTTATAAATTAAAGAGCACAAAGTCTCACTCTATGCAGACAATGTGATTTTTTATTTAGCCAATATATCCCAATCATAAATGGTATTCATAGAAAATGAGGAATATTGTGATGTGGCTGAGAATAACCTGGTTTGTGACACATTCTGACAATTATTTCCTCCTGTTCAGGCCGGAACTACGTGTTGATGGGAAAAGTGGACGCACAGGGCAGCGGCCTCCTCAGCCCCTCCAGCTTCACCCTCCTCTATAAACCCATCCACGCCAGAGCATTGGCCAACCTCGCGAGCAAACCCTGCTGACATCACAGCCCATCCAACCAATCAGATGGACAGCCCTGACTATCTCTCTGAAAACATGTAGCTTGTGTGAAAATATGATGAGTTATACCCGAAACAATTTTTTTACATGATGCATGAACAGTTATTATAAAACAGTACATGTGCATAAGTGTTATATTTTGTATTTTGTATGTAAATTATATTATTTCTGTGATAAAAGATGCACATCGCTGAATCATGTAGTTTTGGTGCTTGAGGTGATTTTTATATCTCGTTTCTAGTATTTTCCTTTATACATGAAGTAGTAACCCACAGTTAAAATGTATATAAAACACAAATGAAAACGCACAGATGATATATTAATGTCATTAAATACACAAACCACCCCAGTTCTTTGAGTCCGATCTAACTTTATTTATCCCTGCAAGGTAGTTTGTGATTTGTCATCGTCGTCGGTCGTCGTCGTCGTCGTCATCATCATCATCATCCATAAAATAAGTTCAACTTAAGTCCAATAGGACACAGTTCAAGTTAGTGGTCACCATAACAGACAAGTAGAGTATCTGGTAGCTGGGGTCATAAATAGAGAAATGTTCACACATTACCACATTGTCAGTTTTGATAATAATATCAAATGAGAGCAATAATTAGATATTGTAATTCATTTGAATAAACAGCCATTATTCTCGATTTAAAGCAAACCGACTCTGTTGACACTGACACTCAACAACACAACACCCATCAAGACCTTAATGAAAAAGTATTTTTCTACTGTTCCAACAATCAACAATTGGTCGGAAAATACTCTTAATTTAATGATGAATGTAGCTTCCTTTAAATGAAGCCATTTAAGGATAATTCCTTGACTTTGAGAAAGACCCTCTGTTGAGTAAAATAATGCCTTCTTCAAGAGTCTGCTCATGATTTTAGACATTATTATATAATTTATGTTATATGCCACTCTCACTGCCACACCCTCTTTTTGACAAGAACACAAACGCTCCCACACATTTACACCCGTGGTGGTAAAAAAGGTTTTTAAAAAAAAACTGTTTATGCTAATTTGTTAAAGGTCCCCTATTATACTGTTTTTCATCAATATATTATAAGTCTCAGATATATACTGAACATGTCTCTGAAGTGTTTGGCTCCAAACACCAAACAGATCATTGCAGCATCCCATAATCCCCTCTGTTTCAGCCCTGGTTCAAAAGTGCTGATTCTCTGTCTGTTACTTTAGATGAAAATAAGGAGCCCCTCCCCACGCCCCTCTGAGAGATATTTGGTTACAAAGAACACAATGGTGCTCTAGGAGGAGATTCAGGTGATAAGGGGGGGGGGGGGGGGGGGGGGGTTACCTTGGTTGGTGATTGGCTAATGGTTACACAAGCCAACAAATCGTTATGACATCATAAAGTGGCCAAAATCTGATCAGCTCATTTTCAGACAGGTTTGTATATAAATGGATCAGGACAGAAAGTGAGAGAATCTTTTTTCCTGAATGTTTCAGAATCTCTTTACACAGAGGGGACATGTTGATGTGTAAACATTTGACATAAAAAAAGTGGATTTGGCATAATAGGTGTCCTTCAATGTAATTCCCTGCAACAACAGCAAAAGTAATCATTGATGATCACTCTACAGACAGGAGTGTTTTCTTTCTTCTCAATTACCTATCTGCAATATAGCAATTAAGTGATATTTCAAATATACTTTCACATTGTAAAAAATAGATAACTCACAGACTATTTCAGGACTTATGTTAACGTTGTGTGGTAAAACAGCAACAACAATATACTATTTGATTTAACCAAACAAAGAGTAGATGTTATACTCGAGACCTAATGGGATAAATTGAGTTGTTTGGACCTGATTTGAAAGCATACATTTGTTTGTCTCACATGTGACAATAAATAAATACATTTTTCTCACTTTATTGGTTTTCCTGTAAAGAGTAATGCCTCCTTCAAGAGAAACAACCATGACCTAGAGGTCACAAATAGAAATTTGGTCTCAATAGCCACGTTCACACCAAGTACTTTGCCGTACTCAGTGCCCCGGCACTTATTACCCCAGGGCATTTAGTACAGATCGCGTTCACACCGGAATAAATTCCCTGAGGGAAGATTACGCAAATGAGCCGCTGACGTCACTTCGTCTTCTTCTGCTTTGGGTTTACTGGCAGGCCGCAAACAACTTCACGGCGTATACTGCCACCCGGAGTCCCCGGCCGGAAGTCCCCGGCCGGAAGTCCCCGGAGTTGGGGACTGGCTTCAGTAGACGCTGCTGGGACTCCCAGCAGCGTCTACTGAAGCCTTCCGAGTAAATCGCCAGAACACCGACACCTCCTCATCTCCACCGCTCCCATGTTTTATTTTGTGTTGCCATAAGTTAGTCTCTCTGCGTTTGGGTGAATGCTAATGCTAATAATGCTAATGCGAGGATAATAAAATGGCGGCTCTACAAAACATTTCAGAGTTTTACGGGGCGTGGTTTGCAATTCGCCCAGCCAATCAGAACTGGGGCACTTTTTTCCCCCAGGAAAGTACCATCTCTCAGCAGGCACTAAAAATGGGGGTAAAAGTTCCCGGGATGAAGTGCTCTTTTTGGTGTGAACGCGACATAAGGGGTACTAACGGAACTAAAAGCGAAAAGTACGGTGAAAAGTACTCCGGTGTGAACACGGCTAATGTTGGGAGCATTACTTCCTGTAAAAGCATTAGGCTGACATCTAGTGGTGTGTTGAAGTTATTGCAGTGTGTGAAGTCCTACATGTGCAAGTCATGAGCAAGTCTCAAGTCTTGACCTACAAGTATCAAGCAAGTCTCAAGTCACTGTGGTGAGAGTCAAGCAAGTCAAGTCAAGTCATTGCTCAGGTCAAGCAAGTCAAGTCAAGTCATACAAAATGTTGATGAATAAGCCCAGTTTCCCCATTTAAATCAGTTAAAAGACAGTGGTTATGAAAATGGATTCAACCCACACTATGATCTTCATTACATACACAGTTAATCATTTGAAATCTAATTTAGACCGATGACAATCATATTAGATCAATATTAACCTTAGAACTGCAGACAATATACTGTAGCTAGGACTCAATCAAAAAGTCTGTTCAAAAAGGCAGGATTCCAGGTAAGAAAATCGTATATGGCATTTGTCATTAAACATATTTAATTTAAATGTATGTTAACACTAGAACCACCAACAGCGTCAGCACCTACATAGATATCATTTTCAAATCATTTAATTTGTTCCTCTTCATAATTTCCTTATAAACTAAGTAGGACGATTTAAAACTCAGTTAATTGGGTTAATTTTGAAATTGCTTCAGTTTATCATCATAACAGATCAAAAAGTTCAGATTCATTTTTACAATAAATCAAGGAATGATGCACTTCTACAAACAAAAACAACATAATTAAAACATTTAAACAACAACTAAAAGTAGATGAACTACATTATTCAACAGTTTACAGTAACTTCTGATAATAACACAGGTATTGGTAGTATGTTTCGTGCCTGCAACACGTCTTTTTGTCCGGTCGGGTCTTGGAAGACCGGAAGCTGTGTGGTTCATAAAAACATTTTCTTACTCAATATCTTACCCTAAGCCTAACCCTATCCCTTTTCTTTTAAATTGTATAATGTCAGAGTTTTTTTGCCGTCCGCAAGGAAAAGAAATGGGGCTCAGAGCCTGAATACTGAAATCTGTATTTTTTGTCATCTTTTTTTTCTTCTAATTTGTTATTATTTGGTGCAGGCACGAAACATACTACCAATAGAAATACATTGCTTCTAAAATCGTTCTGTGTCAGAATACTGAAATCTGTATTTTTTTTTATCTGTTTTTCCTTCTAATTTGTTATTATTTACATTGCTTTTAAAATCGTTCTGTGTGACACGAAAAGAATGGCGAAATCGTGTTGGTGAACACGAATCAATAGATTAATTTCGTGACTATAACACGACATGCCGTGAGACTGTGTTGGCCTCATAGCTACATCTGCATTTACCTGAGCAGACAAAGCAGACGCCCAAAATGAAGATGATGTAGACTAGGGTGGTGGTCGAGAAAGCAAACAGGTACGGTGTCCTGTCGCAGTACGGATCCACATCTGTTGAATTCTTGTTGTAGTTTGGCTGATAAATAGAGTATATCCACACATTACCTAGAGAGAGAAAATAGAATAAATAAAGTGTATATAAGTATTTGACATTTGTGTTGTTTTTCTGATCACTGTGTTCCTATTGTCCTCCTGGTCTGGTTTAACTGTTGTATGAAGCAGCATTAAATATAATAAGGGGAGTATTGTCTGTATTGCCATTGTGGAACTAACTACCAAATCTAGCAGCATCAACACAGGTAGGGAGTGGTTAAGTAGTAAAGCCCGCCTCTCACTTGATGCAATTGGCTACTTCTGCCAAGTCTGCATTGCCAAGCTGTGTGACGCTAAAAAGTTGTAAATATCAAACTAGATATATAATTGTATGCATGTGGAGAAACCCTCTGTGGGTCTAACCTTTTAGCTTCAACTTTTAAGAGTTGGAGCATTTTTCTTTTATTTCATCTAAGGTAGAAAGTGAAGTGAAAATCTGTGACTTTAAGAGGACTGTAGGAAAAAAGGCTGAACCTGTTTGCATGTGCAGCTGTGCCAATTTAAAGGGGACCTATCATGCAAAATGCACTTTTGTACGTCTTTTATACATGAATATGTGTCCCCGGTGTTCCAGGGAACTCACCAAGTGTCAGAAAACACAACCCTCTCCATTTTCCTCCATACCCAAATCTCTAAAAACGGGGCTGCAACGGATCTGATAAAAACTGATCCAGATTTGAACACTGTCCTGACGTCAGGACGGTGGCGCTACGGCTATTGGGCCAACTCTCCACCTATCAGGGGAATGTGGGGTTGGGCCACGGCCGGCCATTGCCGCTCGAAAGCGCTGGAGACGCTGTAGTACATATATCAGTAAACTGCGAACAGGTGCTTTCTTTCTGTGGTAACTATGATTTAGATTGTGGTTGTTTTTAGTAGTGAATTATGCATTTCATTTTTTTGTAATTAACGTAATTTGTTGTGTTTGCATTGTTGTATGTTGTTTGGTTGGGTCAAATTCATTAGCTCAGCTATAAACATCCAGCCCTCTGTCACACCTCTGCTTTATTGTTTTCCAGGGTTTTCAGGGCTGTTATCAACATTGACGTCTTTTGTGGTTAAACAAGTATGATAGTTGGTCAAAAATTAGCTTCCCTTCTCTGAGCCTCACCCTATTGGACGGTGATATGATGCTAATTTTGACTGGATGTCACTATATGTCACTCATTTGTCCGGGCAAGGCTATTTAAACTCACCTGCAATAAACCAGCAGAAGAGAAATAAAGATGTCAAGCAGTTCCACATCGTGCAGATTAGATTGAGCAGGCTGATGCTTCCATCTTCGGGGGTTTTGGTACAGGGCAGGCAGGAGAACAGCGAGAGCATCAGGCCAAAGACCCCCACCACTATCAGATAGATGGGGATGTAGTGTTTCCTCGGACAGTCATGCAGATGAACAGCACCTGGAGGATACACGGGTGGCATTGCATTTATCCACATTCTTAACAGACATTGAAAATATAATATCAGTTAAACAAAATCTGTAAAATGAATCGCTCACTTACCAATTGCAATCTGAGCAATGGCTATGATACAGAAAAACAACTTTGAAACAGCTGCAAAAGAAAGAATAGATTAAAACACATTTAAAGCGTCTTCACTGTACACAATCTGAGTCAAATGAACCGATGACAGGCGTGCACGTGGTCTCACCGAGTACGGGGGTTGAGGGTTGAGGAGTGCAGCGGATGCGACTAATAAGGCCTAAGTTCGACATGTTCAGTGGTGATGGTTCTGAAATAAAGAAGAAAGGATAAAAACTGAGCAGACAGTTGTGTTGATTGTTAAAAAGCAGAAGTCTGGATGCTGACAGTGATATTCTATCAGCCAGCAGAAAAAAAGGCTCAAATGACCGAAAGTACAAAACCCCAAATATATTTGTGCGAAACCAGGAACTTAAGAAGCTGAAACCAGGGAATATTTGACATTCTTGCTTGACAAATATAATATATATACATCATTAATATATAATTTCTAGTCTTAACGATGGAGACAACTGGTTTTGAAAAAGAAGAATGCATTGAATTAAGGAAATATATATATTTTGTACTTTCCATCGCCACTCTAACAGTGTTAAAAGAGTTCCAATGCCGGTGTGACGAGTACTTTCTTCACTAGAGAATGCAATTCCTGAATAAATTGCTCATGGGAATGCTTTATGCTGAAAAGCTGACGCTGAACTGCTATGCTGAAATGTAATGTGTAAGAAGAAAGTGAAGAATTTAGATTGAAATGATACATGAACACTGGGGGCTTGAATGTGTGATAAGAGAAGAAAATAAAGTAAAAATGCTTGGAAAAGCAGCAGAATATTTGAACTGCAAACTTTTGAACTAACTTGATGGTGAATTATCTGTCGCCATGGCAACGGCATTTGATGACACCCCATAATACACTTAGATGTGTTGATGGCTACATCGTTACCAAACCTGTGAAGTTTTGGGCCGTTTGGAGCATTTTCACTGAAGTTATGAGAAAACCGTGTTTCATGGCAAGCATTGTGTTGCCATGGCAACGGCATTTGAAGAAATCTCAAAACTGTCCTGTAGATGTCTTCACGGCTGGACTGTTAGCACACATGTGAAGTTTGAGCACTTTTTTAACCTTTTCATAGGAGTTATACATTACATTAGGAGGTTACATTACTCGCTCTCTTCTCTTGATCGCCCTCTCTCTCTTCTCTTGATCGCCCTCTCTCTCTTCTCTTGATCACCCTCTCACTCTTCTATCACCCTCTCTCTCTTCTCTTGATCGCCCTCTCTCTCCTCTTGATCACCCTCTCTCTCTTCTCTTGATCGCCCTCTCTCTCTTCTCTTGATCGCCCTCTCTCTCTCCTCTTGATCACCCTCTCTCTCTTCTCTTGATCACCCTCTCACTCTTCTATCACCCTCTCTCTCTTCTCTTGATCGCCCTCTCTCTCTTCTCTTGATCGCCCTCTCTCTCTTCTCTTGATCACCCTCTCACTTTTCTATCGCCCTCTCTCTCTTCTCTTGATCACCCTCTCACTTTTCTATCACCCTCTCTCCCTTCTCTTGATCGCCCTCTCTCTTTTCTTGATCTTGTGTGTGTGTGTGTGTGCGTGCGTGTGTGTGTGTGTGTAATTCTTACAGCTCAAATGCATTGCAATGACTTCCATGTTAAAAAAAGACTTTAAAAAGCTGAATGTTTTAAAAAGTATAACATATTTTGAAAAAGTTGAAAGTTTCCCATCATGTGCTGAAAAGGCTGAATAGTTTGATATTTGAATGGTTCCTGCAGCTGAAATTAGGCTGAAGGAGTTAAATAAAGATATTAAATGTAAGTAGTAGTGAATGAATGTTTACAAACACCTGTGTGTGTAAACCCAGAGATCAAAGGTTACCATGGTGACAATTTATGACGATTTACCAACTGCAGCACTGAGTCCCATTAAGAATGCATTGAGGATTATATCTGACAATTTTGCCACCTGTTCAAAAACGATGGCTCCTATCAAAAGATTACCAGACCGTGAGCATCAGGGAACCCCAATGAACTGATATATGTTGTTTTTTTTGGTTTTGTGTGTAAAATGTGGAGATGGGAGCAGTTTGTCTAAAGTGTACTTCTCTCTGTTCTGAAGAAGGTTCCGGAAAAATGTAACATGGGAATCAATTGGGAGCTGGGTGGACTTTTTGTCTCTTCATGCCCTCAAGAGGCATTTTGTTTAATATTTTTTCTTAATTTCTTTTTATCTTCCAACCTAGGAGAGGTTTTCCTACGTTTTTATATAAAAAATATGTCTGAGGAGTGTAGGGTTTGGGAATTATGGCAAGTTTAAAATAAATTTTTGGAGAATTTCAAGCACTCCTGCACTCTGTTTTGAGATCAAAGCACTCTAGAGCTGCTCCATCCACACTAATGTTAAAATCTGAAAAAGGCCTCTCTACCAAGCTCTAAACTAAGTTAAATATCTAAGTAAAAAATATCAATTTTGAATAGCTGAAGGTCTTGTGATCATTTTAAAGTTGGAATGAAGTGTCTAGCTGAAAGTATGTGGAAGGAGTAGCATTTGGCGCAAAGTGTAGGAAAAGAGCATTTGAAGGCATTGACTTCCATGTTAAAAAAAGAGTTTAAAAAGCTGAATATTTCAAAAGGTATAAAATATTTTTTTAAAGTTGAAGGTTTCCCATCGATTCCTGAAAAGGCTGAATAGTTTAATATTTGAATGGTTTCTGTAGCTGAAAATAAGCTGAAGTTATGGAGAGCCAAAGTATTGGCTGAAATAATAATAAGGGGAAGAATAAAGAATCGAAGAACTATAGTGGTATGCTGTAAACAGCATTTGCACTAAAGACAGCTATGTGGTTTGACTGGATTCATATGAAAGCCAGTTGGACCAGCAACAAGGAACAACCTGTGCACAAACTACAACATTAAAGCAGACAACGGAGAGGAAATGTAGTATGACAATTAGACAAAATATGTGAAGCTGAAATATAACAGTCCAATTTAGGATAGTTAACTGATTAGATTTACTATTTGATGTCAACATTGCCTCTACAACAGTAAAGTCGACCCTGAACACTTTCTATTTCGGTTTCACTTGTTTTGCCTCACACGTCCAAAACTTTGGCAAAGGTTACGCAGCCTGATAAATAAATGCTGTCAAAACCGAAAATATAACGTCTAGCTGTGGCCTCACCTTTTATTTCTCAGTAAAAGTTCAATGTAACCTGCCACACCCCGCAAACACACCGGCATAAAGTGAACTTCTAACGACAGATAATGAGTTTCAACTGCGGAATAACCGCGTAAAGTGTCAACGTAGTAATGTAATGCAACAAAGTGACAGCTTGTTTTCTTATAAGACACTTACCCTGTTAGTCAGTCTGCCTCCTTCCCGCAATCTGCAGCTGTGAGTCTGACAGCGCATCGTGAGCTGCAGGAACTCCACCTCTCAGGAGCGCGCATGCCCAGAGCGGCATTCACGCAATCGTTATGACATCATAAAGTGGCCAAAATCTGATCAGCTCATTTTCAGACAGGTTTTTATATAAATGGATAAGGACAAAAAGCAAAAAATATTTTTTTCTGAAACTTTCAGAATCTATTTACACAGAGGGGACACATATTTATGTATAAAGACAGAGACAAAGTGGATTTGTTATTGACCATTGTTCATCATGTTTTGATAGCAATAGCTCTGGTTGTCTGAGATTTCAAAAGATGCTTTGATTTGCTTACCCACTATTTGAGCAATGGGCATGATGCCGATCAAAAACTGGGCCCAAACTAAGGAAAGACAGACAATATGAAGACATGTGGGCATAACTTTTCAACAACTCTCTTCTTCAATGACTTATCAACTACTGTTGTAGCTCTTACGTAATATGGCTGCTGGAGGTGCTGGATTGTGCTGAGGCATGGCTCTCATCTTCACAAGGAGGAATTAGTGGACTTTATTTTCTGCTAAAAATCCATGAAACAAATGCAACAAAACTAATATTATTTAAGTTAAAAGATAAGGGCAGTACATGAAAAAAAGAAAAATCACAACCTAATCAAAACAGGTCATGTTATAGCCTACTTTTCTGTGAGTAAGAGGAAGAAAACATTTATAAAAAGGTTATTTTATTTGTACCCTTGTAGATTTGGTTTGCAGACACGGTATCCACTGTGACACACGTTTAAAACACAGAAAACGGGCAAATCTTTTTTTCTTTTTTTTTTAAAAACAGATCCACTCCTTAGTTGGGAAGGTGACTTCTTAAACTATAGGCTAATTCACACAGACAGTCGGAAATGTTGCTTCCTGCACTTTGCTGCTGCATTTTAGCCTGGATTATGTGGTTAATTTAATACGTATTTGTCTGATATTAAAGTTGAATATTCTTTTGTAAAACATGACGCTGTCAGTATTCTTGTCCATGTTTGAAAACAGGCTTATCATCAGAATAAAAAGGCACGAGTTGATTTACCGAGTTGATAACCAGCAGTGTAGGACCGCTGAACAGTTAATAAAGTTGGTTAACCCGGATAAAATAAAGATACGATGCGTAGTTTAGGCCTTTGACGTCTTCCTCTCAGTCTGACGTTTTCTCTTCAGACCACATGCTCAAAAAGGCCATAACCACTACCATTCTTTCTTTGAATCCTTGACTAAATAGACCATATTTTTGATTGAATCGTGGTTATATACTCTATGCTATCTTAATGCTTGGCAAACAAGTTATACATGTCGAACTCATGTGGTAGTTTGAGCTGCATTAAGATAAATCATAGTAGAAATTCTGATGGAAACGTTGTGATTAGATTAGCTTGCACTGCAGGATACCACAGAATATAGCAGCTGAAGCATGGTGTATTTCCCCAATGCTGGGTTTACAAGATAAATCAAAAATCAAATCAAAATTCATTATAGCCCCAAATCACAAGAAATGCTTCAAAGGGCTGTACAAAGCAAAGGCAAAACCAAGATACAAACGTCATAGCATAAAAATTATAAAAACATTGTACAACATTATACCTCAACATTAGTATTGCCATGGGATAAAAGCAAGTGGTTGAAGTGATGCAAGTGTGACCAAATATTTCTCTACCTATAATCTGTATGTGTGAGGACAATATTGGATCAAACCAGAAAACATCCTTACCCATCAAAAGTCACGTAGATATTTTGGGTGACTTGCTGTCTTTTCTACGGGAAGACATTAAGTGGAATATGCCATTATGTAAGACAAAGTGCCAACATAAATGCTGGTTCCCCCTGAAAACAAACCACTGCATACAGAAACTTAAAGTATTTAGTGTAGGCTTAGTTATTAACTGTAATAAAGAACAAGACGAGAAAGATATAAAGTATTGGTTATCCAGGTTTTATTGAGGGCCTTCTTGCCACAAATGATCAACAAACACAAGCTTTACAGTACAAAAAAATCAACTCAAAGATCAGACATTTTATCTTATTATCCTGGACAGTTTAAGCCCAGTTTCTGGATCAACGTGTACAAAAAAAGCATCTCAGTTATACTGCAAACAGGATGTGAGTAAAGATTCCTAGAAAGCAGAATCAGTTTTAAGTAGAAAAAGCTCAGCATAGAGAAAACACTTACAGGCATTATTAGTGATCAGTGATCAAATCTACAGCATCTCAGATTTAAGAATGTATAATATGGTTGTCAAAGGCTGTGTCACTATGAGACAGATAGAGCGGTGCAGGGCTGAACTTTCCTGTGGGATGTTGTCATTGGATTCTCGTGAGTTGTAGAAAATGTACTCCCTGGCAAACATGAATATGAAGCTTACCCATTTTTTAAGCAGCATAATAAATGCTAACGTTAGTCTTAAACAAACTAAACCACTGTCACATGACTTCATGTCACAAACAACAAGCTATAGACGGGCTCTGGTGTGATGACGTTTGGTAGTTCGGTTAGCCACACTGCCGATTTTAAGACACAAGCTCAAGAAGCGTATCACTGGCGTATTTACTGATATATATTTGAACAAAATGATCAAATCTATTAAGCTTGTCATAACCACAGTATTACTTCAGGTATCTAACAAAAAACCTTTGAACAAAAACCTAATGACTTTGAGACGAGGGAACCAAAAGTGCCAAAATGCTAACTAATTTCCGGGTTTTAAGACTCATTCCTGCACCGCTCTACTGGTCTCTTGTTGCAATGTATGATTTGTTAACGTTAATAGCATCAGCAGCAAAATCTCCTCCTGTCTCCTTATTGGTTGGTTTGTCCCTAGGGATTGTCATCGGCGTCCGCATGGCCACACAGGTACAGACAGATGCAGACAAAGCAGCCGCCCAACATGAACACCCCCAGGAGGATGTAGACTAGGGTGGTGGTCCAGAAAGCAAACAGGTACAGTGTCCTGTCGCAGTACAGATCCACATTTGTTGAATTCTTGTTGTAGTTTGGCTGATAAATAGAGTATATCCACACATTACCTAGAGAAAGAAAAAGGATAAGTAAACTGTATATAACTATTAACCTTTGTATTGTCTTTCTGGTCACTGTGAACATTTAGTCCTCCCAGTTTACCTGTATTAACGGTTGTATGAAGCAGCATTAAATGTAATAGGCACTCTCACTACCACATCTAGCAGCATCAACACACAGATAGGGAGTGGTTAAGTAGTAAAGCCCGCCTCTCGCTTGATGCAATTGGCTACTTCTGCCAAGTGAATTTCCAAGCTGTGTGACTTTGAGCCTTACGCTAAAAAGTTGTAAATATCAAACTAGATATAGAATTGTATGCATGTGGAAAAACCCTCTGTGGGTCTTACTTTTTAGTTTCAACTTTTAGCAATTTTAGTTTTTAAGAAGAGCAGTGTAATTTATTTAATGTAAGGTAGAAAGTGAAGTGAAAATCAGACCATAATATGCAACATAAGCTTACTCAACCTCAGCTGACTGGCTACCTAAACTGTGACATTAAGGACTGTAGGCTGAACCTGTTTGCATGTGCAGCTGTGCCAATTTAAAAAAGGGAGGGGATCTCTGAGACATAGATGGACATCTAGTGGCCAATATATGTTACTACAGCAGGTGCAACTAAGGAGAATTTAGACAGGAGAACCTCAAAGTAGCAGGAGATAATGGCCACTAGTCAAAGAAAAAAGGAGGCTGTGTGAAAAGCCATGTATATTGTTTTAAAGTTAGATTAGCTTAACCAGAGATACTTAACATAACAAGTTGTAGTGCAATGGTTACCTGCAGTTTTATACACTGTTTTTATTAGGTACACATATCCACTTGTCCAGCAACACCCTGAGGATAAGGATAAGGCTAAGGCTGTCAGTAAGCCGCGAGCTGTTGTTTTCTTTTTGTAGTAACTATGATTTATATTGTGGTTGCTTTTAGTAGTGAATTATGCATTTCATTTTTTTTTTTTATTAACGTAAATTGTTGTGTGGAATGTTTGTAACCTGAAGTTCAATGATGTAAAAGTAGCATATTCACCCGGCATTGTTTAAGCTTGTTTTCCTGGAGCCTACTTAGCTATTTGTTGTTGTTTGGTTGGGTCAAATTCATTAGCTCAGCTATGAACATCCAGCCCTCTGTCACACCCCATGTACAAAAAGGATGCTGAGCTCATCGAGAAAATACAGAGAAGGGCAACGAAGCTGGTTCCAGAACTAAAAGGACCTACCATATCAAGAACGACTGCAAAGTCTTAAGATCCCGAGTATGTATTATAGAAGGGCGAGGGGAGATATGATCGAAGTTTTCAAATATCTCCACAACATCTACAAAACATCATGCCCACTACAATGGGATTATAACACCAGGGGGCTATACTACGAATCAAGATTTTCGTTTAGCAAGCTAACTTCAGGGGTTTCCGGTCCTACAAAGCTGGTTCACTTTTTAGCAGGCTAGATAACTTATTCTGAACGGCTATCCTCCGGAGCAGGATAGGTTGCAGGATAAAAGTACTGCCTGCTGACCAATCAGAGCTCAGTGTGCGGAGTTTAAAGCGATCAATTCATATGACAGGAGGAGAAAGGAAATACAGTTTAAACTGCCGTTGCAGGAAAGACAGCCGGCCAAAATCACCGACTGTGTGAACGTGAAAATGAATAGAATATCACCTCCCATCTTCAGAGTAATCTGACTATTATAACATTAGCGTTAAGAAAGCTTACTTAAATATCTGCCACAACATAAGTAACCTACAGTCCGCGGCACTGTGAGTGCAGACGTACCCCATTATCATTCATATCACATGATATCACATCATAATGTATCATATATTTCCTTATCTGAGTCAGCTTCTTGAGCCGTATCTGGCCGTGCAACACTCACAGTGTCACATACTGTATGCAGAAGTATTATTTTAAGCAACACATTAAGTTGACGAAACACTCGAGTCAAATGTAATTAAAGTCAGATCCACTCGTGTCTTGGACGGGGCAGCAGTGATATCATAAAACTGTTAATGAACGTATTCAAACACTTTTTCTTTTACCAGCTGTATTCACCTTGCAGCTGCAACTATGTGGCTTTTATCCTGGATAAAGTGTTTAAGTCATGGATGTTTAAAGTTTAACGTCTTCATATTTGTCTAATATTAGTTGACTTTTCATTCAGGAAATATATGACGCGCTGCGCTGTCAGTACACGGCTTGTCCATGTTTGTGATTGGTCGAATGCTCCAAATACCACCCCTTTTATGTGAACGCGCACCTAACTAGATAGGACACGGCTGGCTTGCGGTCGAGGTGATAGCCAGCGTCGTAGGACAGTTTAGCGAGAGCGTTTTTTTTTTTTTGGATTTAGTCAGCCGGATAACTCAAAACATATCCAGGATATGTTGAACTAGATTCGTAGTATACCCCCCTGGACTCGTGGACACTGCCTCAAGTTGAAGAAACAGTACTCAAGACTGGCTATCCGCCGCAACTTTTTCAGCCTGCGTGTGGTTGACTTGTGGAATGATCTGCCAGAAAGCGTTGTCACATCCAAGACGGTTAACTGTCTCAAGTCCCGCCTCGACCATTACTGGTCAAACATCACCTTCACTTTGGACTATGTGACTGTTGCCAGCATCCATAGTATATAAAGAACAGTGTACTTATTTATGAGCGACTAAAAGGCCTTAGGCCTATTACAGCCGTATCCTATTGATATTGATTGATTGACACCTCTGCTTTATTGTTTTCCAGGGTTTTCAGGGCTGTTATCAACATTGACGTCTTTTGTGGTAAAACAAGTATGATAGTTGGTCAAAAATTAGCTTCCCTTCCCTGAGCCTCAGCCTATGGGACGGTGATACGATGCTAATTTGCATGGATGTCACTATATGTCACTCATTTGTCCGTGCAAGGCTATTTAAACTCACCTGCAATAAACCAGCAGAAGAGAAATAACGATGTCAAGGAGTTCCACATCGTGCAGATTCGACTGAGCGGGCTGGTGTCTCCATCTTCGGGGGTTTTGGCGCAGGGCAGGCAGGAGAGCAGCGAGAGCACCAGGCCAAAGAACCCCACCACTATCAGATAGATGGGGATGTAGTGTTTCCTCGGACAGTCATGCAGATGAACAGCACCTGGAGGACACATGGGTGGCATTGCATTTATCCACATTCTTAACAGACATTACAAATATAATATCACTTAAACAAAATCTGTAAAATGAATCGCTCACTTACCAATTGCAATCTGAGCAATGGGTATGATACAGAAAAACAACTTTGAAACAGCTGTAAAAGAAAGAATAGATTAAAACACATTTAAAGCGTCTTCACTGTACACAATCAGAGTCAAATGAACCGATGACAGGCGTGCACGTGGGCTCACCGAGTACGGGGGTTGGGGGTTGAGGAGTGCTGCGGATTCGGCGAATAAGGCCTACGTTCGACATGTTCAGTGGTGAGGGTTCTGAAATAAAGAAGAAAGGATCAAAACTGAGCAGACAGTTGTGTTAATTGTTAAAAAGTACAAGTCTAGACGCTGACAGTGATATTCTATTAGCCAGCCCAAAAACAAAAAACCAGGAACTTAAGAAGCTGAAATCAGGGAATATTCTGCATTTTTGTTTGACAAATATAATATATATACATCATTAATATATAATTTCTAGTCTTAACGATGTAGACAACTGGTTTTGAAAAAGAAGAATGCATTGAATTAAGGAAATATATATATTTTGTACTTTCCATTGTCACTGACAGTGTTAAAGAATTCCAATGCCGGTGTGAGGAGTACTTTCTTAATTAATACGTTATGTTAAGCAGTCAATATGTCCTTTTCACATTACAATTAATTTCCCACAATGCAACGAAGCGTCTTCAATTAGACCAATGATGACGATGCCTCTTGATGGTCTGTTTCTTTGTAAATGCACACCTGAAACATGATAAGGTTTTTTTCAATGGCTCCTGTTTGAGTCATATACAACCTTATCTCTTATCACAATCCCAAGTTAACTGATTAGGATGTAAAATCAGTGGCAATCCCTTTAGGCATTTAGGGAAATTACTCATGAAAGGATCCTAGATTTTAAATTGTGTTTCTGTTACACATAAGTTAAAGAAATTGTGAGTTGTTAGGGTAAGAGAATACATTATACATGCATGTTGCTGCTCATTACAGTGATTTAATCAGGTCAGTTGATTTATCCCAGAATAAATTCAATTTAGTTTTCCTAAATAAAATGTGATGACATGAATTGCGTACAGTTTTGTTTGTTGTTGATGTCCACAAATGTACAATACATGTGTTCAGGAAGAGTAAGCCAAATGACAGCTACAGTAAGTGGTTTGACTGGTTTCATATGAAAGCCAGTTGGACCAGCAACAAGAGACAACCTGTGCACAAAAACTACAACATTAAAGCAGACAACGAAGAAGAAATGTAGTATGACAATTAGACAAAATATGTGAAGCTGAAATATAACTTTAGTCCAATTTAGGATAGTTAACTGATATTAAATTAGATTTAGTATGTGATGTCAACATTGCCTCTACAACATTTAAGTCGACTGACCACTTTCTATTTTGGTTTCACTTCACATGTCCAAAACTTTGGCAAAGGTTACGCAGCCTGATAAATAAATGCGGTCAAAGCCGGAAATATAACGTCTATCTGTGGCCTCACCTTTTATTTCTGAGTAAAAGTTAAATGTAACCTGCCACACCCCGCTAACACACCGGCATAAAGTTAACTTCTAACACCAGATAATGGGTTTCAACTGCGGAATAACCGCGTAAAGTGTCAACGTAATATTGTAATGCAAAAAAGTGACGAATTGTTTTGTTATAGGACACTTACCCTGCTGTTAGTCAGTCTGCCTCCTTCCCGCAATCTGCACAGCTGTGAGTCTGACATCGCCTCGTGAGCTGAAGTAACTCCACCTCTCGGGAGCGCGCATGCCCATCAGCTGACTGTAGACCTAAAAACGATAGGCCTGTTTCTCAGTAGAGGGATAAGTATGTATGTATATCCTCTAATTCAGTAAAAGCAGCAATATCACAGTGTAAAAAACACACTAGTGGAAATAAAAAACATAATTAGTAAAAGTATTATGCAACAGAATGGCAACAGCAATTATTCTTACAATTACATTACTCCTATTGTTGTCAGGATGGAGCTAATTATAAATACCATACCTAATATACTATTTGGTAGTTCAACACTTAATTATCATTTTAGAAACTCATGATTTTCTGTTCAAAAGTTGCAATCTAAAAAGAGTAGAAAGTCAAAGCTATGCAAGTAATATATAGTATAGTATCATAGTATAGTATCACAGCATAGAATGTAAAAAATTAACACTTGTTAATAGTACAGCATTTTGAAACTCAACTTAGAGCAACATAAAACAAACCACATTTCAACACTTCAAACAGGCTCGGGATATACAAATACTGTCAAATGAGTACAGTTAAAGGTTGACCAAGCCTTAGCCTTTAATCTTAGATTTGGAGTTTGCATTTGGAACAGAGGTGTGGCCACATTCAGTAGCACACAGTAGTTTTCCTAAGCGATATAAGCTCCAGTAATGCTGCAGTTTATCTCGGTCATTTACATGTAATCAAAACGGAGGAAAATAGGAAAAACGTTTAATAAATGTTCATGCTTAGTCTCACACAGTGTGTTGTTTCCGATTCTGTTTGCAGTCCTGCAAAAAAAAATTCATTCAGTTTTGCTGACTTCAGATGGCCTCCTATCTTTACCTGATTAAACAAGACTCAATCAATAGTTGGACTGCACCAAAGTTTTAGTTTTCATTGCAAGCAGCCCAAAATGTATCTCATATCCATCCATGTTAAAACATTCACTCTCACCAGGGTGCACTTTAATCGTTCCCATTGTCCGGCTACTGATTTCAGTCTTGTCTAATCAAGTCAGATATGAGACCATGTGAAATCAGCAAAACTGTATGAAGAGACTGCAACATGTTGTGTTGCAACACATGGCTCTGGGCTAAAAGCTGAAGTGAAAGTTTTCCCTCAAAATATTACTTCAATAATTTGAATACTGCTGCAAATGAAATAAACTGACTCGTCAGTACACTCTAAAAAGTGTTAATTATTTAATCATAGGAAAAAAAATCAAAACACAAATGCAAATATAGTTTTCTACATTGACATTCAAACATATTAACAACATAAATAATTGTAAAAATACAACCACAACAGCAACAAAACAACAGTTCTTACGATTAATTAAATATAATACCACACAGAGGAAATATTTTGGCCGCAGTTCATTCTTTTGCATGGACTGCTTGAGTCGTGAAAGATGGTCACCCTAACATCCGACCTGCAGATCACCACAGAGTACAGAATACACCCCGGGTGCAAATAGCATTTTTAGTCACCTGGGTGTAAATAGCATTCTTCACTATACTCACCCAGGTATAAATAGCATTTTTGACTATAGTCACCCGGGTACAAATAGCATTTTTGACTATAGTCACCCGGGTACAAATAGCATTTTTGACTATAGTCACCCAGGTACAAATAGCATTTTTGACTATAGTCACCCGGGTGCAAATAGCATTTTTGACTATAGTCACCCGGGTGCAAATAGCATTTTTGACTATAGTCACCCGGGTACAAATAGCATTTTTGACTATAGTCACCCGGGTACAAATAGCATTTTTGACTATAGTCACCCGGGTGCAAATAGCATTTTTGACTATAGTCACCCGGGTACAAATAGCATTCTTGACTATATAAACCCAGGTGTAAATAGCATTCTTCACTATACTCACCCAGGTGCAAATAGCATTACTGACTATATACACCCAGGTGCAACTAGCATCTGCCTTAAATACATCTTTAATTACAAAATGTATCAGCGGTTTAGTTGTTTAACACAGTCTAACTTTAGTTCATCAAAACTTCTGTTTGTCCATCCACTTCCACCAGAGAGGAAGACACTTGCCATGTCAGGGAATAGTAACCAGGGCAACGCAGGATGCTGTCACAAGTCTGTGAGGCAGACGCTGGAGGAGGTCTCGACGTAGACGCACCCTCGGTACCCGGACCGGGATTGGCCGCCTCGCAGATCGATCACATGACTCCGACTTCTCTCTGACTCGGCCGTCTGGAGCCGAGCCTCTCCCAGCATGGAGTCCCACAGCCACCCTCTGCTCCACAACTGCACACAGCAAGACAGGATTGACTGTGTGTGCAAACGCTGTGTGTGTGTGAGAAAGAATATATAAATAAGTCAAACCTCGATAGAGATGTGTGTGCTGGGGTATCTCCTGTAGAAGATGGCTCTGAGGTTGAACTCTGGGTTTCCCTCCGCCTTGAAAACATGTGTCCTGATGGTGTCGTTCTCACACCGCACTATGGCATAAACATCTGGAGCTGTGGAACATAATGGACAATACAACAAAATGTTAAGAAACATGGTATATTTTCCTCTGCTATCCCTTATAGGAGATGCAGTGGTTCTGTGGTACGCAACCTTTTTGTTTGGGGGGGTGAAGTCCTGATGCCCTTCGGAGGTAGACAGTGGTCACCAATGTTGGTTGAGGTAGAAAACAGTGGAAGACAGAGGGGGACAGCAAATCCTCCTTCAATTCCCTATCCAAAAAAATTAAGATATAACAGATTAAATCCACCGAAGACAGAGAAAATTGAGTTAAGCCTGTAAGGCCCACAGTTGTAATTTTACAACATTACTTTAAGCTATCCTAAAAAAGTCACATAAGCTGATTTTGAGCAGCTTATGTCTTTGTTGTAATATTACAACACTGGGTCAGTGTGGTACTCAAAATAGCATAAGCACCTGTCATGGACCCTGCCCTTCTTACATGTTCACATATGGAAATAAAACACTAATAGAAATATAATGTCTTTGATAATTCACTATAACTAAGTTCTAAATGTGTCCTCTGTTAAGATTTTGAATTCAGACCAGAATTGAATAAATTAATACATTATTTCTGATAAAAGTATGTGAAATTATCTGTAGCAATATTTTAAACTCTACTTGTATCTTATCAGTTAATTAGTTACAAAAATACATTTAACTCTGGTTCTGGCAGAAACAATTCTTTCTGAAATTTGTTGGGACACTTGGATGTATCCCTTTTAGTATGACAATTAGCCTATTATCATTAGCCAGACATCATTGTGTGACTTGTTGAACTGGTTTACCTGCATGTGTGGGTGTAGGTATTCCTTTGATTATGATAATAGGCAGGATTGTGTGACTTGTTGAACTGGTTTACCTGCATGTATGGGTGTAGAGAAGACGCCGACGTGTCGCACTTTTGTCACATCATTCATATCACATCATCTATCAGATTACAAATGTAGCTAACCCCGCCTCTTTCCCGTGAACGCGCTCTCAGCTGGAGAGAGAAACCCTGGCTTGATTTACCGAGTTGATAACCAGCGTCGTAGGACCGCTTAGCGAGATCTCGTTTGTTAGGGTTAGTTAAGATAACTCAAACATATCCAGGGTATGTTGAACTGGCTTCGTAGTACAGGGCACAGGTGGCTGCATAGCAGCGCTAATGTCAAAGACAAAAAAATTAAAATATAATGTTTGTGTATTTGACATTAGCGCTGCTATGCAGCCACCAGTGCCCTGTACCAGGGCCGTCCCTCCCTACAGGCAGATCATGCAGACTGCGTGGGGCCTCACCTCGCGGAGGGGGCCTCATCTTGCGGAGGGAGCCTCAACTAAGACGCAAATGCGGCGCACCTACACAGGAAATATTGGTGAGTATTTTTTCCAGAGTAATTACTATTTTGCTCTGAAATAGTGATATTTAATCATTTTGGAGTTTATTTATTACTCATAGCTTCTAGAGTGCGATCAAAAATGCAGAGTCAATTCTATTGGAGTTAAACCATGACCACGCTGTAACGGAGGTGATCTCTGGGGCCATAGATCTCGCTCTCCGTTATGGATTATATAGCTTCATTATTGGCGAAATATATTCATTTGTTCCACGCTAAAACATTGCACAGGAAGCATGTGATTATATGTCATTTATGCATATATTTGTCACAATCTGTCTATGTTTTAGTTTGTCTGTCTCTGTTTCCTGTTTTAGTTTGAAAAGTGTTCCCCCTCCCGTCTTGTCTGTTGCTGGTGATTGTGTTCACCTGGTGCCCTGTGTTTCTCCTCCCTCCTCACCTGTGTCTTGTTGGTTTGATTAGTCCTGTGTGTATTTAGGTTCTGTTTTCCTGTTAGTGTGTGTGTGAGGTGGCTGGTGACTGTGTTCACGTGAGACAGTCATATTGAGGCTGTGTATCCTGTACCACAAAGAGGAATAAATGCCCACACCGGGTTGTATTTGAACTCTCTGCCTCTGCCTCCTTGCTTGGTCGGGCCGCTCAATGGCCAGCTTCACACACGCCCACTCATGTTCCTTAAGCACTTTGGTTTATTGACCTTTTTTATTGTAAAGATCATTATGGTTCATTTATTCTATTCTGAGTAAAATTACCTTCTATTGGGAGTAAAATTACCTTCTAGTTGGAGTGAAATGACGTTCGATTGGGAGTAAAATTACCTTCTATTATGAGTAAAATGGCAGTAGAGTTGTTTTTAATATACACTACATAGAGTAAATAACCATTAAGCAGAGTCAAATCTAAGCACATAATAGAGTAAAATGAACTCTAAAAATACAACTCTGAACAAAGAGTACATTTTACTCTATATAGGTTGGAACCAAATGTTATATTTTTAGAGTAAAATGTTCATCAATTTGAGTCAACTTTACTCCGAGAAATTTACTGTGTATGCGCTTAGTTGTTCAATATATTTATTCAGACTATGTGAATAGAAATACAGGAATTCTGCTCCCACCTAAGCCCAACGTTGCAATATTACAACATTTCCCTAAAAACGTACCAAAATGCCCCCCTACGACAACATCTGAAAGGTCAAAACAATACATTCTAATGTTTTTCTATATTTGGGCTTTACAGGGTTAAATATGAGAGCAAACAAAGTCCTCTCACTAAACTGCATTCACTTGCTATCTAAGCTTGCATTGAAAAATAATACACCAAAAGATTGCTTATTTAAAACGATTTTTGCACCAACTTTTGGGTGCCAATACATCCTTATTTTGGAGTTTTTTTGTTTGTGGGGATTTGTTTTATTTTCTGTGTATTTGTTTCATTTTATTTTTACTTTCCTAGCCATTTAGTTTATTGACGTTCTTTTCTGGGTTTCTTTTTCACAGAAAAAAATCAACCCTAAATCGAAATCCATTTACTACGCAAACTCATATTACACAATACATTATTTATTTTACTTTAAATCTATGAATGGTTGACTTTTTTAGCTTAATTTGAGCTCAAATCCTCTGGGAGGCTCATAAAGCACTTTCAGTTGGAACAAAAGCAAGGATCTAAGTTGGGTTCACCCAATATTTTCCAAATGTTCTGATCCTACAGTATGAAACAATTTGCGATTATCCCATGCACACACACATTTCCTGTCACAGACCTGAGAGGGATGTGGGAGTGGGAGAAGAGGCGTAGCAGGAAGCGTCCTGTTGCTCCTGGCAGGAAGGTGGTGGGCAGCACCACGTACCGCCCCGGGGTCAGAGCCCCCCTCAGGGTCACACTGCGGGAGTCCATGTAGACGGAGCTGGCCGCCTGCTCCACCACACACTGCACCCGGCTGCCACGGTTCACCTCCACCTGGGCCACGGTAAGGCAGCGTTATTTGTTTTTGTGAGACCTGAACACATTTTGGTCCCTGAACTGCTCACCTTCAGCACTTCAAAGCCAATAGGCAGGTTTTCTCCTCCTCCATCCTTCCTCTGTATCCTCCTGTCCTCCTGCTGCAGACAGATTAACATCTCCTCCTCTTTGCCTCTCACCTCAAACATGAACTAGAAACAGAAATTAAAGTTAAGAATTTCACGCATCTTTGAAAATACTTAGTATCCTTCTCAGTTTTACCTGTGGATTGTGCAGGAAAGTGTCTCTGTGGTTGATGCACCCTCCACACCGACTCCTCTTGTCCATCTGTGCCTCCCATCCTCCCACCTCTGCACCACCCTCTTCCTTTTTCAGTTTTTTCACAGCCTTATCTTGCTCACGCTTCCCTCCTTTGCCTCCCTTCGGCTCCCCAAGTCTGGCCTCCTTTCTGTTACCTCGCTGCTTAGTCTCTCCAGGTTTGGCGTTGGTCTTTCCCAAGCTCAGCGTGTTGTTGCTGGGATAGACGGTGGACGGAGGGGAATTAGGAGCTGAAGCCCACTCCCCATAGCAGCGTACTTCCCTCCAGTGAGAGCTGGGCCACAGCAGAGAGCTCTCCACCATCCGGCACACCACCACGTCTGTGAAGTACTGACAGAAATCCTCAAAATCTATCCTGGGGAACAGGAAAGGAAATACATTAGCAGGAGAAGACCTGGAAATTCTCCATTGTTTTTTCTTTGCTCTGGAAACCAAACTAATAATACAAAATGTAAAAATATTATAATATTAAAGTTTTCAAGACTTACTTTAAACCCCTGAAAACCCCCACTATCAGTCGGTGGCTAAAAAACGACCTCAATGTCTTGCCTTATAGAAATTAACCTTTGCTATTAAGGAAAGGCCTACCATACCCGTTATAGAATTTGATGGAAATTCCTTAATAAAAACAAATATATTGTCGAGTTAGTATGAAATATATAACTGGATAGTAGCTTGTTTACTAGCTTTGTAACTAACTCACTGTTAAAACCTGCTATTAACACGTTCACATGTCCATTCCAATTTTTTTTTTTTATTTCAATATTTGTTTTGAATTCTCTTGAATTAGTTTTCATTATAGTTTACTACTAATATTTGTATATTTTTGTATATGTGATGTTTACGTTTCACTTGGTTTACGATAACAATGTCTGTTAAATTCATAAATGTGATATCTTTTTTTTGTCCAAATCAAAATGCCAATAAATAAACTTGAAACCCTGACAATTACCAGAACTCCCCAACGTCTCGAACAACCAGGCCCATTTTCTCCCTCTCTGCACGACTCATCTGTTGCCACTCCTGCGACCTGCAGGGGGCGTTCAAGGACAATCGTAAACAAACAAAAAATAGGCTGCAAGGTTCAACACACTGGAAATGACATGTGAAAAGTACAAGTAGCGTTTCAACTTCTGGAAACCTTTATAGGTCCATTTTGGCCATTTACAGAGATTCTCAGACCTCCATAATGTGAACGGCAGATGTCCCCTTGTAAAACATGTCCAACACTATTGTAAAATGTAGGAAATTGTGATTATGAAATGTTGTAAAGCAGCCTGACACTGTTAAATGTCAGCGGAGGTTTTTTATTCCCGCAGCTCCAGCAAAGTGTGTGATGTACTCAGCAGTCGGACATGTGGCAGATGAAGTCAGTGTGGAGTTCAGAAGACCCTCACCCTTGACTCCAGGCACCCGTCCAGTCCGTGGTCCCCCATGGGTTCCTCATGCGCACCATGAAGAGTCGGGACATCCAACCCATCTCCCCCAGCCTCATCTTCCTCACTGCTGTGATCCCATAGGCGTGTCCTCGCACCAGGCCACAGTCCAACACCGACTCCACTGTCTCCCCCTCTGCTGGCTGAGGAATAAGAATACCGTTTTTTTGTCTTAGCCTGAGTTCTCTTTTGTTCAAAGATACTCAGAGGTGCTAAGCCCTACCCGTATGGAGCAGGTGATGAGGGCTTTACGTTCATGAGCCTTAGCCAATGTCTGGAAGAAGGCCCTCCTCTGGTCGCTGTGCTGGCTGAGGGCCTCACGATCCAGGCTTAGGGGCTCCGAAACCCCTCCAGTGAAGTCGATCAGGGCCTCCGTGGTGTTTCCTCCCTCCAGGGCCTCATAGCAGCCGTTTAGCCTACAGAGTGACCAGATATATTCACTGAATGATAAATGGCTGAGCCCCTCTTCTTACTTTCAATTTTCCACTCACAGGTTTTTCTGTTTGTAGAACTATGATGTTTTACATTGGTGCATCTATGAGTTGTTGCATATATAGGTAAGGAGGCAGTTTCAGACATGTTAGAATGTGCATAGCCTACTAGGTGTTTATGAAGAGAGTGTGCTAGCAGGTTGCTACTGTATGGTGGTTGCTTGTGTGCTTATGTGTGGTTCCTTTGCTGGATGATGATAGTTATAATGGCAACTCAAGGTGCATAGGTGTTTTTCTTTTACTATAAGAACATCAACCTGACTACAGCTAAACCTCTAATGGACTCGTTATTTTTTGATGAACTCAAAACCATCAAATGGTTGGGTTTGAAACGTTGGACCCCGTTAACTCTCAATGGTCTCCATCTTGGCAATGTCACAGCAATAGCAAATGTGTGGAAATGGGGTCTGAGGACGCTACAGCTGTTGCGTTAGCTCCGGATTACAATTTTTATAATTGTCAAGTGAGCAAATGTTTGCATGGGGACCAATACCGAATGTTGCCGTGGTCCAGAGATTTATTTGTTTAAAAAGACAAGGAAGAATCTGTCAAATGTTGTGATCTGGACATAAATGAGGTACAGAATCATGTTGATGAATTAAGTTGGGAGACTGTTTTATTTTTGCCAGGATGTACTGTATATTTGTAGATGTTATAGTAGTAGATAACAATAGGGTAAGTGAGGGTAGACTGGATCCTGAAGAAGGGAGAAAAACTACAAGACCCTGGTCCTTACTTGGCGTAGGCCTTCTCCAATAGAGCGCTCCAAAACTCCCGTGGAGTGGCCGAGCGACAGAAGAGCAGCACTCCATCACTGCTGACCGGCAGACGGTCGTCCACGACAACATCCGTCCAACGGCCGAGTCTCCAGAACCGGAAATGGAAGATGCCGGCGTACAGGTTGGGACGCTTCGGGTTCCACTCCTGGTCCACATGGTCTGGGATAACCTGTGAGGAGGAGTTATGAGATGAAGCCATGGAGGTAGGGAAAGTGGAAGGAAGCAATAAACAAAGGATGACACAAATACCTTCTTCCACAGAGATGGCTCAGATGCTAAGCAGGAAATGGCAGCCACCATCCAACAGTTACCCAGACTGCCTTGGTGCAAGTCACGAGTACTGATGCCGTCAACAAACAGACGAGGGTCTTTACATATCTCCTGGTGTTTGATTGGAAAACAAGAGATGTCAAGTTAGAAGAGACACATTCAATCTGCATTCATTGCATGTTTGGCCACTTGGGGCAGCAACGGTTCCTTTTGTAATCAGACACATAGCAACATTAGCATTTATGTGAAACCATACCCTTGATATTCACTTTCCTTTTAGCTATTTTTTGTTCGCCACCCCAAATGCCGCAGTACATTTGCAAGCTATTCACTAACTTGTTCAAGCAGGTAACACAATGTTAATCGTGTTGAAACAGATAACGAGCGCTGATTGAAAAAGAAGTTAAATGAAGCCTGTGAGTGTTGGAGCACTGCTGAGGAGACAGATCCTGTCCTGATCTGTGGATATCAGTTTGAACAGGGTCGGGTAACAGTAGAGGTGCTGCTGGACACACACACACACACACACACACACACACACACACACACACATCTTGATTATAGCAGCTTATATTAAGTATAAGGCCAAAAGGGTTGTGAAGAAGACAATATGTGTGTGTGTGTGTGTGCGTGCGTGTGTGTGTGTCAGCAGAGAGAGGGGACAGATGTCTTCCTATCATCCGACTCTCAGTGGTACACGCTTAAAATACCTGAGCCGAGCATTAGGAACACAATACCATTAACCCTTTATCTTCTGCCATGGATCAGCAAAATCATTTATTTTCTTTAAGAATTCCATAGAAAGTATTTTTTTGAATAATGTTATTCAGGTCCAGTTTTCGATAGTAATTGTTCTTAACAATGTGTAGTTCTTAAGTATGACACGTATGACTTTGAAAACAATTATTTTAAATGAAATCACATCATTATTTTGTTTACAGTCCAAAACAAATACTGTTTGTCTAATCCATTCGATTAAAAGACCTTGCATAATTTATTAAATTGGTGTTTGGACCATTGACTCTGGACAATAAATAATTTAACCTTGACTCCAACCTCCCATTTCCAACGACCATTAAACGCTGCTTGTCTTGCTTTAGCCACAATAAACACCTACGCTTATACACTGCTGCACCCATGTCAACACTGAGCTAAAAACACCTGGGCTATTTCTTTATCTAAACTTAACTGTATATACACACACACACACACACACGCACCAATAGATCAGTCCATCGACAGCACGCGCCACTCGCTCCCTGAGGGCTTGGGTTTCTCTGCCTGACGCCTCTCCTATAATAGCAGGTGCTTTAATTAACTTATCTAACGGAAATGGGACATGCTGATCATTTTTAGATATGGGAGGGGAGGAGATATATTTGTCAAATAACTCTTTGTTGTTGTTCAAATTGGTTTAAACTAGTAGCAATGACCGATTTAGAGCTTCTCAGATTCAGAATACTGTCCATTAAATACCCATAAAATGGAAATGTGTGTCTGGCACTGGCAAATAAGTTGCAACAACTCTCACCATACACAGTATAACATGCAGTTCATACATACAAAAAGAGCAACATTGGCCTTCTTGTTCTTCCACTTCTCCCTGCTCTTCACACTCACCCTCGGCCTCTTCCAGGTCAGTCCCGGCGGGGGCTTCCTCCTGTAGAATAAGGACTGGGGGGTGGCGGGGAACAGAGGGTCCTGAAAGAGGGCACCTCGCCTCAGGCAGGCCCGCCTCAGCTTGTGGAAGCTCTGACCCTGGAAATGGTTCACTTGTTCGGGCATTGTGGCCGGAGAGGAAGGGCTTTGGACCAGAAGAAGAGACGTGGGACAGATGAAGGGTTCATATAGAACTTTCCATGCAGCAGTATTGGGTTACACTTTCAGAATAATAAATGGGTTGTATTTATAAGACATCCCTACTGGTTAGAACCTTGAGTGTGTATTTATATACATTTCAAAATAAAACAGCAATGCCAAACATCTGTCAGTTAGTTTCCCTTGCTTTACTCAAGGAAATAGATTTTAAAAACCCTTAAAATCATGAAAGGTGATGCAAATGTTACCTTAGAGACTTGTGTGAGAAACAAGTAAACAACATGGTAGTCTATTATGGCAAAACTACGTTTAAATAAACAACCTGTGGGAATTAATACCGAATCCAAGTTGTTTACATATCTAGTCTATAAGAACATTTACATGAATGATGCTGATAATATGTAATGTAGTTATACATATAAACATTATAAAACACCTGGCAACATTGTAATAAACCCAAAAATGCAATAAAGCTTTTTAAATATGTTATATTAAATGAGTTGGTCCAAGTAAAGTTCCACAAATGTTTGAGATGTGAGTTCCACAAATGTTTGAGATGTGAGATCCTACACAAAAATACGTAATTAAAAAGTGCATTTGTTAAACACTACTGCAAATATGAATATCTATTGACTTCTCAAAGGTTACATAGCTCCTGCCAGTTAGCAGGGGGTCCAGCAGGGTCAGTGTGTGTGTGTGTGTGTGTGTGTGTGTGTGTGTGTGTGTGTGTGTGTGTGTGTGTGTGTGTGTGTGTGTGTGTGTGTGTGTGTTTGTCTCTTGGGGGGGTTAGGACAGCGCTAACGTATTAGTACCGTTTTAGTCGTCAGTGATATGAACTGCTGGGGTCCCTGAGTCAGCAGCATGTGTGTGTCATCGAGAGTATGCCAGGTGTGTGTGTGCGTATGTGTGTGTGTGTGTGTTGGGGGTCAGCTCGGGGTCTTGCTGTACGGAGAAGAGCGAGGTGATCGGGTACACCACACCGGTTAATGTCATTAATTATCAGTGAGGTTTTGTTTTTCCTGTATCAGATTAATGCAGATAGACACAAAAACACGAGAAAAACATATAACGGTAGCACTGTCCATGAACATTTTGCACATAACAAATGTATGACTTATCATGTTTTAATGAAGGCAGCAACGAAATGCAGATACACATCAGGAACTCCTGTGCCTCGATATTATTATTTAATCACATAAAACCTAATATATAAACCTTCATAGACAACGATCAATCAATTATGAACAATAGTTGTAAATATATATATATATGGAATTACATTTGTTGTGAACATATGAGGCTAAAAGTGTCACTGTCATTGGATGTGTTGGTTTGTTTTGGTTCAAATAAAGAAGTTATTTGCGTGTGTGTTCATTCAAGTAGTTTTCTTTATTCATGTTTTGTCTCTTTTTACTTTGACAATAAAGACTAAACTATGTCAATATATTTATTTGAACATGTAAATATAACTGTGTTTGTTGTTGCAAAGGGCTCGGGAATAACTTGAATCCACACATTTTGTATTTATAATAAAGATTCAAATATAAATAAATAAAATATGAATTGACTTTACTTTACATTCACAACTGATACTTAGATAATTTATAATAAATTAAGCATAGTCTGTATTAAATATAATCTTATGCTTTATATTAAAAGCTTTTCATATTTTTGACGTACAATGAGTTATATTATTATCTAGTATTAAATTGTCATATTCTATAGTCATTTTGGGTCATTCCACAATCTACATGCATCAGATTAGATCAGTGTCAACAGTATGAACTGCAGGTACATTGTTTTACCTTTAAGACGTTTCTCCCGTTGCTTTCCTGACATGAAACGATTCCCTGATCTCAGTCAGAGGATCCAGGAATATGACCTCCTTTGGTCATTTAGGGAACGGTAATATTTCAGAGGCAATCATGTGTTGCGACGTGTATCCAGCAATGGTCATCTCTTGCCTCTTCTCTGTCCCACTGTCAGCTGACACTTTCTTATTCCTTCCTCTGAAAGTGTTGGGAGAGTAAGACTCATCTCCTCCAGATACTCAACTCATTGGACCTAGTTGGAAAGAACATCAGAAAATGAAATGCAAAAACCAAAAGTATGATGCTGCAGTTTTAGAGAACCGCTTGTTGTGAGTGCTGCAAGTTCCCTGACACCATGTCTTATGAGTGTGTGTAACAGCCTGTAGAGCTGATGCGAGTGTGTGTGTGTGTGTGTGTGTGTGTGTGTGTGTGTGTGTGTGTGTGTGTGTCTGTGTCTGCATATGGCCGTGACATACAGGGCAGGGTGACACTGCTGGAGCCGGGTGTCTGTGTAACTCTATCTCCCTCCACACAGACAATACACACACATTCATCCCCCTTGGTGACATAACACACAGTTATAGCCATAGAAGCTTCACTTCCCACCAGTAAAACACTACAGTCACTATTGAGTTTCAGATATTCAAGATGAACACTTGATCCTCTGCTGCAAACTGTTCTGCAGCTGGAGAACATAAACATACTTTTTTTTCTTGGAGTGTGTGTTAGTGTGTGTGTGTGTGTGTGTCACTCACTTCTGGTTGGTGACTAAGCAGATTCTGTCTTCTTCTCTTCCTCCACTCGATGAGTTTCACTGCTTTTCTCTTCCGTCCTCATATTAACACAGTTCTCGGTTCCCTCTCTTCTCGTTTTCCGCCTTATCTTTTTGCTCTCTTCTCCTCTTCCCTCCTCTCCTCTCTATCTTCTCCCTCACACACTCTTGGGGTATCTGTTGCTGTCGACTGTGTTGCCCCTGACACCTGAGATACCAAGAGGCGAGCGCCTTCTATTTTAACCACCTCACTGCCAAATAACAGACTAATTATCCCCCATTCCTATGTGACCAACCTGGAGCATCAACTCAGAGCTCATAACAAATATAATGTCTTTTAATAATTGGGAAACTGTTCACATAGCAGCACATACATTAAGGTAAATAGCACAATTTGCACCAAAACCTTACCTGCCTTATTTTCCAATTAGGCTTTGTTCTATGATATCCTTGCTTAAATATGTGAGCATATTTGAAAATAGGGTTGTTTCTTTTTTTGATAAATTAGCTTTTGGGCACTGCAAAATAAGCTTTAAACTGCATACCATTGATTGTATACTTTTAATAAGTAAGTACATTGAAGGCCTATCTTTTTAAATTTTGCTTTTATTTATAGTTGTATCACTGTTCATGGTTGTTTCTGTAAAGCACTTTGGGCTGCATCTTAATGCAGTGCTATATAAATAAAGTGTATTATTATATAAATACAATTTAATATACATCATAAATCAGATTTCCATAATCAAAAACTGTGTATCCAGGAAATGTTTCTTTATAAATGTAGATTTCAAAGTGTGCAAATATTAAAGAAATAGCAGACGACAAAATAAATAGAAATAGTAAAAATAAAAATAAATAAATACAATTATATATGCTCAAAACAAAAACAATTATGATATGTTAGAAATAAGTGAAGAGCGGCGGTAGAAAATATAATGTAATTAAATAAATAATTACATTTCTTGTGATGCGAGTTTCTTCTTTCGACTAACTTCCTTGAAATCTTACCATCAGGCATCTGCTAGTCGTGTCTGTTAGGATGTACTACGCATGCGCAGATCGGAGAAACTGCCGATGTGGCTGCTGAACTTTTTATTAAGCCGTAAGAACCGAAAACTGTTGACATGAAACTTTTTATACTGACTTTCTTTGTCCTCTGCTGCTCCGTTACAGCAGAGCAAGACGAAAGACTGCCGAACAAATGCGAAGGTAGGATTTTAAAAAAGTGACACTAGCTTTTAATGCTATGTATGTGGCTTTATAACAGCAGTATGGCTTGTGTTTACATAGTTGATGTCCAGGAGTGTGTGCCTTTGACATGAACATGCTTATAAAACGTTTTTAAATATCTGTTTCTCCTGTCTGTCAGTGTGTAAGTTTCTGTCAGTAGAGCTGCAGGATGCTCTGGAGAAAAGTGGTCGATCCAAAGAAGTCCTGGAGCTGGGAGAGGTGCTGGACTCAGGCAGGAGGAGAAGGAAGATCAAATACAACACCTCGTGAGTAAACTCTGGGGAATGTCACTTTAAATATACCTGAGAGTGCAGACAGTATCTAATACTACTTTACTTTGACTTGCTCCTATCTTAATTACAAGCTACTGTACAACTAACTATGTGTATGTGTTCATACTGCATACTTACTGAGAATATTAATATATTTTAAATTTGTATTTTATGTATTTTATTCAACTTTTAGGTCGTTTTGTTATTCTTGTAGATTGTCAAAATGCTGCTGTGACAAAATAATTTCTAGACTTGGGATGAATAAAGTATCTATTGTCAATCTATTTTTTAGTTAGACAATTAAACTACTGTAACACAATCTGTAGTAACTTTGACACAAACACTTTTATTTCCACTTCTGTTATCTGGATGCTATCACACTACTTCTACATGCTACACTCGTTTTATTTTTGAAAAATACTATTACTGTACTTTTTGTTTTCCACCTGGATGGGTACTGTAGATTGTAATTTGTGTAATGTCCTTCTCTAATGTTTAATGCATGCCTATTAATACATTGTTTTTCCTCTTTCCTTTTGCTGTAACAATGTTAACTTCCCCTCTGAGGGATTAATACGTGTATTCTGATTCTGATACTTTACACATTGCATTGTTAGACTGCTAGAAAACCTGCATCTTTGTATGTTTGTGTGTAACATCACCATCTAACCCTGTATTCTGACAATAGGGAAACCCGTCTGACTGAGGCTCTGGACAACATATGTGAGCGCGTCCTGCAGTATAATGTTCACGCAGAGAGGCCAGGCAGCCTCCGATACGCCAAGGTCAGGTTTACTAATCTGCTTTTAACCTCTCATCTGTTGCATTACACAGGTATTAGTAGCTTTTTTTTAAGCAGGTGTTTTAAGGTCCATCTTGGATTAAAGAAATGCATTTGACATTTATAGGTGACATGTTTATTATGCAGTATGTTCCATGTGAAAAGACAAATTTAACCTAAAAACTTGCTCTGTAAAATGTTATATAAATAAACTGTTTTGTATATAATGCAGGGGGCCAGTCAGACCATGACGACTCTGAAGAACCTGGTCCACAAAGGGGTCAAAGTGGATTTGGGTCTGCCATTTGAGCTGTGGGACGAACCCTCCGTAGAGGTGTCAGACATGAAGAAACGGGTAGGAGGATGTGTGGTTCAGTGTATTAATATAAAGGGATTTTACAACCTTACACTTGTATTTTAAAGTGTGAGGAAGGTATCTGTGCTAGATATAGACAATTGCCTTTGTTAACACTACAATAAAAGTGTTTACAGTAATATTATTTGTGTGTTGTTCAGTGTGAGACGATGCTGGAGGAGTATGAGGAGGTCGTGGAGGACTGGTACTTCAATCATCAGGAGAAGAGGCTGGAGAGCTTCCTCTGTCAGAACCAAGTCCTCAAGACATCAGAGCAAGGTGATTAAGTGATGCCGTCGGGTTATAATCTAATGCTGCTTTCAGTGTGTTTAGATGAATTCAGGTTGAGAGCACATCGACTGAAGTCTCATCTGACATTCATGCTAAACAGACGCATACTATTATCTATTATATGAGAAATGAGGAACAACTGTCAGGTGAGATGTACAAAGCTTTCTGTCCCTGATTAGTCAAGCTAGGTCAAAAAAGGGGAGTTAGTTCACTTGACCCAAAGATGTCGGAATAGGTATTTAATATTCACCATTTATTTATAGAGAGTAATAAGGTGTACGCAAACTCACTGAACATAACACAAGTGAGCTAGCTCTTCTCTCTGCAGATAACAAAGTATGTAGCTTAAACCTCCTTGAGTATTTTGTTTTTTCTCTCCCTCAGAGTGCATAAAGGAAATGTGGAAAGGAGACATGAGAATCAAAAGTGAGGCCAAGGAGGCAGAAAGCCACGGCGCAGAAGAGGAGAGGAAAACCCATGATGCTGGAGAGCTATGAGGGGGAAAATATATAAAAGTGAAACGCAAAAGAAACCTCAAATTTCCCTGCCAATAGTAAAAAAATATATATGTATTTTGACACAAACATGTTTTTATTATATTTCTACTGCCAAATCTTGGCAGTCTTGGGAGTCATAATCATGTGTGCTTTTGGACTTTAACACTACGTTTCTCCCGTTGTTTTTATATGAACTGTCGCACATTTTAGTTGAATGAGGTTCCAAGCTTTTGCCATTCATATTTTAGACCTTCTCAGTGTTATATGATGTTTACACGCTGTTACATCTCCTAATGCCAACACTATATGGTACAAAGCAGCATGTTTACAGCCTTATAATGCAATATGTACAGTTTTTTCAGTGTGAATAAAATGCCTTTTATAACACTTTTGGATATTTTAGTTTTTTCTACATTTCTATCAGTTTTCAATGAAACATCACCATTTCTTTAACTTCTCTATAGTTCCTTTATATGTACCCTGTCTAAATTACGAACAATAGTAGCTAAACTGGTGAGCTTCTCAAAAATTAAAATATAACCTTGTTTTTCTTTTACCATAGAACTTGTTTATTTTATAAGAGCAAGAAAAACACATTTTAGTGCAACTCATTCTCCCTATGCAACCAGCTGGATCGTTGCTAAATGCTGCCCCCTAGTGGTTTCATATTGACACTGACACAGATTTGGCAGTGTCCTATTGTGTTGAGGGATGTTCCTATTTCATACCAGTGTGAATATGGAAGGTGCATTTACAGACACAATATTCATGGCTGTGTATGTATGAATTTCAACTTCATTGTCTATAATTCCACACTTAATATTTATACTTTCTTGTTACTGTGGTCATTTCTCCTCTTGTCCAGCCCTGAAGTGATGCTATTTAAATATAAGCAATGGATTTAACCCTTAGATGCACGAGTGACTGGACCCTACACTCTTCCATAAGTGGGTCAAAAAGGACCCGTATTAGAATAATATGTGTTTTTATGCCATTTTTGTCATTTTGGTTAAGAAAAATCACTTGTATAATATTTAGTATTATATTTTGGTTCACACCAGAAATATTTTATATTTAATTTTTCACTATTTATAATTTTAGACATTTTTTTTACATTTTGAAAATAAAATGAAATTCCAAAGAAAATGCATGCGGGTCATTTTTGACCCACTTATGGAAGCTTGGGGTAGTAATACAAAAACTACAATTTTTTTTTATTAAAATTTAAAATTTGAATGGCATGATATCCAAAACATGTTTTTTGAGGAATAGCTGGAATTTGAAATGATAAAAAAATGTAATTACAAAGATACTTCAAGAAAACCACCTCACCGGGTCAAAAAAGACCCACTTATGCATCTAAGGGTTTAAACGGACTGAGGCCAGAGGGCAGATCCTCTCCTTAAAGGTGACCATGTAATGCCTTGCATATTTAGAATTCATACAAAAATATGTATATTGTTTTCACATTAAACGTGGGAGAATTCACAGCACATCATACTTTTCCAAAAAAATGTGAACTCACTTTCACTTGCAGTTTTTTTGTTACTCCAATCAAGTCATTTGCTTTGAATTAGGCACTTTATTTGGGATAACTCACCCTTTACTCTGATAAATAAATGTTCTATGCTCCTGAATGGACCATACAACTTAGTTTTTCCCATGTCTTATCATTCCTTGGATGACTGCATCATCGAGAGAAAGCCCTCATTTAACTTCCTCTGTGAAGGATGTGAACTCTTACCCCAGATACCCCTTCATAGACCACCAGGGCCTTTGCATCCTTTTAATGTCTACAGTGGTTCCTGCAATTAATTTACAAATTAAAACGACTTCCTTTGATTGCATTTTGGTGGCCCGCATAGCCTGTAATAATACTGTATCCCATTGTTATAATGCACCCTAATTACTGGTTGAATCTGATAAGGATATGTTCTTTGCAGATGTTTCACAGACTCACAGCTGGACGGCTCCAGTTTCCTGCCCAGAGACCTCCTGCAGATTCAACTCGAACCTTTCCTCTCCAGCAGCACCGCGGACAGCTGTCAGCGCTGCTTTCACATGTTTGTTTAATACCTACAGTGTAAAGAAAAATGCCTCAGCGTGTGTCATATTGTTGTCTTTGGAAATATACAACATGTTACTTGGAAGCAGAGCCCACTTTAAACAAGGATCCAGTGAGAGAGGCTTGTTCGTTCACGAGTAGGAGGTCTGTTTTGGTTGTATCCCTCTTTTTTGTGTCCACCATTAAAAAATGAATGCTGAACTTATTAACATTTAAATGATACACTCACATATATTTCCTAGTGTCAGGTGGAGGTCAGTGGATGGTGATGAGGTCTGAAGGATTAAGGAGACTGGATTCAAAATCCAACCACAAGAGGGCACTGAGGAGCAGAACAAAGCACAGGCAGACTGGTAATGCTTTGAATACTTGTACTACTCAAACTGTATTGAATAAAATGTATATATAAAAGCTTGTGATTCATAAAACAATAAAATTATTCAAATAACCTTTATTGTCCATTTTGGGTCCCATTATGTTTCTCCTCTGAAAACAAACATACAATATGTGTATTGAACTGAGTTAATACCAATATTTAAAGGTAGGGTAGGTAAGTTTGAGAAACCGGCTCGAGATACACTTTTTGTTATATTCCATGGAATGCTCTTAACATCCCGATAGCAATGAATATCTTAAGTGCTTTGACAAAAAATCCATAAAAAAAATGTAATCTGTGGAAGCCGTAGTAGGCTACTGTAAAAAGTACGACCAATCATTTTAGCCGGCCTGGCTAAAATAACTGGATGGCCTACCTGCCTGTCAGCCTTCCATCTGTGCACAAACTTATCTCGTGCCCTCATTGGTCATGTGCGCGTTCGTGTGTGTTGGAGGAGGGGCTCTGTAAGGAAGTGGCAGATTTTCTCCAGTTGTGTATTTTCAAATTCTAGCGATCTCGAGCCGGTTTCTCAAATGTACCTACCCTACCTTTAAGTGCCTGTGACCTTTTATGTGTTAATGTGCAAACCAGAGAGGGGGTCCTGGCACCATTTAAACCTCTTTTACAATACATAATAATACACTATGTTTATAAAGCATTATCAAAGAAAGTGCTTCTCGTGGTTTCCGCCATAAATGATTCAAGACTGCAATGAGGCAATCAAATAATAGAAAATAAAAATAGTTTTATATAGTGTTGCTGGAGCTTTTATCCTCTTGTTATTTGCAGTCTAGTCCCGATGATGCCTGTCAATGTGCTAGCGTCATTTATTTGTAATATAGTGTTGTAATGAAACACAGCTGAATACTGGAGTATTTGCCCAATTAGATCTTCCATATAACAATTGAATAAAGTGTTTCCAGGTGTAATGATAACAGTCTCAGAATAACATTTTTGAGGATTCTACGCTTTTATTTTGCATTTACTTGTTCATTTAAACTGCTTGGCTTCTCTTTGATGCTTTTACCAGTATGTGCATGCCATTACATTAACCAATATCCAATATTTAAGACCATACTACTTGTGTTGTCGTTTGTAGCTCTCACTTTACCATTATCTATTGGAAAAATATTTGTTCATTCTATTTAAGAAACTGCAGTTGCTCCATTTGTTTCTGAGACAACTGAAAAATAACAAAAGGAACTGGGAACATTTTTGCAATCAGAGGACTTAGATGTGTGTGCTATTACTGAATGTGTAAAGGTGGAACAAACAGGTGGTTGTTCTTGGCTAACATAGAAGAAGCTCAGACCTTTAGGCTACCAGGATGCTCCACCACGATAAATGCGTGACCTGATAAATGCTTCTTGGAATGTCTGGACTTCTAGCTTCTTCACACTGATCTTTTCTCCTGAACTCTGATCCTTAAATGCAGCAGGTTAATTTGCAGTTTATTGCAGAACAACAGTCTCCATCCAGCACTTGCCAACTCTCGTGTCAAAGACGAAATGGGGGAAGCTTGGAAAAAC
Source organism: Trematomus bernacchii (assembly GCF_902827165.1). Classification (NCBI taxonomy): domain Eukaryota; kingdom Metazoa; phylum Chordata; class Actinopteri; order Perciformes; family Nototheniidae; genus Trematomus; species Trematomus bernacchii. The sequence continues at coordinate 892,545 of NW_022987686.1, read as the reverse complement.
AAAAACATTGCATTTGGTTCATGGCAACAGGGATAATTTTCCAATCAGCTTGTTTTGCCAACCATGTTTTAGAGCCAAAGCCTGAGATGTATCTTGTTGCGTTAAAACCAAATCATCATAGTTACCACCGCGAAAATGCTACGTGCAGATATTTGAAGAAGATTGGCATTTCTGTGTGTTTTTATTGCTAAATGTCAGAGTTGATAACCTGGATAAAAGTCTAAAAGAGTTGCAAACGTCTGTCCATTATTTCCTTCCTCTCCATGCGTCTGTATACATCGGAGAATGTCAGAGGGGAGGCAACATGATCTGCGTAGATGACGGGGGGCGACCCCTGAAATGGACAGGATATTTGAGATACATCCCCATGTTAATAAAAGATCTTCTTACAGCCTCTGAACCTTGATATCCAGTAAGTAAAACACACTGTGAATTGTACTAATTTATTTACACTATTAACCTCTGACATGGATGGCATGCTTTTTGTTCGGTTGGTTAGATTACCCTAACCCTAACCCTGTTTTTTTAGCAGGCCTGATTTTCATTAACCCAGGTGAAAGGGTGCAGCCTGGGCCGAGGCATAACTCATCAATCTTTGGAGTAGATCCGAAACGCGGGGTGAATACACAACTTATTTTTCACTTATGGAAACAGACTTGGTCTTTTATCCACTATCATGCAATCACATAGTCTTACCCTTTTACCCATAATTTAGCTTTATTTGTAGAAGGTTTTTTCAAATGTTTAAACAGTGTCATCAGCATACATTCAATTATTACTGTTACATATAGGGAGTAAATTGTAGGGGGCCAAACACTGTTCTTTGTGGAACACCATTAATTAATATTTTCTTTGTTCTGAGTTGAACATTTGGGCCGATCCTTTATGTTCTTCAAAATAAATGTACTGTCAAACAGATTTTTCCAAACACAGGTTTCAATAACATTCTTTCTTAAGCCTTTTTAAAATCCACATTTGTATCTATGTCATTGTTTTTCAGAGGGTAGATCACTTTGCACTTGTCTGCCTTATTTTACTTTACATTTCTCCCTTACAGAAGGAAATTGACTTAGTAATAGTTATATTTCAGATCATAAGATAGCACATAATCACATTTGAGCTACCAAAACAAGCATTTAAGGTTTTTTTCCTCTGTAAATGTTAAATAAAACTACAGTGTATGCAATAAACAGCTTTTCGATGTTTTGCCTGTGAACACTGTTATCTGATTATTCAACCACAAAGCACAATGCCATTATTGTTGCACTTTAAAAGATAATCCATCAACTCGACACCCATGTATTGGGAAATCTGCTCTTATTCTGTCACAGTGGCTTAATGTTGACTTTTATAATTACACCTCCATGGTATTTTGTTTATTATGATATGACTGTTAGCACACTCTTAGCTGCAGGGTGCAAAGTTTGGCAGCACAAGGCACCTGTCAAGGACCACCTGAAGTGTTGTATTAAGATGTCAAACATTTTCATCCTTTTTAGTGATGATTTCTGTTATCAATTTGCGTATTTTTGAAGGTTCCCATCAATGGTGCCAATGTATTCCACCTCCATCCTCTCTGAAATCTCTTGTGCCCTTGTGTTTACGTGGCCAAAGTGCAATATCTGATGCAAAAACGTGCTATTTCACCCCTCAATTTACTTTATTGCACTTGTCCTGCGTCCAAGGATAGCATTTCTTAACTGCACTGTAACTATTCGACACACACACACTCACACACACAAAGCACACCTGGGGAAACATTCCTCGGGGGAAGTCATCAATCAGTTTTATGGCTTTCTCTGGGAAAGTTTCCTCCTCTCCAATCAAGCGTCTTCCCTCCCTCCACCCTCCGTCTCGATTCTCCTTCTTATATTTCCATCTGTATCAGTTTTGGTTCACATCTGAGAACGATCCTCTCCAGCCAATTAACTTCAACCGTTTTTCTTCGTCCACCGAGGGATAATCGGAGCAAACTGCAGAGTGAGGTCTTTGCCTGGACGATATACAAGATAAGACTATTACAACTGGATTTCCTCTGTGTACTCAATTTGCCCGCCAGTGGGAATAAATGTAAATTTAGAGGATCTCCAGAAGGTAAATAAAAGAAGTTCACAACAAGACTTTAAATGTTGAACAAAGTCTTACAATTCTAGTTTTATTTCAAAGAGCAATAACTGCCTTTCAAGTAGAAGAATCCACTTGTCTCTAAATCAGAGGGACTTGTTTGAGGAACTGTTTCCCCTCAAGTGTGTAGAAACAACAAATACAGATAAATGATAGAATTGTTTATTTTCAAATGAACTAAGGTTGCCATCAATGGATTTGAATGTGGAAGGAGTATGTATTGGTACTTAAAGACCCTGAAAACCAATTAACTTCTCATCATGTGTAACAGGATCCTACAAGAACATAACATTTTCAGCCAAAGATTTATTTTCTTAATTGAGAGCTGTTGATTTTGTAAAATATATTTCTGTCTGAACTATTCTAGCTAATTTTAGATGCATCAGTGCCTTTAGGGTCATTGGAATTGCATTACATTTCAGATAAAGCTGCTATAGAATTAAGCATTGTTTCTCCAAACTTTAAATTATTTATATTAGTTAAATATTGTATATACTTGTTATTTCCAGGGGCTTCAAATAAAAGCAGCTATTAAACAGACTGCAATACTAGTACTGTGAAAATGTATGGAAGTATTTAAAGAAAATGTGCAAAATAATTTACTTCAGATTGATACATGATTATTGTTTTATTATGTTGACCATTATTGTTATTTGTATGTTTTAATCATTAGAGCAAAAGTAGAAAATGTTGGCTGACGATAATTTAGCCTGTTGAAAATTGACTGTGTGATATTCAACATGGAGTGGTGGTCAAAGTGACATTATCAATACAAAATAACCTGGCAATGAAATTAAAATGCTTAATACTTAACAATGGCCTCTGTAATCGTTTTTCTTATTTTCTCTTTTATTTTAATATGATTTTTTGAAAGCCATAAAATCACAATATATAGAGTAACTTTTTAGCCTAGACTCAGTTTGAAAAAAAACCCTCCTTGTTTGAGTTTGATACATGTTGCCATGTTTGGCAGAGGTGCTCTGCAGGATGTGACTCCTCTGGAGGTGGGAGCACTTGGCTCACTTCAGTTATACTTTCAGCTACTATAAGAAGAGACGCACCTCCCAGCTGATCCCGTTCATTTATCTTCCTCCTCCCTCCCCCTCCTCCTCCCCCCCCCCCCCCCCCCACTGCCCGGTGTGTTGCCCCCTCTCTCTCTCGGTAGTTTCTGTCTTCAGCTCTTCTCCGCAGACGCGCTGGAGCTGGATGTCCGGACACTTGCTGCTGCGCTTCTCTAAATGATCCGGAGAAGTGAGGAGAAGGAGAATCACTGGGACGCACATGGTGAGCTCATTTTGTCCTCCCTCTTTCAACAAAAGTGTAATTGCTTTTGCAGTTGTGGGTACTTGAGGGGTTTGTAAAGTTTGATCTGACGTTAAAGTCGCACGTAATGAGTCGTGCGTAAAATGTGACCTTCCGTTTTTTGACACCGAGTGTAAAATACAAGGCATGAATAACAGAAATGTATTTGCAAAACCTTAATATATTCACATTTATCAGCATACAAATCAATGTATCATTTGTATTTTGAGTCTGACGTATCAATAATTTTCAACAGGGACCAAGCAGCCTGATGTTTGTTTTCTTAAATTAACTAAGAAATCCAGCCGATATGCATCTGTCTTTTTTTATTCTACGTTATTATATATTATAAAAACATAAATATTTGGTTGTTTACATTTATACTACTTTAATAGCCTCTTCAAGCGCTTAGCCATAGTAGAAAAAGAGGATATTATACGTTTCCTGTACTTATATTTTATACATTGTAATAATACATTTAAAGATGACCCTTTACTTTAAAAATAAGGACTGCATTTCCTTTGAACTCCTTTATTTTAATAACTTTCCTGTACACGTTGTTAATTCACGTGGCCTTAGCACAATAAATCAATTTTAAAAAGCAATTATCAACCAAATAGTTTGACGTTTTTTGTACTGTTGCGAAATGAATAAAGAAAGTCACGTGAAAAACATAAAAGAAAAATAGTATTGTTATTTTAAACAAGTTAGACTTTAACTTTGCAAATAAAGCCCTAACGCTAAACAAATACAAGCCTATCAAGATGTAAAAAAAGAACATCTGCTAAGTTTTCAGATCAAACTGCGATAGCGTAACTCTGTAAATATTAGTGTTCCTCTCTGCGAGATAAAGCTAAATTGACTGCAGCCAATTTGTGGCTAACAAGTGCAATTAGCTGCAGAATGAAAGCAATTACACTGCGGGCTGCACTGTTGGCTCCTGCCAAAGTAATCAGCCTAAATATGATAAACATTCATGTCTAATGAACCGTGGGCAAGTGAATCATTATTCTCAGGTCTAATCAATGAAACGCCCGCAAAGTGCGTGTGACTGCGGGCTGTTTTTCTTCTGAGGTCCGGCTGTAGTTGATTAACTTTCCTAAAATCCCTCTGCATCACTTGTATCAAGAGAAATATATTTGCTTTAATAGACCCCGTTCTCCTTTTCTAATGCAGTTTTATAGTTGGGCCTGGGTGGTTATAATTTAACATTTAATTCAAAGCAGGCATTTCCTTTTTCTAATGTTTCAATGATAAATTAGCCAACAAAAATCATGGGTGCTTTTTATTTGTTTTTGTGCTCATAAAGGGGGCAGAGTATTTTGGTGTTTCCTTTTTCCTCTTTATTAACCCCCTGTATGACATTTTGTGGATTTAATTGCCACGCAATTACAGCCAGGGGCCTTACTTTTATTTCTATCATGCCCGGGGTTGTCTTTGGCGTGACTGCAACATGAAATCACAGTGATTTCATTTCCATCTGTTTTTCAATATCAACATGTGAAGCTAGATCTGCCGGAGAGCGGCTTGCCAACTTGTATGAGGCCGTAAAGGGGAGGGGGAGGATTGACAGGAAACTTTTAAATATCAAGTGGGTAACATGTGTTTTTTTATTCAAAAATGAAGTGAGCAGTGGCTTATGGGTCGATGAAGAGGTAGAGACACCCTGTATGTGTGTGTGGAGTTGGCTCCTGGGGGCCTCGCACATCCACTGGGTGTTTCGTTGGAGGTGCAAACGTGAAGGACAGAGGCCTTTAGCTACAAGCAGTGATAATCCATTTTGTGCTGTCTGACGCTTTCACCTCCTGGGCTGCCCCACTAAAATTAGATTATTACACCTAAAACAGAACTCGTGGAATCCGCTCCGTGTGGAATAACACACAGATGGGCTTCAACTGTGCAGGCAGGAATGCGGTTTGAGAATACAGACCGCATACGTAGCCTTTCTCTTCTCACCCCGAAAGCCCAGTGTTGTATTTCTGACCGGCTGAGGACAATTGCAAATTAACAAAGGTGTCAGTTTGGTAACATGCCCCGACAGGTGCCTCGGTTCAGCTTCAAACATGTAGGCTATAAGAGAGAGGGCTTATATAATTGATCATATTTATTTAAAGGATGTGTGTCTTAGAGCAGAGATCCAATGAAGAACCCTGGGTAATCTTCCTGGTGACTCCATCAGTCAGATGAAACTGTCTCTGTGTTTATTTGTGGAAACCACAATTAGGCGTTTGAAACTCACCACAGAGCAGGAAAGCGATTTGAATTGAACATGTTTGCCTCCGTCCTGCTGGCCAGTGCTGCTTGCCCATGACGAGGAATGTTAAATTGTGTGAGACAGGCCAAATGCAGCTCATCTGCGCACCAGAGCAGCTCCAGACCCAGACAGGCCCACAGCTCCAAAGTGTGAACAGGCCAAAGAGTTAACAGGTAGCACGAGAGAATACCACACACACAACAGGTTTCCTCGCTCTATTTTCATAAAGCCCTAATTTAGCTAAATCCCAAAAGATGAAAAGGATTGAGAAAGTGAAAATGTAGTCCAAACACAGAAAGAAAGTCTATATTTTCTCTTTTATGATGTTCCAATTAGAAAAACACTTATCCCATAACAACAGCAATTATCAATTAACCCTAAGTTGGAGACCATAGGGTATACAGCCAAATAAAAATCTCCTTCTTGGTCTTTCTCCAATTTCCGTTCATTCTTATCTCCACCCCGGACGTTAGAGAACGTTTTCTGTTGGTTTATTTGTTGGCAGAAAGATAAGGGAAAAACTACAGGCCAGATTTTTATGAAACTTTGTGGAAGGTTGTAGCATCGGTCAAGAAAGAACCCATAAAATGTTGAAGCGGGGTGGATACACGCTCCATTTTTCTCCGAAGGAAACGGCCTTGGTGGAAGTATATGCTCTCCGATTGCCCTTCTAGTTCTCATGGGAATCAAATTTCCATCCAACAACCCCACCATAAAAATATAGTACAAGTAGTATAGTATCGACTCCAACAAGTATTTTATATCTGCAATTAATCTAGATCACTTTGCTACGGTATGGTTTCACTTTGATATCCACAAAAAAAATCTGTGTCAAAAAAGCTCCATAAAATCAAATTTGATCCAAGCTGTAATTCAATGAATCATGTCAACTTCCAATAGGTTGAATATTTATGGCCACTTTCTATGCATACATTTATTTTAGTTTTCAGCCTTTACCAATCCATAAAAGATTAGTTTCTCCTCCAGACATTTATCTCAGCTTCATAAAGAATAGAAATAGAGTGGTATTAGGAAAGAGGGACTAGAGAGCACGAACATGAGCGCCGCTCTCTCAGCTCTCCTCTGTTCGACTATGCTGTAAACATGCCCTCAGGTTGTCAGCAAGTATTTTTCCAGCCCCTTGCCAGCCAAGCATAGCTGCTTCTAAAGATCACCCGCCGGAGATGTTGATCTCATCTTACCACTATTTTGGCTGTTTAAGCTTTTTTTAAACATAGAGATTGCTGCCAAGTCACTTCACAACGTAATGTTATTTTCAAATGGAAGCATATATGTTTTGTAAATTACACCTCAATTTGAGTTCTTGAGAAAAGAAAAAGGGGTTGATGGCCTCTTTCAAACACGTGCTATTTGTAGTCAATATGCAGAAGAATAGGTGGGAAATATCAAACAGGTCTTTACAAGTAATAAAGCAGGTCTTCAACATGTTCTTCCGACACCCTGGCCGTGTGAATTTATTGAAAGCGGCAGAGAAAAAACGTTGAAACCATATCCGGTGGGTTACAGTGCGGTTCCAGACAGATGATCTAGTTACGGCAGAAGAGAAAGTCCTAGCCTGGAGGGGCGCATTAAAAACCTCAGGGGCCTCTCTGGGATGAGCATCCATTTATCAAAGTGGTTGTAATGGGCCTATGTTTAATTAGTCATGTAATGTGACAAAGACAAGAGCAAGTGCATGTCATGGGAATGTTAAACAACCACCCCCTTTCTACACGTCCAAACCCTGAACCTCGCCTACGCCCTGTCATCATTCCTCATCCAGAGCGAATCCTTCCACCACGTCCCAGAATCCTCTCATAACCTATACCCTGCTCATAATCTTTGACACTGTCTTGTCTTAGTATACAGCCAGAGCATTGACACTGAGTGAAACCAGAGACCTAATTAATCATCAGATCAACTGATCCCTAAGTCCTGCTTTTTATCAGTGCGTTCAGGTTCCCATGGGGCATGTCTTGACACGTCAGGAATGACCGGCCGAGGCATTTCGGACCCCAGGAATGTGGCTCGTTGGCACCAAGGTCACAGTCAGACAGCTCATCGCGACGTTCGTAGCTTGTAGCGTTTCCTGTAGCAACACCACAAAAAAGGGTCGCCCGATATGCCTGATCTTGGCTTTTGTCCTCACTGGGTTTGGCAGATCAACTTTCTAGCAAGTCTTTGCTTCGGGAGGTCAGGAGCGGAGGAGTTTGTCCAAAGCAGCTGAGGGAGTGCCACGGCCTCCTCGCAGGCCCCTCAGAGCTGTGTGGTCCCTGAGGGAAGCCTCATATTTCGGTCGTTGGCTAATTGAGCGGGATGACGAGGCCGGAGAGGCTCTCAGCCCTGTCCTCTCCTACGGGTTTGGTTTATGCAGCCCTGCTGACTTTGCTGTCAGTGTCAAACGCTTGTTAGGACATCATCAATCTCACAGCAGTTAAGAATATTCCCAGAGCAGAATGAAGGGGCCAGGTGATAAATTGACAGGAAGACGTAAGAGCAGAAGTAAAATAGTTTGGAACCCTAACCCTAGTTATCGATGAGAAAAGGACAGTCCTCTCAAGAGAGAAAATAATCAATGATCGATTATCAAATGAGTGAAAAGCAGCAGGTGTTGAACTGTCTTTGCAAGAAACAAATAGCCCTTGTTGGGAATGTGCCTCAGGGCTTCATGTGAGCGGTAAAAACAATGAATCACTTGTTCCAGAGAAAGCTAATGCATTGTTCGTTTTGTCATGCCAAAATTAACGCTCTAGGGTATCAAATCTTGACAGAGCAATAAATTACACTCATCACCAGTTGTAAGAGACGGGAAGGGATTTGTTCTAGGATTGGACGTATACAAGTCCGTGTTTGTCTTAACCACGGAAGTATCCATGTAGGGGCTTAAGCCGAACACACATTTAAAATCTATAAATCATTTCTTACCATCCTCAAGACTAATCTCCAGCTCCTCCTCTTCCCTTCCCTCATTTCATTCTGTCTTTTTTCTCATTCCCTCTTTGCTACCCTTCACACAGCTCATGCTCAGGCCCCTTCCTCGCCTGCAGCACTGACCGACGGTAAAATGATTTGAAAAGGAGAGCCATAAACGTGATGGATGTGGTCCAGCTCAGGGTTTAGCCCCAGCTGTCGGGCATGTTTTTTGTCATTTCAGACAGACCCGCTGGGTGTGCGTCCTTCTTCAACCACTCTTCCCCGGGGTTGAGGGGAGTTTAAAGACAAATATGTTCTTAAAAGTTGTCATGGTCACGGGTTCAAACCAGTGGCCCACACTACTGTGAAGATGAGAGATTACATTTTTATGGGATGAGGTCTTTACTGGCATCTACCGAAAGCCTATAAGGTGCCGTTGAAGTGGTGCAGTGAGCTGGTATCGTGTGTTTTCAATAAAGGCACAGGTGGTCTATCTTAAATTTCCCTCTTTGGATTTAAAGCAATTTATATAAATCAATCAGTTTGCATTTTTTTGTTTTATGATCTAGCTCCCATGGGTTCCTCCTAAAATATATATTTTTTTAAATCTTCCACAGGCTCGATGACATGATGTTCCTGTCCTTTTCCCCTCCCCCTTCCACTTCCACTCCTTTCTTCCCTGTTTTCCTTCTGCTCCTTCTTTTCCTTCCTTCGTCCCTCGTCTCCTCTTCCCTTTCCCACACCCCGTTGAGCTGGACCTCGCCTCATGACCCCTGCTACTACCTTGACGGTCGACCGCGACACTGCCTGTCTGAGTTCATCAACGCCGCCTATGGAATCCCCGCCGATGCTAGCCACTCGCTACAAGCACATGACCACGACAGCAACATCTCCAGCTTAACGGACCTCCACAACCCCCACAACCTCACCTGCTGGATGGCTCGCGGAGGACCTGACACCGGAGAATGGGCCATCACGCTACCTCTGGGCCGCCGCTTTGAGATTACCTACATAAGTTTGCAGTTTTGCCAACACGGGGAGCCATCGGACCCAATCTCTATCTCGATCCTGAAGTCCATGGACCACGGGCGCTCCTGGAGGCCGATGCAGCACTACTCCAACGACTGCCTTGGGAACTTTGGGTTGCCCTCCCAGACAGTGGCCCAGACGAGGCAGCAAGAGACGGAGCCCCTCTGCTCAGACCCTCGTCCTTTACAAAAGCAGAGGGGTGGCATGGTGTTAGCCTTCTCCACCCTGGACGGACGGCCATCTTCTTCTGACTTTGACTACAGCCACACCCTCCAGGACTGGGTGACGGCCACAGACATCCGAGTGGTCTTCCACCAGGTGTCCAAAGCACCCAAGATAGTCAACTCTGATAAGAAAGGGGAAGTGCGATGGCGGGATAGTGTAGAAGATGACAGAGGGACTGGGCTTCTGAGGTGGAGACCGGGCTACAAGGGGCGCACTGGAGATCAGGTGGACAAGTTAAGCACAGACAATACACTGGGAATTTTCGACGGAGATATAAGGGGGAGGAACAAAGGGGAGAAAGTGGACAAACACCCAAGGAGGGGTCATTATAAAGAATCAGGGCAAGACGAAGATGGACACAATGTGACCAGCAAAGAAGGTGAGGATAGTTTCAGCACGGACACGCTCACTTCTTCAAAGAAAGGCGGGAAAGCCAGAGGGCGTGGCCGCAAGAAGGAAAACAATCCTTGGCTACCTTGCCCCAATGGAGGTTGTACTTGGACAGTTGAGGGGCGGAGCAGGAACAACAGGGGGAGGGAACTGAGGAAGAGGAGGAACAATAACCTCAACGCAAAACAAAGCTCCAGGAATCTGCAGTTGGCCCCACCCTCTGCTCTCCGACCTCCTCTGGCGCTTTCGGACCTGCAAGTTGGCGGCAGGTGTAAATGCAACGGACACGCTTCCAAGTGTCGCCGTGACGACACCGGAAAGGCAGTGTGTGTGTGCGAGCATCACACAGCAGGACCCGACTGTGATGTGTGTGAGGATTTCTACTGCGACCGACCGTGGCATCGAGCTACACCCACGCACCCAAACCCCTGCGTTGGTGAGTCCTGCACCCTGTTGCTAAACTATGAAAAATGATGAAAACTATGAATTCTGACAAATAAACTGAAAATAAAACCAAGGCTACAAGAAAAACAACCAAAAAGCATAGGGTAGTATGATAATGTAAGTGTGACATGTAGGTTATACTTCTTATTTGTTTCCTTTTCCCAAATACTTAAAAGGTATAGCAATAAGAATATCCAGAAATATATTGAAAAAACATTCAAAAAATCATAACAGATCTCACATTTCCCATAATTCAACTGGATAGGGTCTTCAGGTGGACCCTCACTTGGAGTTAAACACTCATGTCGGTCAATCTCAACTCTGACAATTTGTAACGCAAGCTTTCTGTTTTATATGAGCCCTCTCTCAATTCAAGGTTAGATGACATCATTGGGGTTATAGTACTCCTCAAGACAAATATGAATGACTTCTGATTATGTATGCTTGCATTTCTTTTCTGTTTTAAAACCCTTGAACCCTCCAAACAGTGGATGTGATACCTTGTGATTTCCTTCCTTTTCCAGCCTGTGAGTGTAACGGCCACTCAACCAAGTGCCGCTTCAGCATGGAGGTGTTTCAGCAGTCGGGCCGGCACAGTGGAGGTGTGTGTCAGAAGTGTCGGCACCACACGGCCGGACGACACTGCCAATACTGCCAGAACGGATACACCCGCGACCAGAGCGTACCAATGAGCCACCGCAAGGCCTGCCAACGTAAGTCACCAAGTGTGTGTGTGTGAGTGTGTGTTTACTGGCTTAATGGGAAGAAGGGAGTGTATTCTTGTTTGTGCATCTGTGCATATCCATGGGGTGAATAACTTAAATTACTAACTGCATTCCTGGTAGATGAAAAGCAAATCGTAGTGTGAGCGACAGTGTTTATGTCCGACTGACTGAATGCATGTAGCTGTGTGTGTGTGTGTGTGTGTGTGTGTGTGTGTGTGTGTGTGTGTGTGTGTTTACATGCAAACTGTCTATGTGTGCGAGCGTACAGAAGTGTTTATGGCGTGGTTACATTGTGAGAGCCTGCAGCTATTCCTGTTAGCGATACGTACGAAAAAAACACACAAACCCCGCTGAGCTGCCACCTGTATCCCCATCGTTACCACTGGTTGGCATCTGCTGTGACCCCTGACCTTTGACTGGTCACATGTCCTAAGTGACTGTGACACTCTGGCATGCTGCATTGAACACAAGCCCAATATATCCAAAGTTAATGGGCTCTCTTTGAGCTTGACACACGAACAGGGATGAAGAAAAATATGAGCTATGATTGAATATCAACATATTCTAGCACTTTGTATACATGAAACAATAGCAAATTCATATCCTCCCACTCACAGGCTTACATCTCAGCTTTAATTTATCGAAGATATGTTTCACCGAGTTACCCTTGAGAGGCCTATTACTCATTTTCCCCAGTCAGGTTATTTGGACTCATTGTAAGGATTTGTGTAAATATTACCAGAGCGTGAACAGATCTGCTGAAGTGTGGCTTCCTCTCTCTCATCTGTCTTGTCTCATTGGGCCTCATCCCATGATAGTGGTGGTAAATAAAAAGCTTTGCAATGTGAACCACGGCAAATCGAGGCAGAAATCATTATACAGCATCACATAAGCCAACATTAGGAGACAAAATATGACAAAATATTAAGACAAAGGATATTGGTATTCATCTATATGCTAAAATGCATAACCAAACAAATCATGCCGTTGTGTGACATCCATGATGAAAGCTCTATGGAGGAATTAGCATGTGTTTACCCAACAAGAAAGCTACAAAATAGCCATGGTGTTAGTTAAGGTATTTGCTCAAGGACATTCCCTTAGGACAGATGCTGTCAAGCAGGATTAAACTCGGGTCCTGTCACTGATGGATGGTCTTCTTAATCCTGTTTACTGTCCTTTGTGCAACAGTCACAGATGTGTTAGCTTAATATATATTTAACTTGCTTCCTTGTTGTTGAAACCTGATGCACGATGCTCTACAATGCCAGGGCAACCTAACCAAAAAGCTTGCTTATATCCTTGCCTACTTCAAATGTCTACAAATGAAACATATTCGCATGTGGAAACTCCCCAGTGCAATTTCATTCCTTTACGATTGGCCTCTGAAAGCCTTTTCTTGGTATCTGAAGCAACCACAAAACTACTTCTAAGAATCTGCACTAAACAATATTGAAAAATGTCAAAAATGGCTCAAATCACAAGGCAAAATGTGAGAGGCATCCCTCGTAGTGACAAACCCATCTTTAACAAAGTAAATATTGATTTACAGCTGTGAGAACGAGTCAACACATGCTTATATTGCTGCATGTCTGTTAATGCTTGATAAAACTTATTTTTGCTAACATGTCACCTCCATTTTGAGTATGTTTTGCTGTGCCAAAGTGGCCAAAAAAAAAACTAACAATTGTTGCTGTATCCACCTTCAGAATACTTTTTTACTTTACTTCCTATTTTTGTAATTCCCTAATCACCTTGTTCTGCCTTTCAGCATGTGAGTGCCATCCTTTGGGAGCAGTGGGTCGATGGTGTAACCAGACATCAGGTCAATGTCTATGTCGAGAAGGGGTGACCGCCCCCCGGTGTAACCGCTGTGCTCCGGGATACAAACAGGGCAAGTCCCCTCTGCGGCCCTGCATACGTAAGTCACCTATCAGTAATAATATATGACAATCATATGGTAGTTGTCTCTGTGAAGCACCAACAGCTTTTGGAGAAGAGGGCCCCCGAATTCTGGGGCACAACAGCAAACATATCGTCGTAGGAATACCGAGTACTTTTATTATATATGGATTTTGAGTCTTAACTTCTCTACAAACAATGTTGTCTCTGCCATTGATGCATGCCACCCTGCTCAAATGAATCACAGACTTGTAATAGCTTGATGTCACTCATAATTAAGTGACCTCTTTAATTTCTCCTTCAAACTCATTTGCTTGTGGCCTAAATGGATTAAACCTCCTATCAAGCTCTCTAAACCTTTATCGAGTGGTAGCTCAATATAAAAGGGGCCGCTGCTGTCCAGACTAATTTGGCCCAATCCCCCAGCGTGTCCCCTTGTCATCATCCCTAGAGACGGTCTCTATAGCAGCGTTAACTTGAGCTGACCGCTACAGGGAAACCTCATCTCCAGCTGATGTGGGATCAGCGTCAGATCAAGTGGATTGTTTCTACTCATATCTCTGTGCCTGGCTAGCACCGAACTTCAGCCATGAGCGCTAATCCACGTGTACTTCCCTGGCTAATCGCGTGAGTGCCGACAACTACACAGGCACTGCGGTGTGTAAGCCCCAATCAGGTGACATAGGAAGCCAGCAGGGCGAGCTTCACACCTGTTGTACAGCTCAAAAAGCCCCCCATCACAGGGCCCAGACTCATAACTCTCCCAGTGAAAGGAGTGTGTGAAAGAAAACCTTGTTTGTTTTTACTGCCAGACCATCTCAGGCTATGTATAGCATCCCTTACCCCCTACCACCACCTTTAACACCCCGCCTCTCATCAGACAGACCAAAAGGCACGCAACCAACAGGCCAAACTGTAAAGTTAGCCCCCGCTGAACCAAGTCTGCACAGCATGGACATTATTGCGATATGACCAATGTTGGCAAATTAACTCAAACACGTTTTGCAACAACTTTTTTGCTGCTTGATACAAGAGAAATGCTTGCTTTCCATGAGAGCATTTAATTACCGTACTATGTGGGTCTGAATTGTCTGCAGTCAACATCATTGATATCACTTCAACCAATAAGTACAAATGAATTGAGCACGAAATCTGTTATTGTATTTGTTTTCCCCAAGTTGCAATATGAATAAATATCACAATGTCAGATTTTCCAATATGGCAAAGCCCAACAATGAACCTGTCATAAGGGGTGAGTAAGGCAATGCAGTATAAAGGAAAGGAGGCATGTTTAAAGTAAGAACAAAAAGCTTCAATAAACTAAAGCTGCTACCAACAAAAACACAAAATCTTAAAGAGCAGGCCAGGTCAAACAAATGGAAAGTAGCAAACAAAAGTGAGGAACAAACCAGGATGACACAACAAAGAGCTAAATCCAAAGCTAGGAGATCACACACAGGTGGAAAGAATCAGGGCGGGGCTACTAATTACAAAGGAGGGAAAAACACAAAGACAGGAATATAAAAACAAGAAAATACATTTCAAAATAAAACAGGAAACATTTAACACAAAAACCAAGATCATGACAGAACATCTGTAGCCTATCCATACTTAAAGGTGGGGTAGGTAAGTTTGAGAAACCGGCTCGAGATACACTTTTTGTTATATTCCATGGAATGCTCTTAACATCCCGATAGCAATGAATATCTTAAGTGCTTTGACAAAAAATCCATAAAAAAACGTCATCTGTGGAAGCCGTAATACTGTAAAAAGCACGACCAATCATTTTAGCTGGCCCGGCTAAAATAACTGGATGGCCTACCTGCCTGTCAGCCTTCCATCTGTGCACAAACTTATCTCGTGCCCTCATTGGTCATGTGCGCGTTCGTGTGTGTTGGAGGAGGGGCTCTGTAAGGAAGTGGCAGATTTTCTCCGGTTGTGTATTTTCAAATTCTAGCGATCTCGAGCCGGTTTCTCAAACTTACCTACCCCACCTTTAAGAAGCTTACAGAATAATATATATTATCAAGATGAAGAAAAAAGAAAGGCAAACTAGCCAGCCAAGGAGAGGGAATTAATTAAGGTAAAGCCAGCTGGTGAGATAGCCATTGCTAGCTTTAGCTGAAGCTAAAACAAAATGTGCTTTTTACTTACTGTTATCTGTAAAACAAAAATATCAGTTTTGATCTTGATAATTCAGCAATTAATTTTACAGAAAAACATTAATGGAGCTTTATCTATATAAAACAATGAAGGAAGTAAACCCCAGGTGAAGGTATTAAACATAATGTTAGCTAGCTCATGTTAATGTAGCATTCCAGGCAAGCTGAAATAGATTGCAAAACACTTATATTTAATTCTTATCACTCAAAATGACATTTATTTTATGAATCAAAGTGATTACCATGGGTAATATTTAAGCTGTATATTAACACATGTAAAAAACACTGCATTTTCTCTGATGATTACGTCTGAGTGCAGTTTTCACATTTGGTCTTGTTGTCTTGTATACAGATATTTCCTAGATGTATCATAATTTTTACATTTTTATACTGTATTTTTAAGGCAATAATTAGTAGGCTACCGTAAAGATCTTAAACAATTCAAACCGCGCTGCTGACACATGTATTCTGCATTTACCTAATAATGACCCTTCACATACTGTAGGCCTATGTAATTAGACATACAAACACACAGCAGCTTCCTGTCTTTTAAAAGTGGGGGTGTAGGGTGTCACTGTCCCAGTTGTGTCAGAGAGGACAGGACGTGGACGGGGGAACGGAGTGTGAGCTTTGTAAAATATGGCCGCACTGTCACACACACACACTTTTACAAGAGGCCTGGATAATACACGTATGGTCCAGTTCAGCGTCAAACGCACAGTCAAAGCCACACTCTGTTCAACGTTTGAGACAAAACCATGCAAAAAGTGATGGCTTGACCTTATTAAAATACATAAAGTCAAGTTTGTGGCTGTGTTTAAGTGTGTTCTCCTTGGCCGTAAAAGGACCACACACACACGTTTTTGACACTTGCTTATCTTCTGTGCAGACATGCCCCACGTACCGAGAGGCATTCAAGCATAGCACACATAACACACACTCGCTCTGCAACAACCTGACAGCTCATGTGGGAATGCTGAAGCTTCTCTGTGTATCTTTTCCTGTCACCTGTCTGAAGCTTTGTTTATGTTTGCAGGAATTCAAGAGGTCGCTCCGACACCAGTGTTTCAACCTCAGTACAGCATAGGTGAGCAGATCTACAGGCTTAGTCCTCTGGTTGTATTTGGTATTTTATTCTGACTGTCCATATTTATTTTAGTCATGCTTTGGGTTATTTTACCTTGGAACAACTACTTTAAAAGGTGCTAGAATAAATGTGTCACCTTCCACTGTCATAATAACAAATGTATTCAATGTCCAATCTTTCTTTTTAACAAATTTGATGTCACCTCATGTACAGCATACACATTTTTCATACATCAAAACAAATCCCCCCCGCTCTAACTCTTTATGCAGCAGCTTACCACTCCCTCCTAGCGGCGGCTTGAGGAATGTCCCACCTGCTGCAGTGGGGGTCATCTGTTAGTCACAGGATACTGTGATGACAAATAGAAGCAGCCATATTGTAATTAGGGGGAAAAGACATGTGCTGATATGCTTGCTATGAAATGATACCCTTTCATTTGATGCATTCTCTCTCTCTCTCTCTCTCTCTCCCCCCCTCTCTGTTGTAGCGGAGGAGTGTGTTTCATACTGCCAGCCTTCTCAGGGCAAAGTCAGAATGAACTTGGAGACCTATTGTCTGAAGGACTTCGGTTGGTGTCATGTTTTTTTATTTGTTAACGTGTCAAAAATGAGCTATAATGTACTGTTTTTCCTTCTTCACTTTGCTTCCTTTTTTTAACCCACTGTAAATCTCATGAGTGAAACCACATTTGGGTCACAACAACACACACACAATAATATTAAAAGTAAGTATAAATTGCATTTCTGTCTTTCTCAGTGCTGAAGGTGCAGGTGCGTGGGATGGAGCGTTCAGGTCCCTGGTGGCAGTTCTCCATCTCGGTCCAAACCGTCTTCCGGGCAGGGTCCAAATCCCGCATCCGAAAGGGCCAGCAGTCCCTCTGGGTCCCCGACCGAGACCTGGGCTGCGGCTGCCCCTCCCTCCACGTGGGTCGGACCTTCCTGCTGATCGGTGCGGAGGAGGGGGAGCGGGGCTTGGGCCCGGAGGAGAGTCGCCTGGTGGCGGACCGCTCCACCCTGGCCCTCCAGTGGCGGGAACACTGGAGCCCCAAACTGAGGGGCTTCCGGGGGCAGGACAAGAGGGGCCACTGCCCGCCGAAATCCCCCCACGAGCACCACCATCACAGGGAGCGAACAAACCCCCAGTCTGGGTACATCCCCCCTCACCTGCTGACTGAGAAACAAAGAGAGGACACACACGTGGACACACACATAGAGGACACTCAAACATCAGTGGTGCCACACACACAGGTGAAACACACAGAGGAGACCCCATCGCCTACCCCCACTCTAGTTTGCTCCACTCAAGGTCCTGTTCACAGAGAGACATAAAAACAAGAAATGCACGGCTTCAGAGTTTTATATTTTTACAGAAAGTTTCAGGAGGCATGACTTTTGCTTCCTCAGCCTGGACAAACTCCCCTTCACATATACACACACACACACACACACACACACACACACGCACACACAATAACAGCTGTAATATGACGTTCAAATTAATATCTAAAGCTGTGAAGAGACAGTGGCTATATGTATGTGGGTTTTATTGGAGGGTATTTGCCAACTGATCAAAATACACACAACTTGTGCCATGTGAAATATATATGTAAGAATGTTCATATTTTATACAAAAATTATTATTGAAAATGAAAGACGGACACATTTTTCCGACTGTAATAGAGGGCTGTTTTCGTCTAATAAAGATTTTTTTTTAAAAGATTGTTTTAATCATATTTATGTATCGTGTAGCACAAACACAAATAAGAGATAACTGAATAAATAAATTAAATAAATACAAATAAAAGTGACAAATGCAGTCAATGCTGATTCATTACTGTGATGTTTTCTTTTTCAAATAAAATAATAAATGAAGAAAAGTGGCCATGTTTTTTATATAGCATTTTATTTAATTTGTTGATATAAGTCGTACAACAGAAGAAACATTACAAATATAAAATTGTACTGAAATAGCTTTGCAATATTTCCAAACTCATTTTGAATATTGGTTCGTCTTTTTTAGGTTTTTCCTTCTTCATGTGTGTGTTAGTAGTCGGTCAAATATGTACGTACGTACACACACACACACACACACACACACACACACACACACACACACACACACACACACACACACACACACACACACACACACACACACACACACACACACACACACACACACACACACACACACACACACACACACACACACACACACACACACACACACAACCTTTAATTCACACTATACATTATTTGAGAAATGTGACACTATCTACAATCTGCCCCTAATTGGACAGCTGACAAAGAGACCAAACAAACTTCAGCCTTATTTTCTCATCAGATAGGCCTTGAGGAGCCCAGATATGAATCTAAAAAGCATCAGACCAACCTGTCGTCATGACTTCTGTTGCCATTTGGGAGATATGGCGTCATAGCCCAGGGGGAATGGTGGTGTTGAGGGTATATTAAGACAGATGGAGGAGCGCCCATTTGTTGAGCAGCCATGTTGTTTTGGTAGCAGCGGTGTCAGCGATTGGCTGTGCCACCGTGTTGAAGCTGTGAATGAAAATACAAAGTGAAAAATAGACTCGCTGACTGATGAACGCTTAGGACTGAACACGCAGTACACTCACTGCCTGTGTTTACTTTTTATACCCATGAGGTCCAAACATCTTCACCATGTTCTTTCAGCAGCTTCTTGGGGCCAACATAAACCAAGGGAGACCCTAGAAACTATACAGAAAAACAATTGTTTTAAGAATATTATTGTGATTATGTCATTTTGTTTCCTCAGGGCCCCCGAAATAAGTTAAAGCTAGTTTTGCAAGTAAATCACCAGCAAAATCCTCCAATATTAACACATTTATGACCTGTGGTCCATTTAGCTTTACAAAGTATTTTAGCGTCTATAAGCTAATTGTTTTGGTTCTCTCAGATAAACTAATCACTTTACTTTACATTAATCTGCTTTAAGGGGAAAATCTGGCTACATTTGAGTATCATAAACTTGCTGCGAAAATCCCAAATCCAAGGAAAATATCTTACTTTTTTCAAGGGAAAGTTATACTAACTTCTGGGTTAGCCTACAGCAGCACTCCATGTCAACGATGCAAACTCCTAAACATTCAAATAATTGAGAGAATTTATTTTATTTACTTTAACAGCCGTGACAAAGATATCCAAATAAAAAAACATGTTAACAGTACGACGCAGTAGCTGTAACAGTCATCATTTACGGTACACTGCAGCGTTACAGCTCACATCCGCACTTATATACAAACTTGGTGTGTTGGAGGGAGTAATGGGGGGTAGGGACTGACAGAGTGTGTGTGTCAGTACATGCACAATCATGTCTTGGAGGCCCTTGGAGTGTGTGTTTGTGTGTGAGTGTGTACGAAGCACCTGCTGCGTTGCTGCAGGAAGCACCTGTCAGCGGTCGTCTCCTCAGCCTCTGTCGACATGAGGGTTTGATCCTGAAACTCCCCAAACACACACACTTACACAGACACTAACAGACAACTTAAGCTAGCGGCGTGTTCTGCTGCGAAGCGCAATACACACTTTTCCAAGACACTGTGGACAAAGAAGCCAGGGCTTGCTGTGTTGGGGGCCATATTGAAAAGGGGGATCTTCTTCTTCTGAGTGTGTGGTATTATGTTTACAACCTGCTGAGGGTAGGTTTTACGAGAGGTGACTCCTCCCGCACTGCAGCCAGAGCCAAAGTTCAACTAGCCCTCTCGCAAACACAGTTTTATTTTTATCCTTTCATTTCCTTATTTTTTACTCTCACACGCACACACACTGCTAAATTCACTTCACTTTCAAAACTCTTTCTTCATACACAATTCAAAGTTTCTCATCCGAGATCTCAAGTCCAAGTTCAGCCGGTTTCACCGTCACACCGTTTTTCACGAGACACACACACACACGCACACACACATAGGGCTTCTGTTAACCTGAGAGGCAGAGGGTCAATCCCTGTGATCCGCAGCCTGCATGCCTTCCATACAGACACGCCGCCGACACAGCAACCCGACTCCCAGCTAGATTAGTGCTAATCAAGCATGGCACAGCTCCGGGCAGCGACACCATCACACACACATACGGTATACATGCTGCACTACAAACATGTGCACACCAGCGGTTCGACATTTTGCACAAATGATTGCTGTTTTTGCATCTACAAACAGTTTAAATGTAGATAATATACATCCCAAACAATCATTCATTGGGAACTCTGATCAGCTTGTGTGTACAAACTGTGAAAAGACTGTAATTATAGGAAACATTTCACTGAGAATTTCAAGATAATGAAAAAAACGTACTTACAGTCAGCTCCACCGGAGGAGGGTCAGTATGATATACTGTATACATTTTATTTAGAGCGCTTTTCAAGATACTCAAAGACACGTTACAGGGTAAAAATTCATAGAAATATAATTTAAAGAACACACTTAACATATATAAAACTCAATATGGTATATATAGGGTTTACTTATGCTTTATCTAAACTAAATTCCAAACCATTTAGGTAGCATTTGGACAAGTAAGAGCCATGATAAACACAGGTCAAAAGTGTAAGTAAAATAGATGCTGAAAAGTGTCATTATTCAGGATAAAATTAAACATTGTTGAAGGGCTGTGAGTTTCTTTAATGGCATTTAAAAGTTCACAAATGTCTTGTTAGCTGAGGAAAGAGATTCAAAAAAGGCACATGGTCGGCTGAAAAACAATCCCAGTTTCTAAAAAAGAATAATTTTGGGTTCACCTGATCTTAAACCTAAAGAAATCTAGGTTAAATGTTGGTCTGTTAGGTCTATCTCCAAAATACGTGTATACAAATGACTCTACCACCATATGTTTCAAAGAATTTCCACATAAATAACATGGCTGTATAATCTCTGTAGACGAGACAGTCAGTGTGTGTGACTGTATGGAACAAGTGCTGTCCAGAAACTGACGTCTCCTGTAAAAATGTTCCCAGCAGCCCCAGGTGTGGACCAGTCGTCTGGTCCCGTCGTTGGTCACAAACGTCTGGGACGTCTCAGGCCTTCCTGGGCTTTGTAGTCTGTAGCCTGAACCTCATTTTGTCTTTGTAGTCGCCGGGCGGAACTTTATTTTGGCAGCCAGCGTGTTAGAGGGGACAGGTGATTTATGACTCTGAGGGCAGCAAGGGTGAGCCACCATTTTCTTTCGGTTTGTTCTGGATGTTGTTATGGCGTCCAGGCAGAGTCTATTAGTGCTGGAGAGCTGGAGTCGGGCTGCAGGATTAGTGATCAAAAGAGCGAGGGGGGGTAAAAGGTTGAGGGGTAACACAAGCCCGGCCTGCCCAGGTGGTGCGGTTGAAAAGAGACGCCCCATCTGTGGTGTGGATGGGTCGAACATGGGCCGTGAACATGTGTGTGTTGGCTTCCAGTACGGTGTGTGTGTGTGTGTGTGTGTGTGTGTGTGTGTGTGTGTGTGTGTGTGTGTGTGTGTGTGTGTGTGTGTGTGTGTGTGTGTGTGTGAGTGACTTTTATGGGCCGTGCACTTCGTGGTGAACTCCGTCTAGTTGGATTTGAACCGTAACCGATTGGTTTTCAGGCTCGGGGAGGTGACCCCTGACCCTTTTTTTACAACATCTGCATCCCTGACTTTTCCTCCACCACATTTTAACTTCACGTTACTCCCCGTGCCACCTAGTCAATCTGCCGTATAATGAAAGTTACACCACAGTAACACAGAAGACATATTGGGATTCATTACCATGTTGTTTTTTACCTAATATGAACTTATTTTTAACTATTTGTTTATCCTTGCCAATTCTACATTTGACTGGTAAAATCCTCAAAATAAAGGTAAGAAAATCGACTTTATTTTTTCCAATTGTTTTGTTTTTGTAGTTTCTTTTCAAGTATGCTGGTATTTAGAAATCATATTTATTCACTTAAAATGAACTTTTATAGAAAATAATAACGCTTAAAATGTACATTATTGGACTTTGATCTTCAAAATGTATCTGACATAGGATTTTGTATAATTAAATGTGATTTGGTTTAAATCAGTAAAACAGAGATTGAAAGCCTCTTACTAGCTGGTTTGTGAGAATGAATGCAGCATATAAAAGAAGTGTATATATATATATATATATATATATATATATATATATATATATATATATATATCTGTGACTAATGATACTGCACTAAATCAAAATGATTTAATTACATTTCAAATTGTCACCCTTCGGGTTTAAAACACTGACAAAATAGACACAGTGCATATTTATATCAATAAATAATTTTATTGTGTTAAGAGTTTGCTGATACTTCTTCACACGCAGTATTTGACACTGGTGGTGGTCTCACATGTGGGTGGTCTCATCTTCAGAGTCTGTGTCATGTGGCAGAGAGGTCTGGGCTTCAGGGAGGTTGTTGCACTGCAGGTAGCAGAAAACCACTTGGACCTGACACACACACACACACACACACACACACACACACACACACACACACACACACACACACACACACACACACACACACACACACACACACACACACACACACACACACACACACACACACACACACACACACACACACACACACACACACACACACACACACACACACACACACACACACACACACACAGGTTTTGTAAAGTATTCTTCAACATGCACGCGGAGACTTTTTCACGGGACTTGTGAAATTAAAAAATGTGTTTTTCCCAAACCCCTTTTTATCTAAATACAAGTCAATTATTATTTTACATATTCATTATAATTTATTTTCGAATAGCTCTTTTTTTTAGTCTAGCTGTAGCAACCTTTAAATACTGTAGTCATGTCCTTTATAAATCTATTCTAATAGTTTTAGCAATTGGTTGATATGTTATAGGTGACTCCAGTATTTCCGGTTAAACAACAAAAGACTATTCTGCATTTCTTTATGAATACTCTATTCTGTCGAGAAGCTTCAAAAATAGCATTCAAATCGTCATGTAACAAATTAAACATTACAACTAACTGATGAAATAAATATAAAATGACTCATTTGTGAACTATTGTTGACAGTATTTTTTCTAATACAAACAGAAAACCAAAAAATCCTCAAATGCAATTGTTTAGAAAACAAAGCCCATATGTTGCTAGAGAATGTGTTGAACTGTGTTTAGACCCAACATCAATCATCTCCTCTATTCAGCCCTCCTTCTCCTGCTACATTCCCACCTGCAGCACCACCTCCACAGAGATATCCATGGAGGAGCCGATGGGTCCCAGTGCCGCCACAGGGAGGCGTAAGAGGCTGGGACCGAATATCGTAGCCAGGTTCATCAGAGTCATCTTGTTGGTGTCTTGCTTCTCAGAAACTCTGGAGAGAAAATGTTACAAATAATGAAAGATATATTCAAGTCAGGAGTCTTTTGATGCTGTGTGATTGTTGTCAGACCTCTGGAGGTGGTGCAGGACGAACAGGAAGGTGTTGCGGTTGGGGGCGGGACAGGAGTGCAGCACGGAGAACATGGAGACCAGCCGGGAGTCTACGTCTTGAATCTCTAAAGGACAGAGAAATCTGTGAAGTTCAGAGCACTTCAAGTTTAGTTTACTTGGTTTAAACAACAACAGGGTTAGAGTTACTCTATGAAATAATACGGGAATAATTTAAAGCCGTTGTAATCAACATTTACAAGCTACAAATTGTAGCCAACATCAAAAAACATGGATATTGCATTTGAATTTCTACCAATTATTTTGTTGAGGGATTGCATTTCAGGCGATTGACAGGATTTAGAATGTTTACTAGTCTATATGAAAATAAACATTTAATCGCCTCAAACTGAATCGAGAATAAACACCGGTTTAAATAGAGACATGTTATTGTCACGTTTCCTACCCAGCGACCTGGCCAGGCTCTGAAACTTGTCGGCGGGGATGAGGGGCTCCGGCAGCTCTCTGAAGTACAGTTTGAGGACACCAGAGACCACGTTCACTTCCGCCCTCCTCAGCCTGGTTACAGCGTCACGCAGATCTGAGCATGCCAGAGACATGATGATTGTTATCAATGTTACTGCAACTTTTCAGGTCACACACTTCCTTCTTTGTGACCTCAAGAGAAAACGTTTAGTCAGAGTGCTAAGAAACAGCAGCTGGTTATCGGCAGCATGGGTCAGAATGACTTGGTTTTTACAGGAGGATTTGAAATGTGTAGCAAACATGAGATATTTTGACATTTCCACATGATTGTCATTTGGTAAAGACTGCTGTAACAACTGTAAATATGCTCATGGTCCCCAGAGGTTGATCCTTAAATGAATTTGGGTGATCCCCTGACTTTTCCTGCAAAGCCAATTGAAGGTGTTTGGGTTAACAGTGGAAATATCTAGATTACTATTGAATGGATGCAGTGATATTTTGTGCATGGTCCCCAGAGGATAAACTCTCCAAATTATCCAGAGATCCTCATTCCGTCATCAACATCACTAAATTATCATTTGAGATAAAAAAAACTCACCAAACTTCTGACATTCAAACCAGCATCAGTTGTGATTTCTAATAACCAAATAAATGTTAGCATTTAACCGGCTAAACTCACATGGAAAACAATAAACCCACTAAACGTTAGCATATTAGCATACTGGTGTGAGTGAGTAGACTGTCAGAGCTGCTAGCATGGTCTTCACATCTGCAGGAAGCTGAGGTCTGTGTGAACCAGTGCCAGGTTTACAAAAACAGAAGGACTGTCTGAATGACAACTGAAACTGAAACTTGAATGATTCTTACTGCTGTTGAAGACAGTCTTCAGCGTGTTGATGTCACTGGAGGATCCGGAAATCCTGTAGATCCCCACCTCCGCCAGGCCTCTCCTCTCCACCTCCTCCGCGCAGCAGCGCACCACGTGGGGCACCATCACTCCTTCCTGTCTGCCAAGCAATAGAAAGTATAAGGACGAAAATCCCACTTCAGATATTTCATATGTAAGCGTCGCTTCATTTCAGATTCCTCTCTTGCTACACTTCTGCTTCTCTTCAGCCCACTCTACCACACAACAAACCACTCACTTCTTCAAAGTAGCTGAGGGAAATCAAACTCTAGACTGAAGTGCAGCTATCAAGCCTTTGAAACAACCTCATTAGCCCAGACGGGTTCAGCTACAACCCATTTTGTATTTCAAGGACTTACTGAGTAACAATTTCAATGGGGACGCAGAAGACAGGATGTAGAGGAGCTGTAGCGCTGGGGGGTTCAAGAGGGTGGGGGGAGAACTTCAGGGAGACGGTCACATCCACCTGGCCGAGGTGTAGCGTCTGTCTCCTCCATCGCTCATTCAGGGTTTTAGATTCCAACTGAAAGTCCACATCAAAAATGAAGAAAAACAACATTTAGTTATATCTTAAAAAGGAGCATTAGTTGTTTTTTCATGCACTTTTGGGCAGAAGAACATGGACATATAGTGTGAAATAACAACAATTGCTTATAAATACATCCTGAAGTTATGGAGCAACATTCAGAGACTTGATTTTGCTCGATGTAAGAGGAATATTTACTCTCTGTTTTGGTCTCCACCACCTATAAGGGAAATATCTTGCTCTTATAAACGCTCTTAAGAATTACCTAGCTAGTACCAACTTTAACTGCTAACCTTTCATATAGCATCATCTGTCACATTTTGTATATAAAACATTGATGAGATTACATAGCTTTTGGTGCACTTCTGAGCTGTATGCTAAATGTCTGATTTCAAGAAGATGTTTTTCCTTATAATAAAGCCAAAGCCCAGTGTACGTCATACCTTTACAGAAGTTTTTCCCAAGACAGTATCATTCTTTCCATCAGCCTGACTCACACAGAGCAGCCTCAGCTCCTGAGCCGCGTCCACCTGGAACTCCAGCTCCTGTGTGACAGACACAACGTGGTGTTAACACTACAGCCACAACAGGAGCATTCATGTCTTATTTGAAAGCCTTTTGATCCTGGCTACCAGTTGGATTTGGTGCACATTTTACTGCCACTGATCATGTTCAAAGCGTAGCACGGTCTGACCGTACTGCGACTTTTAAATCCTCCCGAAGACATCATGTCAGATGCTGTCTAGACATGAAGAAGTCTTATCCCGCCCTGGTCTGGCGGTCGAATCATCTGCATTTCATATCAGTTTTAATTCCTTTTTTTCATGTGAAAGGCTAATAAACATTTTGAACTCACCTGGTCCCAATGTGGGTTGAGGCTGTGGATTGATGAGTGTGTCGTGGCTTGTTTATCATAGAACTCATATCCATCCACTTCCACACACACGTATACAGCTAAAATAAAAAGAGAACTGATAACTAAGTGACCTCTGATTCACCTTCTGACATAATCCCTTCAACTGGGGGCACATTTATATATGTATTATTGTGATTCATTGTAATAGTAATTCCCATACAGGCTGGTTGCTGCAGGCCACAGGCAGAGTGCACGGCCACACTCAGAGTCCCACACAGAGACATCTCGCCCTCTACTGCTGAGAGACAAAGACATAAATAACCAGAAGCTCTTTGGATTTAATCGTCCCGACCGAGTGAAACTGAGCAAGACGAGAAAGACATACAGAAAGTGTTGAAAAGGTTTGAAAGCCAGCACTAAAAGATCAAAAGCGTCGAGCTCACAGTCGGTGTATTGCGTTTCAGATACAGGATGTGAGTCTGAGGAGAGGGGACGAGGACGAGGACGAGGACGGGGGGGGGGGGGACAGAGATGGTGGTCGTACCGGCGTTGGTGCTGTGAAGTGGCGGCTGCTGCGTCATTCTCAGTTTCACACATGCACTGGTGAGGGTGAGCAGGTCGGGGGGGACGGTCTCTATGTCTGAGGAACACACAGCAAATATAGGCTCCAGTCAGCTGACTGAACACACACACAAGCTAATGGAGAATAGTGCTAGTGAGGCTTTGGTTACTTGAAATGTGAATTACTTGGCTTTCATTTTCATTGTTCCCATTCGAATGCAATTTAATGCATTTGATAGAATGTGTTTGAACTGGTTTACAGAGTTATTATTTCCATTAAAAATGTAATTATACAAAAAAAAGTATGTATTTTATCATTGCGAATCACCTTTAATAGTCATTGGCAAGGATGATAAAACACACATATTTTCTATGTCATACAGTATTTTTAAACCCAAATAAAGCCTATTTTTCACGCTAGCTTCGTTAAGACTGAGGCTATTGTTTATTGTCACTACTTTTTATATGACGCTTGTTTCCTTATTAAATGGTAATAAAACCACATTTTGCCATCTTAAGAAAAATCCTTTAAACTGCTTGCTTTGTCCATCCAACAATTAAAAACAAAAAATATTTGGTTAACAATGCTTTGATAAACTTCAAAGTTAAGATGCTGATTTGGTGATGATGCACTATGCAGACTTGTGTTTCTTAGCATCATTGTTCCTTAGTGTATGTAGTAAGAACCCATGCAATGACACTGGTGTGTGTGTATGTGACCTGAGAGAACGATGTTTGGGTCCACGGGATTTTTCAAATGTGTTTATCCCCTATGCACACTGACTCACAGCACCTTCTCCCTTAACTAACACTTCGTACTTCTCAATAACCACCATAGTGTTGACACGTCTCCAGTAATGCTTGCTAATAAATGTATTGATTTCCAACAACTGTTAGTAAGCTCTAGACCCCAAAAAACGTTAAATAAAATCTTGTGGCAGATTGGTGTGAAAGAAACTGGACTTACTGTCTGTAGTGACTTTGTGAATGGCTTCCCTCCATTCTTCAAGCTCATACAGCGAGGAGAGGAGGAGAGTATGACTCTGTAGGGAGGTAAAACAGATGTTTTTAAATTGTAGTTTGAATGATTATTATATAAAACTGCAATGTGAGTGATAATGTGTGTATACCTTGCCGCTGGGGCTGTGCAGCTCCAGTGTGTAAACCGGGGAGTGTGTGAGCAGCATCAGCTCCGCCTGCTCCAGTTTCTTTCTGCTACGAGCTGCAAAAGCCAAACCCTTGGACCCCTGCTTTACACAAACACATTAAATAAATTAACCAGCTGTTAAAAAACACTGCCCATACTCTTCTCGCTGTGTCAAAACATACTGCGTGTTGTCGTAGCTGCTGACGTAGGAGGTGCATCTTTGTTCTTATGGTGTGTAGGCGAAGCTGTGCGTCTGGAGAACGATGTTGATCTGCGATCCAGCGAAGTTTGAGGCCAGCGAGGGGCAGAAACCAGCCGAACCTGTACTGGTCCTGCTTCCTGGAAGATTACATGCAGTGTTATAAACTGCTGGTTTCTTTAAAGGTCCCCTATTATACTGTTTTTCATCAATATATTATAGGTGTCAGATATATACAAAACATGTCTCTGAAGTGTTTGGCTCCAAATACCAATCAGATCATTGCAGCATCCCATAATCCCCTCTGTTTCAGCCCTGTTTCAAAAGTGCTGATTCTCTGTCTGTTACTTTAGATGAAAATAAGGAGCCCCTCCCCACGCCCCTCTGAGAGATATTTGGTTTAAAAGAACACACTGGTGATCTAGGAGGAGATTCAGGTGATAAGGTGGTACCTTGGTTGGTTATTGGCTAATGGTTACACAAGCCAAAAAATCGTTATGACCCCAACGGTTTCTCTTTCTGCGCTCACCCTCTGGTTGCATGTTTGAATCTGGTGCACAGCAGGAGGTCGGTGTAGAGGAAGAGGTGACGAATGTGGCGTTCCCCCTCGCTCGCGTCCACCACAAAGCCGTCACGCATCAGCTTACGTCTCTGGAGTCACACACAAACACAACATGTTCTGGGGTAAAGTATCAACGACTTTTTCATAACAATCTTGGCCAGATTTTGCCCAGTGTATGCCTCACCATGCCGTGACTGAGCGTGACCCCTCGTTTGCTCTGTGAACTCTCGTTGACACCAGACAGGAAGCTGCGGGACAATCTGAGAGCTTCCTGTAACAGTGCGTAGTCTTGGTGGGTTTCTGGAGTCGTCTTCAGGAGGTCCTACAGGATCACAGAGAGGATGCTGAGTCAGAAAGTGTGGGAAAAAGTAGGATACGGCTATTTCCTGGTACTGGAGTTGGTTGGAAAGATGAGCGTAATCAGAACAGTAGAAGCTATGGGAGGTTTGGGAATTAATGATTATCTCACAAGCAGCACAAGTGTGGTCTTGGTGACTCTGTCCAAAGGCTTGTATAGTAGCGCTGCAATGACAAAAACAGCAATCAGACACCGTGTCCGCCAATAAGTTATACAAAAACCACACATTTAGATTCTGTACCTTCAAATGTGTATTTGGTACGAGTTTTGTCCGAGCCGATGTTGGACATCATGCTCTGGAGAGACGAAAGAAAAGGTGAGGTTAGGATACTTTTTAACACAACATGTCCCAGTACATGCTCCTCTGGAGGTTTGTGGTACCTGTGCCAGGGTCCGGAAGCGAGGGTCCGACTGTGTGCACTTGCGAACGACTTGAACAGCTTCCTCATAGTTTCCAATGAAACCACCGTACAGACCAAGCTGGTTAACCTGCAGACGCAGAATATCAGATAGATGACTGGGGGAGGTGGGACGAGGGGACGGGGGGGGAACACGTTCAAAATGCAAATCATTGTTCTAATATTGTCTTCCAGAATATAAAGACGTCAAATACTTCTTGTAGCTCATAGTTTATTCGCTAAATCTGTTCCCACTGCACTTTTCGGTGTTACACGTCGTTTGTGGACACTTCAGGTCATTTCTCATGTTTCTGGGTGTAAGGAGTGATTTTGAGGGGGATGCTGAGTCTGCATGGATTGGGACTCTGATTCCAGTGTTTTCAAACTCATTCAGACCAGATTCAAAACACAGGTTTGTTTTCTGGTCATCTGTATACATTCATTGCTTTCATCTTAGCTCCAATAATGTTACTATCAGCCTCAGTAGCGTTCATAATAAGAGAGGTTAGCATAGCAACATGTGCCTGATGATGAGCTCTGATGTAAGCCCCTTAACAAACACACACATTGCCACACACCCTCATGTAGAGAACTATCAATGTCTTTATGTCCCCATTAGCACTAGCATGAGCATTGGCTATTCTTCCTGGGGTCCTCACACACACAAAACATACATAAACATACATACAACAAAATTAAAACTCATAATTTCATGCAATTTACAGTGCTGTATGAAGTGAAAACTAAAATGGTCATCCAATTATCGCCATCCTAAGGCCAAACAAAAGTAAATACAAATAAGGGTACATAATAATATATGCATACATAGCCACAGACACAGTTCAAATTTACTTTATAATACTTAAATAATTTTTTAGCAACCTTTTGAACTGTACTTGAGAATTTTCCTGAATGATGTGGACCGGTAAAGAGTTCCAGCTGACCATGGCTCTGTACAGCATGACTGTTTTCTGTCCCATATTTGATTTAGATTTGGGTAATACAAACCTTCCTTCTATTGTATGTCGTGTTTGATAGTTATGTTGTGCATATTGCGCTATAAACCTTTGTGATAATATATCTGGTGAGTGAGTCACTGTAATATTTCTGACAAAATGTAACAAAATATAAGTTGACCTCTGTCTGACAGTTAACCATTTCAGTGTCTCCAGCATTTCAGTGACTCTGGTTCTGTAGGAGCACTGCAGTGCACATCGTGCTGCCTTATTTTGTGCTACTTGTAGTTTGTTTAAATCTTTTTCAGCAGCACTAGACCATATAACCAAACAATAATCAAGCTGCGACAGAACCAAAGCATCCAAAACTTGTCTACTGACATCCATTGGCAAATATTTTACAATTCTTGACACATCCCTTCCCATTTTACATACAACATTATCAATTTGTTTAGACCAAGATAATTTATGATCCAGGGTTATACCTAGCAATTTTGTCTCCTTGACCTGTTCAATTTCAATATGGTTTAAATGTAGTTGCAATTTTGGTTCACCTTTTAACTGATGATTTGATCCTATTAATAACGATTTTGTTTTTCCCGCATTAAAGGTGGGGTAGGTAAGTTTGAGAAACCGGCTCGAGATACACTTTTTGTTATATTCCATGGAATGCTCTTAACATCCCGATAGCAATGAATATCTTAAGTGCTTTGACAAAAAATCCATAAAAAAATGTCATCTGTGGAAGCCGTAATACTGTAAAAAGCACGACCAATCATTTTAGCCGGGCCGGCTAAAATGATTGGATGGCCTACCTGCCTGTCAGCCTTCCATCTGTGCACAAACTTATCTCGTGCCCTCATTGGTCATGTGCGCGTTCGTGTGTGTTGGAGGGGCTCTATAAGGAAGTGGCAGATTTTTTCCGGCTGTGTATTTTCAAATTCTAGCGCACTCGAGCTGGTTTCTCCAAAATTACCTACCCCACCTTTAAGTACCAACTTATTATTTATGACCCACTCTGATATCAGTAGTAGATCTTTATTCATAACATTTGTCAACTCTCTTGTAGTTGATGCTGCATAATATATTGTTGAGTCATCTGCATACATTACAATTTTAGCTTTTTCTAACACTAATGGTAGGTCATTTGTAAAAATAGAAAATAAAAGTGGTCCCAAACAACTACCCTGAGGTTCTCCACAAGTGACTGTTTTCATCTTTGAGAGACTTCCATTAAAAAAAACAGTTTGACTTTGATTTGTCAGGTAACTTTCTAACCACCTCAGCGTTTCAAAATTAAAACCATATTGTTCCAGCTTGTGCAACAACAAAGAATGGTCAATGACATCAAAAGCAGAACTAAAATCAAGAACACTTCTTCTTCTTCTCTTTTTAATGGCGGATCGCAAACAGCTTTTGGTTGCATACCGCCACCTAATGTACACGAGTGTGTATCATCATGTCACCCCTCTAATAAAACCAGCATATCGAAAACTAAGAAACCATAAAATAAATTAAACAAAACAAAAAACTATCCCAATTTCCCTCAAAAAGGTGAACAGTGCCTTTCTGGTAGCTCTTACTCCTTCTCCTTCTGTTCCCAGAATACCAGCTACATTCCTCTCCCTCTCTGCCTCTAAAACTTTATCCCTTAACTTTCCTCTTTCAACTCTAGAGGTGACACAATGTAATAAAATATGTTCCACATTTTCCCTAACTCCACAGTTCCCACATTTGTCACTGTCACTTTTCCCCATGACATACAGCGTACCATTCAATGCAGTGTGATTTATTCTGAGCCTAGCTATCATGATTTCCTCCCTTCTGTTTCTTTCTTTATAAATATTAATTGTGATTGTCTTTTGCACTTGATGATAGTCTTTGCCTTTCTGGTCTTTCTCCCACCTTTTCTGCCAGATCTCCATCCCTTTTTTCTTAATTACTGCTTTTCCTTCTCCTTTTCCAAGTTTAACTGGTAATGTGATTTCCTTTTGTAGTGCACTTTTTGCTAAGCACACTCGTTCCCTTTCACCCCCTCATGAGCAGGCACCCAGCAGAACTGCAGATCTATGCCGCTTCTGTGAAGTCTTAACAGGCTGTGATTGATTTCTATGAGTATGTCTTCTCTGGCAGTTGTTGTTGACTGTATGCTTTGTAAACTGGATAATGAATCTGTGCATATCACCACCCTATCTGGTCTGACCTCTTCCACCCACTGTAATCCCATTTCTGCTGTGTACACTGAAAGTTGGTCTGACGCTCTTTTTGATTATCAAGAACACTATGCAAGCACAAGTGTTTTCTAGACTCTCATCAAGGTGGGGCCAGGTTAACAGGTGTGTACACTGGCCCTCCCCAAAGCAGGAGAGACACAGGTGGAACAGATCACACTAAAGAGGGCTGCACACAGCTGGCTCTCTGACAGGCTTCACTGTGGAGCCCTCGTTAGCATCATTAGTTACACCTGTGCTGAGACAGGCAAACATGTATGTTTTTTTAAATGTTGGTTTGGTTTTATTCTTATTAAAACAATACATACATACCATTTTGTTCTTGTAAAAATGAACACAATCCAAAAAGGTTATATGGATGTGTGAATACTAAAAACTGTATTCAAATTAAATTAAATAATATTAACTATAAATCATTGATAGCAAGAAAGAAAACTGGATATTAGTTTTGAGATTTAATGGGAGCAGTATTGATTGACTGTTTAGCCACTTGGAGCAACAGAAAGTGTTTTAACAAAAACAATGACAATGGCTTACAGTTAAACGTAAAAAAAAAACGTTTTTAAACGGAGCAGAATTAGAACTAGTCTCCCACTTCAAGTATCTTGGAGTCATATTGGACTCGAACTTGACTTTTAAGAAACATATCAAGAAAGTATCCAATACCGTTAAATTCAACTTCCAAAATGTTAAACAAATCATACCTCCACTGTATGATTCTATCCCACATTGAATACTGTTTTACAAACTGGTCGTTTGCTTGTGCCTCAACCCTTAAACCAAAAGAACAGCTGTACAAGAGAGCTATCAAGGTGTTTGACAGAAAGCCATATTCATATCACCAAAAAGACTCACAATTTTAAGTCTTTTAAAAGTATGTGCTTTTTTTATAAATGTTTACATGGACTGCCCCCCCCCTCCCCCCCTCAGGGGAATTCATCCACAAAAAACACACCGGACGCTGCACTAGGTCAGACACCAGAGGAGACTGAAGGTCAACTCAAAGAATGGTTGAGAAACAACCAGACGTGTAATCACCGCTAACTGCACTTTAATACAGGGGTATCTTCTCTTGCACTTTATGTATCTCTCGTATCTTATCTTGCACTTTATATGTCGTTGCTGCTAGATTGTATTGCCACGTGTGTGCTGCTCTTGCTCTTTTGCACCTTTTGCATATCATGTATTTGTTTTTGCTATGTGTATAATTGTCATGTTCTTAAATGTTTTATGTGATGGAAATTAGCTCAAAGCTCAAATCCGGCATATTTACACTATTTGCATTTTTTAGTTTGAAGTGTTCATTAATGTGCATTGTCCCTGCTAAATAAACGATTAAATGGAAATGAAATGAAAATGAATTGAAAATATAAATGAGGTGAATGAATGTAACACAATAGACGACTCACCATTTTCAGGAACAGGTCCCCCACCACCAGCTCGAAGCCGGTGTAGCTCATCTGCCCGTCCTCCCCGGGGCCGGGCTCGGAGCGGCAGTGTGCGCTCAGACGCTCCTTCAGGCCCGAGAAGAAGCTCTGGTGCATGTCTCTGATCTCCGGCACCTGGTAGAACACAGTCTGGACCTGCTGACCGGACAGAACCGGCTTGGACGTCCCGGCTGAGGCGCGCAGGGCCTTCATGGGCTACAGGGAAATAAAAAGAAGGGGAATAATTGAGCCGTACAAGCAGAGATGCAAAGTGTGAACATACTGAATCAAGAGTTCAGCCCCCAAAGCTTCATTTAGGTGCGTTTGAGCAGCCTCTCAACTTTAGCACTGCTGAATAACAGCAAACACACACAGTCTGTTGTAAGAAATATACACACCCACAACTCTGAGCACGTTTATTTGGGTCAAATGAGTCACGTTGTGTAAGAAC
The DNA here is from genome assembly GCF_902827165.1 of Trematomus bernacchii. Lineage (NCBI taxonomy): Eukaryota > Metazoa > Chordata > Actinopteri > Perciformes > Nototheniidae > Trematomus > Trematomus bernacchii. The sequence goes on along the minus strand of NW_022987686.1, from coordinate 857,510 downwards.
GCATACAGGCAGTTGCTTTAAATAGCAGAAGAAAATAAGAAATGTGGTGTATTTGTTCTTGCACCATCACGTCCTGCATCTTGCAGAAGTTAAAGGTCACCTATTATGCTAAATCCCCTTGTTCATGTCCATCCATCCATTTATATAAAAACCTGTCTGAAAATGAGCTGATCAGATTTTGGCCACTTTATGATGTCATAACGATGTGTTGGCTTGTGTAACCATTAGCCAATCACCAACCAAGGTAACCCCCCCCCCCCCCCCCTTATCACCTGAATCTCCTCCTAGAGCACCATTGTGTTCTGTTTAACCAAATATCTCTCATGCGGCTTTCACACCAGCGTTTTTTCCCTTTCTAGCTCCTAGCGAGAGCTTTTCTGGTTCAGCTCCGGTTTCCCTTTTCAGCTCCCGCTCTGTTCACACCGCCCAGAGCTGCCGCTGCTGCGTCATGACGTCACAGTTTACGTCGCTGATTTTCTCCCACAACAACAACGGGCCGGGGACTGCGTCGGGTCGATGATCGTGTTGCTTTTAATCATACGAAGCCAGATTAAATTAAATAACGACTTCTCCAACCTTATACTTTTCTCCAGAGTGCCGTGGTTCATTGTTTATTAATGTGTTTCAGCGGCATTTACCGACCGCTGCAGTGGCTGCTCTTCAACGGGAGTGTATTCTCCCGTTAGCTCCGGGTTAGCTCACACGGCTCTAAAGTATTCACTGTCTGACTGTCACACAAGCAGCTGATACATATCCCCAGTTCCCCTTAAGTGAATGTGTGTCAGTCTGAATTGACGCTGTTTGGCATCACAACGCTGTTATGAAAGTTTCTCTGGTATAACATGGGTGATGTTAGCATAGCAACCGAAGCTAAACTGACTACTTGCTAAGCCGTTTTCTACAGGCACATTTTACCGGCGTATTTTTCATTATGATTCTACTTGTGATAGTCGGACATGACAACCTGTGCAGCCCATGTATTAATTCCATCCGATAGCTGCTATAATAACAAACAAAACGTCTGCCTGCTCTCCACAATGATCAATAACAGCGGATGGTCAAAGTAAGGTTTCCTGCACGCCTCGACGTAAGAGACGCCGCGTCATAGCTCCGAAGCTCTTGCCTCTGGACCGACAATTTTTTGGAGCTGGAAGTGAACCGCATTCTGGAGCTATGACGCGCCGCCGCTGCGGTGTGAACAGGAAAAAACTGCGCTTTTCCAGCTCCCAGCAGGAGCTGGAAAAGCGCCGGTGTGAAAGGGGCATCAGAGGGGCGTGGGGAGTGGCTCCTTATTTTCAACTAAAGTAACAGACAGAGAATCAGCACTTTTGAAACAGGGCTGAAACAGAAGGGATTATGGGATGCTGCAATGATCTGTTTGGTATTTGGAGCCAAACACTTCAGAGACATGTTTAGTATATATCTGACACCTATAATATATTGATGAAAAACAGTATAATAGGGGACCTTTAAATTAGATAATTGATACTTCTCTCAAATGTGTTCATAAGCTACAGTAAGCATGTTGTTATCTAAGCTAGCCACCTGCTACCCGTAGCTTCATATTAACTTTATGCATGAGAGGGGTATCAATCTTTTAAGATAAATAAAAGGGGAACCTCGTCTCTGGTGGAGAACAAAGTGTTGTTAAACAAGGAAGCTATGAGGACACTCATAATGTTGTATGAAACAACGCTAACCACACCCTACAGCAGCTCATACTCAGATACAGTATACACACAGAAAACAAACCAAGGACTTCCTTACGTTCATGTAATGTCAAATTGGACTCAAAATAAAAGTAATTTGCTGATTCTCCTGCAGGCTACATTATATAAAGAGCTGTTTTCTCCTTTTTGGTGACAGCAGAATAACAAAGGGGAAGTTTAACTGTAATTTTAAACGGGGTTATTCCTCTTTTTTGCAAAAATAGAATAGACCAGAGAATAGCATGAGTTGACAGCATGTTTTGATGCTAAAATAAGATAATTATTTGAATGTGTTTGTTACCATCAGCAGGGCCTCCAGCTCTCTGAGATAAACCTCCTCACTCTCCAGGATGCCTTTCAGGACCATGAGCCTCCTCTCTAGCATTTCCTCGGGGCTGGATAACGTCTGGAATCACAGACATGCAACAAATATTACCAAAGTCAGTGTTGGGACATTTTAAATACAAGTAAATACAATTAGGCTGAATCAGATTAATAATTGATAGTCATAAAACAGGAAATATGTCTATGTCAATGTAAACAGGTTACTTCTTCAATACTTTTATACACACTGAGGTTTGGAAAAAGGAAGTAAATCCAACAAAACACAACGATAACATTTAATGATTATTGTTTTTACTTCCCTGTCTTTTTAAAATACATTTTCTGATAGGGACAGAAAAGGTCTGAAGTCAGTTGGACGTGGAGGCAAACATGAATTCACGTATTGTTTTTGTACTCTGTTGTATTCTGCAAAATTAACAAATACGGTAATGAAATGTACATAAAGTCTTCCCCCACTTAAACCTCATGTTTTCCTCTTCCTTAACAACTGGTACAATAAAAACAAACTATAATAAGCAGCTCAAAGTCGTCGCAAGTTTGCATTTGTTTGTACCGAAAAAGTGAATCACTTCATTCAAGACATTGTGTGCAAAATCCAAAATGTGCATATTCATTCTTGAGTTTTGTGAGGTGAAAATGATCTTGAATCTTGTCTACGTAACAAAAGATTGTGCCAAATGTAAAGAAATAATAAAAAGGTTTTGAATCTTCAAACATTAAAACGTACCGGGGTGTCGGGGAAGTCTACGCTCTCAGGATGAAAAGGAGAGAGAGAACAGGAATCTGCTTCCTCCTGGAACACATCCTCCTCCATGACCTCAGTCTCCGTTTGGACTACAGCTGACACACAAACACACGATGCATAAGTAGTATGTGGGGGCAATATTTTGTAAGTTCCCTTATCTGCTTCCCATCTTCGTGAAGTTGTTCCTTAAAAGATCAATGATGAGATTGTGCTGTAGACAAATGCATGCATTCTCAACAAAATAATGACTACATTTCGGGTTTGGGTTATTTCAGTTTTGTTGTTAAAACAGTATGTATAATGCATTATAAATGAACTTTTTCTTATAAAACATGTCTTCCCGTCTCACCTGGTACATGCTGTGACTTGAGATATCCTACAGCCTCCTGGTAGACGTCCATCGGAGGTCTCCTCGTCGCGGTGCAGTCGCAGCATGTGAACACACGCAGTGGGAGGCACTAAACTTCCTCATTCTGGTAAGTGTGCTCAACAAAGTTAAAAAAAAACACAGCTTCCGGTCCATCTGGTGAATAAACGATGAGAACTGCCACCTGTTTGTAAAGCATTCAGTTGCACTTCACTTCCTGACAATTTGTTGATTTCACCATACTCGCTGCACAGTATTTATTAATCAAATCTTCAAAGTTCCTTGATTAGTTACTGAAATGATGACTAATTGTTTTGATCTGTACCTAGTTGCTATATTATTACAGCACATTCAAGTGACACAGTTTACACACATATCTGTTGATACAAAGGTGAAACATAACGCAAAATAAAATGCCATCTTGATTTAGAATTGTAACAACTGAGAGTGGAGTAACAACCAGTCATTAATAGGTTACTAACAGGAGCTTATTAACAAATTAACCATAAGTAGTATCAAGTTCCTTTCAAATTTCTTCATAAAAAGCAAATAAAATTTTGTTTTCTAGCATAGTATACAACATTAACCTGTGAAAATTAAGCATTCAACCCTAGTAAGAACAAATATACTATCAGCCCCTTTTATAAATTATATTATTATGAACTAACAGAGAGGGGAAATACATGTTATGTGATATTTTCTTGCAATAGTGTCCAATAAGTCTCCTTTGATGGTGCAACACTGCCCTCTACAGGTAAACAGATGTTAATACAGCTGCTGCTTTTATTCTAGTGTTTGAACGTGTCGTTGATAGAGTTCATATGTCTATTGTCTTTATTTTCTCTCTGACTGGACTGACGTGATAAATGTAACACCACCACACCACTGAGCCACTCTGATATTTCCTGTTTGGGTGTTTAAACACTGGTGGCGGTCATTTGCTGCTGCTCGTGGTGGTTTGTAGTTTCATATCTTCGTGTTCACCGTTTTGCAGTAAAGTTAAGATTGTTTACCATTGATTTACAGTTTAAGCAAACCAATATGTTATTCCTGACCACAATATTAACATATTTGTGTCATATGTATTTTGTGCTTCATCCATTATGAATACAAATACACCTTTTTACTTATGTTCCCTGACAAGTTTCATCTGTAACTTGATTGTGTGTGTTTGGTGTTTATTTAAATATCTGTCAGTCAAGTGTTAGTTCAAGTTTTGTGTTTGTATTTTTGGTGATGGGTTTAAGATTTAGTTTATTATATTTATGGCCACTGGGGGGCAAAACATATCATCACCATTTCAGTTGATGTGTAACTCGTTTGAAATACTTTTCTATTTATACAGCTTGTGTAAATAAGAAACATGTGTACCAAAATACACAAAATACGCCCTGATCCAGTTCCACTTTGTTATATTTTGGTATATTTCTGAGAACAGGTAACATGAATATGACCAGCATCAGTGAGTAAGTGTACTGTCTACTACAGAGTGTGTGTTTCTTCTCCACCTACTGTACACACCTCCTCTGCATTCCTGTCACTACACACACCCTTTCCTCCTCCCCCTGCCCTGCCTGTGACTCCCAACTTTTCTCCACACTTTTCCAGAAAAATGAAACCTAGACTTCACAGGATCCTGGGAGAGAAGAAAGGAGGAGTTTGCTGAGCTCAAGGCTACATCCTCAATAAAAACTCAAAGGTCTTGGTTATGCAGATATCCTAATCAAGGCCAAAGTCTGTGAAAAGCACTCCTTCAGAAAAGAGAGACTAACTGGGAAACTATAACACATTCCAAGATACTGAATCTCAAGTGCTCTACGAGAAAATGAAGTAGAGTTGACATTCCGAGCAATCACATGTGATGGTATTGAGAAATTAAGCGCTATTTCACAATATCATAAAAACTGTGACAGGATTTAATTAGTATTCAATTATAAAGGAACTAATGAATAGTGACTCATGTTTCAGTTGCATTTTAATCCAAATGTGATGTAAAAAAAATATATGTTTTTACTAATCAATGCTCGATAATAAGGACATTACAGTAACTTGGAGAAGTTTCTCGGATGAATAACACAAGATTGAGGAACAGAGTGGTCAGAATAAACACTCAGATTTTTGTATGACTATTTCTACATTTGCTGCCAGATTTCTTCCTTACGCAACTGAGGACAATTTTCGCAACAGGACACGATAAGTAGAATCTGGCATTATGTGTTGTTTTCAGTGCTGAAAAGAACCTAAACATTATTTTTTTGTTTGTCATTTTTAATACTGTTTAATCTTTTTTGAATCTTTTCTCTCCATTTGTTTTTAAATTGTATGCTTACAAATATCACATTTTAGTCCGTTTTTTTTTTTTATCTTTTAGCATTAAGTTTGATGCTTTCTGGTGCTTTGATGTTATTTCTGTGCAAAAGCAGACCTAACTACCTCATGAAACAACAAATGATCATCACACATCATTATCAGCGATGTATAAAGACTGTGCACCATCTCTGGTAAAAAGATGTTATACTTAACAGCCAATTTAATCAAGTGATCTCCTCTCAAACACTGAGTGCCAACTGAAACTGGTAATCTCACTTACATGTAAAAACAAAAGTAATGTAGGCAGTTTTGATCTGAAACGTTTCCTGTGCTGTCTTGACGGGCATGACTCAATATGGAAATCAAAATACTCTCACTTTATGAGAAAAAGAGAAGTGGGAAACCGTCAAAACGTTTCAGATCCAGACATGATCTTAAAAACGGAACTGGAGAGTTTTACCTAGCTGAGAAAATATGTGATTGTGTTGGGGTAAAAAAGTTGCTAGATGTAGTTTGTTAACTGAAATAGCAATATTTTATTGGCCAGATGGAATAGAAGCTCATACAGGAACCACACCTGACAGTATACAGTATCAGAACATCCAACGTGCTAACATGTTAACTCCTGCTTCAAAAGTGAATCTCAAGTTAAGTATACAATCTAGGCATTACAAACAGCACATCACTACTAAAACTATGGTTACTACAGTAGCTTCAGTGCTAAATGCTAAAAGCTTCATTACATGTGATTGTTAAAACAGTATATAAAAGGAGTTGTAAGCAGAACTAGCAGGCTATATGTCGAACATGTGGCAAACCCTTAGCCCACAAACAAAACAGGTTGTGTTTTATCCTGGATAAACCTGCGTGGTGACGACTGAGCTGTTGGTCGGTCGGTTGTTCCTGATCTTCACCTCACGATGCATCTGGCACCAGACGCACGGGTAGCACCAAATCAACTTGCAGCAGTCGTCACAGCACGAGCCCTGCAGGAGGAGGAAGAGACGGGATGAATCCAACAGTCAAAACTATGGTGTTCAGAGACGTATTGAAACAGACAATTTGTTGAACTTACTCGAATACTGGAATAAAATGAAGAGTTGCTGTCAAAATGTTTTATTACCTGGATATTTAATGACACTACGAGTATAAATGAGGGCAAGTTGAGCAGTATAATTAGAATTTTTTTACAACTTGGAGGCAAGGAGAACAAACTCAAACAGCCAACAATTTGGAGTCATCTTTGTGTCCAACTGGTGAATGTAAATTCAATATTTGTTTTCATTTAGCTCTGCTTTGGGTGCTTGCCACACGAGGACAATAACGGTAACGGACCGCAATCGTTATCAAAAAAGTCTTCCGTCCACACGCAACAGGCACCAGACCAGAAACGTGTCCGTTCACACGAGACCGCTCGAAAGCGCTGGAGACGCTGTAGTACATATGCCAGGCCTGTAAGTGGCGCTGTAGTCTGCCACAAAGCAGCGAAGAAGACTTCCCGCGCATGGTTGCCCTTCTGTTTATTCTCCGCTTTGGACGCTCTGGCTCTTATCTTATCGTTATCATCCTCGTGTGGCCGGGGTATAATACCCCGGCCACACGAGGACGATAATGGTCGACGATAACGGTCAACGATAACAGTCTCCTCCCTTTCTTTTTCTTGAACTGCTTAATGCTTCACTATATTCTTCAGCAACTCCCTGACTGAGTCCGTCTGCAGGGAGTGTACAGACTTTTTCGTCTCTACGTAAGAACAATGACTCCTTTTTGTATATGTTCCTAAAATAACATCATTTACGTCCAACACCAGACATTTTAGGTAAAAACTTCTTTAGGTGCTCCAGATCATTTTTCTTGATCTTTGTCCGTGCTCTGAAACTTGCAGTTTTGCAAGCAGCTGCATTTCCTCCCTAACCACAACTTTACACCTCTTCTTTGGCCTTCCTGTTTGCGAGACACGCACCATTCTGCCTACACTTTGATCTTCTTCACTTATATTCCACAATCTCTGTTGCTTTTTACAATCAACTCCATCTTGGTATCTCCGCTGTCTTACCTCCCATTTGAGCATATGTCTTCTGTTTGTATTGAAAACAATTTGTGTGTGTTGTCATAGCATTGATATATCCTGCTGAACAGGATAATGTTATTTGACTATGTAATACCAGTCGTACTTCATTGTTTTGGTGGCTTGAATGCTCTGAATGAAAAGCACACAGAACACACCGCAGCTATGGTTATATAATATTATGTGCCTCACAAAATAAGTCATGCAAACAAAGAAACTGCATGAATTTATGAGTGTATCAGTCCACCATGTAATATATCTATGATGATAATGATTAGATTTAAATATAAATAAATAATAATTGTTAATCTCTCCTCAATATTCAGTATTTAGTACAAAATCTATTACCTCTGACACACTTCTCTTTATGAGTGCATTTTTAAATTATTGAACAGATATTGCAACTTTAAGTTCCTCTGGTTTGCTAAACAGTGTGTACTGGATATTCCAATTGTTTAAAATATGTAGGTATTCATTTGTCATTACACTTTGGAATTCCTTATTATGTTATCAAATTCAGCTCTTTTTTTAAACTCATCTCACATTATCTACTTATGATTTATATTTTTGTTGCGTTTTTATTTTTATTTGTTACTCTTGTTTGCTTCTATCCTCTCTTTTTGATAATGTTTCTTTTGTTTGATGCTTTTCTTGTTTGTTCCTTTACAATGGCCTCAATATGACACAAACAGCTTGAAAGTATGCAAGAACTAGGGTGTGGTTGTGAAAATATACACAGTTAACAGTTTTCAGGTAGAATAAATTCAGGAAGTGTTGCACCTCACAGCTGCACCTTGTCACAAAGGTTATCACCAGGATAATTATTACCAGGAAACTTCCTAGACTGGAACTTCCCTACTTAAATTTGCATTTTGCATTAAACTAGATCCCAATATCAATGCCAAATCATGCCAAGTGCAGCTCAGACAATCTTTTTAACCGAGCTGTAAAATGTAGTGACTGCATCTTAGACAATTGTGCCGTTTTGCTCTTACCGGAATATCATGGCGCTCTCGGATGGAGGAGCGGAGTAAGCAGGACACCACACAACAGATGTCCAGCAGCGGCATGCAGCAGCACCATCCATGATCTCCAGCAGTCTGACACTGCATGCAGGGGAAGCACCACCAACCACAGCAACCTTTACGGCAGAAGAGAAGGAAAATAAAATGATGTGAACCCTGACTCAAGACACATTGTTTTGGGTTTCTTCGAGCACAGTTTTGTGTTGAAATCTTGAATTTGGAGCGCAATATATTTGGTTTGTTGGGTTGACTTACAGCTGCTCATATCCATGCAGCAGTCACAGAGGCCGGTGCTCCATGCCCCGGGGCCCTGGGTTGTGCGCATCACCGTCACCACCTGGGTCGGCTGCTGGTGGACGGCCATGTCTGAAAAATAGAACAAAATAAAGAAACAGTTAAACAGAAATTGCTGGCTTTCTATCCATTGGTAAAGCCAGGAAGAATTTAGCAGACTACTTAAAAGAATACCATCCGCAGTGTTGCTGATTAAACCTGTAATTCAGGTGCTGGTATTAAAGGTATCCTTATTACAGACTGGCAACGTCTGCCTCTATTTTCAGTGCATCTTGGGACAAGTCACAGCACCTTCACACTTAATTATGATGAGTCATCTTAATTTGTTTTGCATGACATTTATTTGGTCAAAGTAAAGACACAATGCTTTGGAAACACATGAACTTAACTCCAACCTTAAGCATTAACAGGAAAGCAGAAAATGTACACTATTTCTGCCTCAAGGTGCTGTAATGAATTGATTTGTTGGTCTAGTACTTAACTTTATTCATAAGCATTTTAAATGAAATGGGTTAGTTTTCAATAAATATGTAACCTCGCTAAAAAGCTTTATCTATGCCGCAAATGTGCAACCAATGCATATTATATCACATTTTATAATCCTATATCCTGAAATACATAGTCAAATAAAACTTACCTGTGAACACAATTTAAATTTGACTTCTGTAATACTACATCAAATGATGATAGTTTTCCCACAAATAGCTATGCTATTTGTTTCTCTCATGTCTGTGTAGCATAAACCTAGCTTAACTGTCATTTTAGGCTAGCATGTCAAGTGCAGCACTAGCTTGATGTTATAAGATACCACCTTTGAGCACTACAATTTATATTCTAAGTCATAAAGGCAGCTTAGTACGATGTTAGTACGATGTTTCTCGTACTTTATATCATCATAAAGAAATAACAAACCAACAGAGCTTCAGATAGTTAGCTAGCTAACTTTCGAGCTAATTTCAGACGTCGTAGCTTCACTATCTAGTTAGCCGTTGACATATGCTGAGATTATTAGTCTACAGTTTGGAAATAAATGCTTTTAAAAAGCCATTTTCATTATGAAGACATGTTTATTATTCACCACTTTACTTAACCAAATGCATTTAGTCTTCAATTTTACATTTCTTAAAAAAAAACGACTTTTGCATAA